>NC_084636.1:8497601-8530101 GCF_033978795.1 Nerophis ophidion | reverse complement strand
ACCTACTAACAGATCTAGTAGAAACTTTGAGAGAAAGTTAAAGTACCACTGATTGTTACACACATACTAGATGTGGCAAAATTATTATCTGCATTTGACCCATCACCCTTGATTACCCCCTGTGAGGTGAGGGGAGCAGTGGGCAGAAGCAGTGCCACGCCTGGGAATCATTTATGGTGATTTAACCCCCAATTCCAATCCTTAATCCTGAGTGCCAAGCAGGGAGCTAATGGGTCCCATTTTTTATAGTCTTTAGTATGACTAGGGTGGGATTTGAACTCACGACCTACCGATCTCAGGGTGGACACTCTAACCACTAAGCCACTGAGTAGTAGTAGAACAGGATGAAAGGACAGGGATATTAACACAAATACTTTTTTTTTCCGATATATGATCAAAATATTCCCACACGGCGGAAGTGATCTCCGACGACGATAAATTACAAATGACCAACGACAGAAGTGCAATGATTCTGTTGGCAGCAGCATCTCGTTGACAGATGCGCTTCCTTATAAACTCAGTTTGGCGCGCAGTCGTCAGTGCGACACAGTTCCCGTATTGGTCACGAGACCGAAAGAGCTCATGATTGGTCGGGTTTTGCTCTATCGGTGTTCAGACTAATTGGATTGGGAATTTGTTCAAAACATTGATAGATGCCTTGGCGGAAGACACCACCTGATTAAATGTAAAAATAAAAAGAACTGAATCCTTACTGAATTTCCTGTAATAAGAGGTAGAAGCAACCTGCCCGGCCGTCGGGCAGTCCCTGTTGTGCTGCACAGCCATGTTAAAAACAATATTAAAAACAAGATTATGCTCCACCAATGACTGAATAAAAACAAAAAATAAAGAAATATAAAAACAATATAAAAATAAATATGATTAAAAACAATTTTAATGGGTAAAAGCAATTAAAAGAGTAAAATAGAAATCACAATGTATAAAAAACACAGAGGACAACAGAGGACAGAGAACCACACAACTCACGTAGTGTCAAAAACCAAAGAATAAAAGTGGGTCTTAAGACGAGACTTAAAACACTCCACTGTAGAAGCAGTTTGAACATGGCGGGGCAGAGTGTTACAGAGCCTAGGACCGACCACAGAGGACGCCCTGTCTCCCCTGGTTTTAAGTCTCGTCTTGGGCACCACGAGCTGGAGCTGGCTCTCGGACCTCGGAGCGCGCGCAGGAGTGTAAATTTGGATGAGGTCCAAGATGTACTGAGGTGCCAGTCCATGTAAAGATTTAAAAACAGACAGCAATGTTTTAAAATCGATTCTAAAATGAACAGGGAGCCAGTGCAAACTCTGAAGAATTGGGGTTATATGCTGGCGTTTCCTAGCCCCCGTTAAAAGTCGTGCTGGGTTAACTGCAACCGGGAGAGATCTTTTTGGCTAATGCCAGCATAAAGTGCATTGCAGTAGTCCAGGCGACTTGAAAAAAAAGCATGCACGACTTGTTCAAAAAGGTTAAAAGATAAAAACGGTTTTACCAATACTAAAAGACGAAGATGATAAAAACACGATTTTAAAACGCCATTGACTTGTTTGTCAAGTTTAAAATCGCTGTCTATATTGACGCCAAGGCTGGTGACCTAGGGACGCACATAATTTTGCAATGGTCCCAAGTCAGCGAGGGCCGGACCAAAAACTGAAATTTTCGTTTTTCCCTCATTCATTATTTAAAAATTCTGGGCTAACCAAGCCTTGACGTCGCATAGACAGTTGAGAAGGGGCGCCAGGGGGCCGTGGCCTTTTGAAATTGGCATATAAATTTGGCAGTTATCTGCATAAAAGTGATAGAACACTCCATGTTTCTTAAAAATCTCTCTAAGAGAGGGACTGCATTGATATATATTGTAGGAACCAGAATATTAATAACAAGAAAATAACCCTCTTGTGTGAATGGGTGTGAATGGGGAGGGAGGGTTTTTGGGTTGGTGCACTAACTGTAACTTGTGTTTTTTTATGTTGATTCAATAATTTAAAAAAAATACAAGTCATATGAACATTTCATAACGTTTTATCCCTTCAGTCGTTGCATTTTGATGAAGCGGTATGAGGAAATGACGAATGAAGACGAGTTCACCTCACTGTTTGTTCAGAATTTGCTACATTCCCTTTTTTAGTTTGTGTGACTGTCAATTTTCCGTCTTTAGTTCCTTTTTTTTTTTTTTACCTGAAATGCTAATTAGTTTCATGCAGTGGAAAAGTGTTTGGCCGAATTTGAAGGCATTGAACTGGACTATTGTCTTAGAAGGCGTTTTCCCTCTCGTCGCGGTGACATCCAGTCAATTGGCTAGATAAAACTGGATGAATGCGGATATTCACAGGCAGTCTGTAACATTGTTTTACACTTCCAGCTCTAAAAGCACAAATAATAGATGCAGAAAAACATGCATATATTGGTCTTTTTGTTTACACATGCAGGATATTTATTGATTTTACGTACACTATATTGCCAAAAGTATTTGGCCACCTGCCTTGACTCACATATGAACCTGAAGTGCCATCCCATTCCTAACCAATCGGATTCAATATGATGTCGGTCCACCTTTGCAGCTATTACAGCTTCAACTCTTCTGAGAAGGCTGTCCACAAGGTTGCGGAGTGTGTTTATCGGAATTTTTCCGCCATTCTTCCAAAAGCGCATTGGTGATGTCACTCACCAAGGCCGGGCTCTCAGTCTACATTCTAATTCATCCCAAAGGTGTTCTATTGGGTTCAGGTCAGGACTCTGTGCAGGCCAGTCGAGTTCATCCACACCAGACTCTGTCATCCATGTCTTTATGGACCTTGCTTTGTGCACTGGTGCACAGTCATGTTGGAAGAGGAAGGGGCTTGCTCCAAACTGTTCCCACAAAGTTGGGAGCATGGAATTGTCCAAAATGGTTTGGTGTCCTGGAGCATTAAAAGTTCCTTTCACTGGAACTAAGGGGCAAGGCTCAACTTCTGAAAAACAACCCCACACCATAATTCCTCCACCAAATTTCACACTCGGCACAATGCAGTCTGAAATGTACCGTTCTCCTGGCAACCTCCAAACCCAGACCTGTCCATCAGATTTCCAGATGGAAAAGCGTGATTCATCACTCCACAGAAGTCCCCACTGCTCTAGAGTCCAGTGGCGACATGCTTTTTTTTAATTAAATCAACATACAAAACTCAAGATGCACTTACAATTAGTGCACCAACCCAAAAAAAACTCTCTTTTTCATGACAAAATAAAAAAAGGGCCACCTTCTCCTCCCCCTGCCGGGCCGCGGGACAAATTATCAAGCGTTGACTGGTCCGCGGCTACAAAACGGTTGGGGACCACTGCTTTACACCACTGTATCCCACGCTTTGCATTGGACTTGGTGATGTATGGCTTAGATGTAGCTGCTCGGCCATGGAAACCAGTTCCATGAAGCTCTGGACGTACTGTACGTGGGATAATTGGAAGGTCACATGAAGTTTGGAGCTCTGTAGCAAAAGTCTTTGCACTAGGCACTTCAGCAACCGCTGACCCCTCTCTGTCAGTTTACGTGGCCTACCACTTGGTGACTGAGTTGCTGTTGTTCCCAAACTCTTCACTTTTCTTATAATAAAGCTCACAGTTGACTCTGGAATATTTAGTAGCGAGGAAATTTCACGGCTGGTTTTGTTGCTCACGTGGCATCCTATGACAGTTCCACGCTGGAAATCAATGAGAGCGGCCCATTCTTTCACAAATGTTTGTAGAAACAGTCTCCATGCCTAAGTGCTTGATTTGATACACCTGTGGCCTGGCCAAGTGATTAGGACACCTGATTCTCATAATTTCAATAAGTGGCCTAATACTTTTGGAAATATAGTATTTTATTGCTGTAAGGATGGTGAAATTATCTTCCACATCATTGTGTCTGCAATCAAATTGTGGCTTGTTAAACAAATTCAGGCATGATCTAATCCGCTTAAGCAATCTGGTGGAATCCTGTTAGTCTGAGAGTGGAAAGCTACTTGAATTGAATGACAGCCAAGGGAATTTTGGCGCTACTGTATTTATTTTGGCATGATAGCGATCAAAACGGGATGATTTACTGTTTGGCGTGCTGCCATAACTGATGGCAACACTCAAAAAAGAGGCGCTTCCTTCCTCCGCTAACTGTTAACTTAAGTTATTTACATTTTTGTTATCTATTTGAAGAGATTTATTTTTTTGTATTGAATGTAGGTTGACAAAGAAAAAGAAAAGACTGTAATGCAGTTCTGCATTGGAGTATTTAGCTGAAGTTTCGCAAATAAGTATAAAACCTGACTAGAAACAAACAAGATTGTACTGTTTGGACCTGAAATAAAATCACTCTGAAAATTAGTTAAAGACAAACTGATTTTTTTACATTTGTGTTTTTACCTACAGTCGTGGTCAAAAGTTGACATACACTTGTAAAGGACATAATGTCATGGCTGTCTTGAGTTTCCAATCATTTCTACAAATCTTATTTTTAAAGATAGAGTGATTGGAGCACATACACTTGTTGGTCACAAAAATCATTCTTGAATTTTGTTTCATTTATTTATTTATTATGGGTCTACTGAAACTGTGACTAAATCTGCTGGGTCAAAAGTATACATACAGCAATATTCATATTTGGTTTCATGTCCCTTGGCAAGTTTCACTGCAATAAGGCGCTTTCGATAGACATCCACAAGCTTCTGGCAAGCTTCTGGTTGAATTTTTCACCATTCCTTGAGAAAATTGGTGCATTTGAGCTATATTTATTGGTTTTCTGACATGGACTTGTTTCTTCAGCATTGTACACATGTTTAAGTCTGGACTTTGGGAAGGCCATTCCAAAACCTTAATTCTAGGCAAGGCAAGGCAACTTTAATTGTATAGCACTTTTCATACACAAGGCAGACTCAAAGTGCTTCACAGACAACAAAGTGAAATGAAAGAAAATAAAAGCAACATTAAAATGCAGACAATAAAAATAAAAACAGTGCGGACGTTAAAAGTTAAAAGATTAAAAGATAAAGCTGAAACCTAAGGTGAAAATAAGTTTTCAGTCTAGTTTTAAAAGTACTCAGAGTTGGGGAAAGTCTGACATCTTCAGGAAGTTCATTCCAGCTATTTGTTGCGTAGTGACTGAATGATACTGTCCTTTGATTTGAGTTTACTCTGGGAAGCACTAACAGATTGGTCTCAGAAGATCTTAGTGATCTAGAGGGCTTATATAGTGGGAGCATATCAGTGATATACTTCGGCCCTAGACCATGTAGTGATTTATATGTGAGCAGGAGGATTTTTGAAATCAATTCTCTGATGTACAGGGAGCCAATGTAAGGATTTAAGAATTGGCGTAATGTGCTCACATTTTTTTGGTCTTTGTTAGAACTCTAGCAGCAGCGTTCTGAACAAGCTGTAGCTGCCTGACAGTTTTTTTTGGGAAGACCTGCAAGGAGACCATTACAATAGTTTAGCCTACTAGTAATAAAGGCATGTAGAAGTTTTTCTAAGTCTTGAGCTGACATGAGCCCTTGTTACATTTTTGAGGCCGATTTTGTTACTGATTTGATGTGACTGCCGAAATGTAAATCAGAATCTAAAATAACCCTCAAGATTTCTGGCTTTATTTGAGGTTTTCAGGGACAGTGATTGAAGGTGTTGGATGACTTTAAACCTTTCTGTTTTAGCACCAAAAACAATTATTTCAGTTTTATCTTCATTTAGTTATAGGAAATGTTGGCACATTCAGTGTTTGACTTGCTCAATGCACTGGCACAGAAGATCTATGCGGCGAGAATTTTAGCCTGATTTAGCTATCCCTTTACCACTTTTGACGTGTATTTGGGGTCATTGTCCTGTTAGAAACACCCAACTGCGCCCAAGACCCAACCTCCGGGCTGATGATTTTAGGTTGTCCTGAAGAATTTAGATGTAATCCTCCTTTTTCATTGTACCATTTACTCTCTGTAAAGCGCAGTTCCATTGGCAGCAAAACAGGCCCATAGCATAATACTCCCACCACCATGCTTGACAGTAGGAGTGGTGTTCCAGGGATTAAATGCCTTACCTTTTCTCTTCCAAACATATTGCTTGGTGTTGTGGCCAAACAGCTCAATATTTGTTTCATCTGACCACACAACTTTCCTCCAGAAAGTTTTATCTTTGTCCATGTGATGTCAAGTGTATGTAAACTTTTGACCACGACTGTACTTGCAGATTGCAATAAAAAGACATTTACGGATTTGTAAATGGCGACAATTCTAAAGTTACTTTGTTTATATTAAAACAAAACTGAAGGAAATGATTCCAGAGCCAGTGTCAATTGAGGACTTCAGTGACAGTGTCGATAGAAATCCCAACTCTATGTTCTTCACGGACGTGACACAAGTGGAAATAGTTAAAATCGTGAATAATTGCAAATCCAAGAACTCAATTGTTTGTAATGGAATTGATATGGAAACGATAAAAAAGTTTAATGAGAAGAACACTCGGTGAGAACCAATATGGATGCAGGGCTAATATTTTAACATTGATGGCGTTCCAAATAACGAAATAGATTGCCAATGCAAAAAGATGGTAAACAGTCTGCATCTAACGAAAGCATTTGACACGATTAATGATAATATTTTAATAAAAAAATTAGGAACGCTGTGACATCAGAGGGTTGGTCTTGAACTGGGTAAGAAGCTTCTTAAAAAACACGAAGCAATACGTAAGGCTAGGGGAACACATGTCTACAGAGCTAAATATAAACTGTAGCGTACCACAGGGATCAATACTGGGACCAAAATTGTTGAGTCTCTATGTAAACCACATTTGTAAAGTTTCAAAAGACCTAAAGTTAGTATTATTTGCAGACAATACAAATGTGCTTTGTTCAGGAGAGAACACACAGAAGCAAATACAAATAATAACAACAGAAAAAAATTATAAATTAAATAAATGGTTTGACAAAAATAGACTCTTTGAATCTCAGTGAAAACAAACCGTAGAAAAGAAAGTCAAACAAAAATACAAATAAATGGCATAGATATTGAAAGAGTAAATGAAATTAAGTTTTTGGGTTTAATTATTAATGGTAAAATGAACTGGGAATCTCATGTAAAAAAATATGTTTTGTGCAAAAAAAATCACTCCATGTTCTCTACTATTTGCTAGTGTTACCATATTGGAGTTAAGTACACTTATTCATTGACTCTGTTCCAAAAGAGGTCCATTAAAATAATACATGATGTTGGAAATAAAGAACTTACAAACCCTATTGATTGAATCCAAAATATTGAAATTCAACCAAATAGTGAATTTGCAAACAGCTAAAATCAAGCACAAAGCAAACTATAACCTGCCACCCAAGAAAGTTCAAAAATTCTCTCAACAAGTAGAGAAATATAATCTTAGAGAAAAATATAACTTAAAGAATTTGTACGCACGTACAACACTTAAAAACTTTAGTATATCAGTATGTGCAATTAAATTATGGAATGGATTAAGTTCAGAAATCCAACAATGTTGTCAGGTTCAAACACCGATGACATCTATTAAACAGGTCAAGAAGCAAAAATATCAGAAACAGAATTCAATTTAGGAGAAACATGTACATCTGTACCCTTGTACAGTGTCATCACACTCTGCCAAAAGATTTTGCGCCTCCTTCTTTTATTTGGACCTTCCCTGACCACATGGCAACAGGCAGTAAACGACCATCACCTTTGATTACAAAAGACGAAGGTCGGTTCAAAAAAAAGGTTGCAAAAGAGTTCAAAAAGAGGTTTGTAAAAGAGTTAAAAAAAGAGTTCAAAAAGAGGTTTGTAAAAGAGTTTATAAAAGCGGTGCCTGGAGGGGAGTCAGGCCCTGCTTCCTCTCCGCTTTGTAGTTCTTGGGTCATGAAGGTATCTTTCTGTTGATTACAATACATGAAGAAACAGAACACCTTCATGTTGCTTTCCATCCTACACAGTGGAGTTTTACAAGCCTTCTTCCTGGTAGGTTCAAAGACATGTTTTTGCTTCTCGCTGAGAACTCATTTGAAACACAAAGTTTTTGTGATAACTTAGATAAAATTCTTCTAACAATGTGCTAATATGATACAATTGAAGAAACTGCAAAATACGAAGAAAAATACTAATGATAAACATTTAGAATTTATTGATAATCTTATTTATCTCACTATATGAAATACAACTTACTTTGCTATTTATTATGTATCTATGTTTTTATAATTGGATTTTATAAGGAGTAAATTGTGAACAAATTGAGAACAGGAAGTGAACAAAAGTGTTAGTAATTGCTAGGAAATACGATTAAATAAACTCTGCTTCTTCCTACTCCTTTTCAAACATGTTGAATATAGAACCTGCGACCGATCAAGTTGTAATTTTATGCATGTTCAAAATGAACTCAAACCACTAACTATATCAAATTTCTCGTATTTCTTAGATTAATGGAAAAGGCTTTCTAAGCTTGCAAACAAACCCCCAAAAAATGCATCAACTAAATCTAGTGAAATAAAGTTAGGGCTGTCATAGTTTGCACCTATCTACAGGTGAAACTAAACTTTTTTATATCATGCCAAGGTTTGTTTATTCCAGCAGTTACATTTACAAAGTGAAAGTAATATATGACATATGCATATGGCTTGCAGCTTATGAAAACCTTGAATTGAAAATATCAGAAAATGTGTGATTTTCACAATCTTTAAGCAGTGATAATCAAAATTGGAAGAAAAAAAAAAGGTTTGACATACACTATATTGCCAAAAGTATTTGGCCGCCCATCCAAATAAGAATCAGGTGTCCTAATCACTTGGCCCGGCCACAGGTGTATAAAATCAAGCACTTAGGCATGGAGACTGTTTCTACAAACATTTGTGAAAGAATGGACCGATGGGCTCCAAACGTCATGTGACCTTCCAATTAGCCCACATACAGTACGCAGAGAGCTAGAGTGATGAATCGCGCTTTTCAATCTGGCAATCTAATTGACCGGTCATGGGTTTGGAGGTTGCCAGGAGAACGGTACATTTCGGACTGCAATGTGGAGACTGTGAAATTTGGTGGAAGAGGAATTATGGGGTGTTTTTTTTTTCATGAGTTTGGCTTGGCTCCTTAGTTCCAGTGAATTTAACTTTGAATGCTCCAGGATACCAAAACATTTTTGGACAATTCCATGCTCCCAACCTTGTGGGAACAGTTCGGAGAAGAGGCTCTTCCAACATTACTATGCACCAGTGCATAAAGCAAGGTCCATAAAAACATGGATGACAGTCTGGTGTGGATGAACTTGACTGGCCTGCACAGAGTCCTGACCTGAACCCGATAGAACACCTTTGGGATGAATTAGAACGGAGAGTAATAGCCAGGCCTTCTCGACCAACATCAGTGTGTGACCTCACCAATGCGCTTTTGAAAGAATGGTGGAAAATTCCTATAAACACACTCCGCAACCTTGTGGACAGCCTTCCCAGAAGAGTTGAAGCTGTAATAGCTGCAAAAGGTGGAACCTTATCATATTGAACCCCATGGGTTAGGAATGGGATGGCACTTCAGGTTCA
Source organism: Nerophis ophidion (assembly GCF_033978795.1). Classification (NCBI taxonomy): domain Eukaryota; kingdom Metazoa; phylum Chordata; class Actinopteri; order Syngnathiformes; family Syngnathidae; genus Nerophis; species Nerophis ophidion. The sequence goes on along the minus strand of NC_084636.1, from coordinate 8,520,581 downwards.
TATGTGAGTCATGTTAGGTTGCCAAATACTTTTGGCAATATAGTGTATCTCACGTTACTTTCACATTTGGGTTAAAATGCTGAAATGAATGGACTTTTGCACAATATTCAAATTGTTTGACTTTAAACTGAATAAGTTGAAGTTTTTTGCTAGTTTGCATTAACATTGTTTTGCTTTAAATTGAAGAAACTCTATTGTACTTGCTAGTAAAAGTCAACGAATGTCTGTGTTTAAAAGCCAACAGCTGTTTTTTTCCCTCTTCGTGTCAGGACTTTCCCAGTGTACTTAATCTCCTTTTTGAACATGCATTCAATGTTTTCTTATCGACGCTGAAGGCGGAAAGTTATGTGAGCGCGTGATGCAAGATAACACGCTTTCACTTTTGGTTGAGTAATGTTTAACTAGCTTCCGGTGATGACGAAACGGCCGGTACACGAACAAAAACTAAAAATTTAGCGCAACCCTGAAACTTGTTGCAGGTTTCATGCACGCGAACAAGAAAACAAGACTGGAAAAATTCCGTCTGTCGTTTGCCAGCATGTGAGAGTGCTGTTTATCTGCATGGGTAAGTTGTAAACCTGCTGGCTGTTTAATCTGCATAGGCCCTGTCAGCTAGTTGGATTTTAATATTACATTAGAATATTTCATATGTACGGTCATGGTCAAAACATAATGTCATTTCTGTCTTGAGTTTCCAGTAATTTATACAACTCTTATTGTTTTGTGCTAGAGTGATTGGAGCACATACTTGTTGGTCATTCATGAAGTTTGGTTCTTTTATGAATTTTTTATGGGTGTACTGAAAATGTGAGCAAATCTGCTGGGTCAAAAGTATACATACAGCAATGTTCATATTTTGTTAAATGTCCCTTGGCAAGTTTCACTGCAATAAGGCGCTTTTGGTAGCCATCCACATTTTTTGACCACTCCTCTTGACAAAATTGGTGCAGTTCAGCTAAATTTGTTGCTTTTCTGGCCTGGACTTGTTTGTTCAGCATTATCCACACGTTTAAGTGAGGACTTTGGGAATTGGCGCCCAAGTCAACTACTGAACCGCAACTCATTGTATGGCTAGTGTTGCCAACCCTTTTAAGTTACAGTTCGGTAGTTAACATGGGCGCCTATCAAAACTGTAGGACAGGATGGTGTGTAGAAATTTAAATGCTTGTGTCAGTCTCCCAAATAATAAAATTATTAAAGCAACAGTTTGAAACAAAGTTCTGCATAAAGGTGATATTGCATACCGGATTTGCCGTTAACTGGTGATTTTGATCGGCTATCCAAAAAGTCTCTGACAGTAAAAAAGACTGACAATTTTCTAATAAAAACAAAAGCCTTGGACTTTGATATGTCATGACTTGTTTGACCATTGAGACTAATGTGTTTGAGAAATTGTTGAAAACATCAGTGAATACTTAGGCAGAAAACACCAACTGATTTAAGTTAAACTACAAAGAGATGAATCCTTAATTAATTATCTGTAATAAGTGGAAAAGCGGGGCGCCGATTGCGTCGTACGTTAATTGCTGTTCAGCCAACCCTTTTCTGTCAGGACTTTGAAATCCCCCTCCCTGGAACAACCTGAACTCTTAACCCCATGACCACAGAAAAATGACTATGCAAAATTGCACACATCTGCTGCTATATTAGAAGTATTTGCGCTACTGATGAAACACTCATTGTTTACAGCCATATCCTATTTAAAAATAACAGGAATTATATATTATTGTCATTTTAGTAGGTAGACATATTTACGTTGCACTTTACTGTTTGTGTCTTCTTTTTGTCTACGCATGGGAGAGTGCAAAACAAAATTTCGATTCCTTTGTATGTCTTTACATGTAAAGAAATTGACAAATAAAGATGACTTGACTTGACTTGACTTTCTACCCTACCAGTCCAGATCATGTCCAGCAACACACACCTTCATTTATGTACACTCACATTGGGAACACAACAACAGATTGCATATAATTGTGACTTAAAAGGGTTGGCTGAACTGCTATTAAGGTATGACGCAATCGGCGCCCATGATAACTACCAAACCGTAACTATAAACACAATTACATTTTCAAAATAAGCATTTCAGAACTTCCCGTCTATTTTTATGTTTTTTGGCATCATTATCGGTTTCAACCATGTAACGTTCTAAAGTTAAAGAATGCTGAATATTGTTTTGAAAGAAAGTAATACTAAGTGAATATACATTTTTGGCCTTAAAAATAAGTATGACGCAAAGTGTACATGCCAGGTCGTTACTCTATGACTCCTCAATCAGATGTGTGCTTATTCTACTGTCATTTATTAAGAATGTTAATTTATGGATAGTAATCATAGAGTGCTTTTAGTTGATTACAGAAATCCTCATAAACATATATATTTTACAGTCATATAGTTACAGGAATGTACACTCTATCCCAGTGGTTCTCAAATGGGGGTATTTGAAGGTATGCCAAGGGGTACGTGAGATTTTTTTTAAATATTCTAAAAATCGCAACAATTCAAAAATCCTTTATAAATATATTTATTGAATAAAACTTCAACAAGATATGAATGTAAGTTCATAAACAGTGAAAAAAAATGCGGCAATGCAATATTCAGTGTTGACAGCTAGATTTTTTTGTGGACATGTTCCATAAATATTGATGTTAAAGATTTCTTTTTTTTTTGTAAAGAAATGTTTAGAATTAAGTTCATGAATCCAGATGGATCTCAATTGCAATCCCCAAAGAGGGCACTTTAAGTTGATGATTACTTCTATAACCACTGGGCTATCCTGAGTCTTGTAGAGAGAATATTTTTTTTCATACACAAATGTATTCGAGGACTCCTGGCTCAGTAAAGTATGATTAGGGAGAACAAAATTCCATTAACCAGAGTGGGGTTTGAACTAAATACTTTTAATTCCAAGTCAGCAGTCTTAACCCCTGGTCTATCCTGGGTCTTGTAATGAAGTGATTGTGTTCCATACACAAATTTAATCAAGGACTCCTGGTTCAATAAAGCATGTTGAGGTGGAAGAAAAGGCTGCCAAGTAGAGCAGGTTTTGAACTTAGTACCTCGCATTACAAGCCAGCAGTCTTAAACACTGAGCTATTCTTAGTCTTGCGAAGATAAGGTTCCTTTCCATACACAAATGTTATCTACGACCCCTGACTCACTACAGTAGGATGAGGTGGAATAAAATATCGCCAACCGGAGTGGGACTCGAACGCAGTACCTTCTGTTCTAATTGAACATTCATAACCACTGGGCTATTATCAGTCTTGAAAAGATCAGATTTTGGTCCATACTCGAATGTAATCAAGGACTCCTGGCTCAGTAAAGTATGATTAGGTGGAACCAAAATATCACCTAGAGCTGGGTTTAAACCCAGTATAAGCTCTCCTGGGTACAATTAAAATAAAATAGGTTAATTGTAATTTGATAAACTAAAAGTTTATTAAATAATTATTTTAACATTACATGGGAGAGGTGACACAGTCACAGTACATGTCATCTTGAAGCCTCCAGCCGGTTTTGTAACTTACACTTCGACCTAACCGGGAATCGAACGCAGCACCCTTGAACCTGAGTCTTAACCACTGGGATATCCCACCTCTTGTGGAAAGAATATTTTTTTCATACACAAATGTAATCAAGGACTCCTGGTTCAGTAAAGTTTTATAGAGGTGGAACAAATAACTGTCACAATCAGGTGTCATTAAGATCCAGGATAGCTCAATGGTTAAGACTGTTGCCTCTTCCACAGTGCTACTGAGTTCTAATCCACACCTTGGAAGATGTTTTTGTTTAGCCCCGAGTTCCCTGATTACATTTGTATATGAGCGAAAACCAAATCTTGAAGGGACCTAGGATAGCTCAATGGTTGACACTGTGGGCTCATAATACAGGGGTACTGAGTTCAAACCCCATACATGGAATCAGTAATTTTGCTGTATGGCGTCAAAGCGACATACATTATGGGGTTTTTGTTCTCCCCTACACAGAGTAATGTTATGGGCTAGTTGTTAGAATAACATATAGTTGAAAAATTAAGTCAACACTAAAGATAATAATAAACAAAAGTAAATTGTCACATAGTCAATGATGACACCTCAGGTGTTACGTGTGAGCGTGAGTGTGAGTGTGTGTGTGTGCGCGCGCGAATGAGTGTGTGCGAGTGAGTGTAATTCCTGAGGTGGGTGGGAATAGGTGTATAAAGTTAATAATAAAGGGCGTTGATCAATGAGCTCTCCTGGGTACAATTAAAATAAATTAAGTTAATTGTAATTGGAATTTAAAAAAAGTTCATTATTTTAACATTACATGGGTGAAGTGACACAGTCACAATATATGTCACGTTCAAACCTCCAGCCGGTTTCATAAATTATATGTCGACTCAACTTGGATTCGAACCCACTACCCCTGAACCTGAGTGAACAGTCTTAACCACTGGGCTAGCCTGGGTCTTGTAGATAGATAATTTTTTTCATACACAAATGTAATCGAGGACTCCTGTCTCAGTAAGGTATGATTAGGGAGAACAAAATTCCATCAACCAGAGTAGGGTTTGAACAAAGTACTTTTAATTTCAAGTCAGCAGTCTTAAACCGCTGGTCTATCCTGGGTCTTCTGATAAAGTGATTGTGTTCCATACACAAATGTAATCAAGGACTCCTGGTTCAATAAAGCATGATGAGGTGGAAGAAAAGACTATTAACTAGAGCTGGTTTCAAACTTAGTACCTCTCATTTTAAGTCAGCAGTCTTAACCACTGAGCTATTCTTCGTCTTGCAAAGCTAAGGTTTCTTTCCATACACAAATGTTATCTACAACCCCTGGCTCACTAAAGTAGGATGAGGTGTAATAAAATACCGCCAACCAGAGTGGGATTTAAACCCAGTACCTTCTGTTCTAACTCATCAGTCTTTACCACTGGGCTATCCTGGGTCTTGCAGAGACAAAAAAAAAATTTCATACACAAATGTAATCAAGGACTCCTGTCTTGGTAAAGTATGATGAGGTAGAAAACCCTTCCATCAACCAGAGTGGGGTTTGAACCAAGTACTTTTAATTCCAAGTCAGTAGCCTTAACCCCTGGTCCATCCTGGGTTTTATGAAAAAGTGATTGTGTTCCCTACACAAATGTAATCAAGGTCTCCTGGGTCAATAGAGTATGATGAGGTGGAAGAAAAGGTTGTCAACTAGAGCAGGTTTTGAACTTAGTACTCTCATTCCAAGTCAGCAGTCATAACCACTGAGCTATTCTTGGTCTTGTGAAGTTACGATTTCTCTCCATACACAAATGTTATCTACGACCCCTGGCTCACTGAAGTAGGATGAGGTGGAATAAAATACTGCCTACCGGAGTGGGATTTGAACCCAGTACCTTCTATTCTAATTCAACAGACTTAACCACTGGGCTATCATCAGTCTTGCGCGATTAGATTTCGGCCAGCTTTGTCCCTTGAAGAAGCCTACAATTTTTGGTTGTGTTTTCCGCTCCGTATGCTGAATGGCAATATACGATATATATCTCAAAATGTTTTCCGTAAAGTAAAAACAAAACACAAAACTGTCCTAGTTAGCAGAGATACTATGTCATTATTTTGACTTAGTAAATATTGACTTACTAAGGCTTTCGATCTTGTCAGCAGGAAGGGCCTATTCAAGCTTTTACAAAAGATTGGATGTCCTCCAAAACTACTCAGCATGTTAATCTCTTTCCATTCCAACATGAAGGGAGCAGTCTTGTACGATGGATCTTGTTCGGACTCCTTCTCTATCAACAGTGGTGTTAAGCAGGGTTGTGTCTTAGCACCAACTGTTTTTGGAATATTCTTCTATATACTCCTGTCCTACGCTTTTGACAGATCCATTGAGGGTGTCTATCTACACACACGGTCTGAAGGCAAATCGTTCAATCTGGTAAAATTACGTGCGAAGACCAAAAGGAGGTCAGTGTTAATCCGAGAGATGCTTTTTGCAGACGATGCTGCTCTTGTTATCAACACCAAAGAAGCCTTACAACGTCTAAGTGACTGTTTTGCGAATGCTTGTGAACAGTTTGGACTTACAGTTAGCCTGCAGAAAACCAATGTTAGCGTTCAAGGTGCTGCAAATCCTGTTATCAAAATGAATGGAGTCACTTTAGAAGTAGTAGATCATTTTATATACCTAGGCTCGACAAGCACCAATAAACTCTTGCTTGATGTTGAACATGACAGGAGGCTTGGAAAAGCAAATACCATCATGGCTAAACTAGCAAAACGAGTATGGGAAAACAACGCTCTTACTCAACATACAAAGATGAGAGTTTATCAGGCCTGCATTCTCAGCACTTTACGGAAGCGAGACCTGGACTACTTACATGAGACAAGAGCGTCGACTTAACGCTTTCCACATGCGGTGCATCAAACGTATCCTTGGTATTAGTTGGCAAGACTATATTCCACACAGTGTCATTCTTCAGTGGGCTAATATCCATTAATTCTTTCCTTAACATGGATCAATCGGCCTGTCCCCTTTGCAGAAAAACAGCCCCAAAGCATGATGTTTCCACCCCCATGCGTCACAGTAGGTGTGGTGTTCTTGGGATGCAATTTTTCTTCCTCCAAACACGACAAGTTGAGTTTATACCAAAAAGTTCTACTTTGGTTTCATCTGACCACATGACATTCTCCCAATCCTCTGCTGTATCATCCATGTATCCATTTTGGTATAAACTCAAAAACACCATACCTACTGTGAAGCATGGGGGTGGAAACATCATGCTTTAGGGCTATTTTTCTGCTAAGGGGACAGGACGATTGATCCGTGTTAAGGAAAGAATGAATGGGGCCATGTATCGTGAGATTTTGAGCCAAAACCTCCTTCCATCAGTGAAAGCTTTGAATGGTTGACCAAATACTTATTTTCCACCATAATTTCCAAATAAATTCTTTAAAATTCCTACAATGTGAATTCCTGGATTTTTTTTTCACATTCTGTCTCTCACAGTTGAAGTGTACCGATGATGAAAATTACAGGCCTCTGTCATCATTTTAAGTGGGAGAACTTGCACAATCGGTGGCTGACTAAATACTTTTTTGCCCCACTGTATATATATAATGAAATTAAACAATGGATGTCCGCTAACTTTTTGCAACTGAACGCCAAGAAAATGGAAATGCTGATTATCAGTCCTGCTAGATACCGACACATGCCCCCCTCTCCCTTGTGGAGGGGGTGTGGGGGGGACACAGTACCGGTGGCCATGGATGAAGTGCTCGCACTCACTGTTGAGTTAAGGGTTGGACCGCTCACCTGTGCATCGGTTGGAGACATCTATGCACTGCTGACCCGTCTCCGCTTGGGATGGTCTCCTGCTGGCTCCACTATGGACTGGACTCTAACTATTATGTTAGATCCACTATGGACTGGACTCCCACTATTATGTTGGATCCACTATGGACTGGACTCTCACTATTATATTAGATCCTCTATGGACTGGACTCTCACTATTATGTTGGATCCACTATGGACTGGACTGTCACTATTATATTAGATCCACTATGGACTGGACTCTCACTATTATGTTGGATCCACTATGGACTGGACTTTCACATTATCATGTTAGACCCGCTCGACATCCATTGCTTTCGGTCTCCCCTGGGGTTGCCCACATATGCGGTCATAGTCATTGTCATCGACGTCCCACTGGGGTGAGTTTTTCCTTGCCCTTATATAGGCTCTGTACCGCTGATGTCGTTGTGGCTTGTGCAGCCCTTTGAGACACTTGTGATTTAGAACTATATAAATAAACATTGATTGATTCATGCATATATGTATGTATATATACGTATGTATATACATATGTATGTATATGTACTGTATATTCGTATTTGTGTATGTATATGTGTATACATATTTATGTATGTATATATATGTGTGTATGTACTATATATACATATGTATATATATTCATGTGTATGTATATATATGTAATTATATATGTATAGAAACGTATGTATATATATATATACACATGTATGTATATATATACATACCTGTGTGTGTATTTATGTATATATACATGTGTATGTAAATATATACTCGCATGTGAATGTATGCATATAAACATATGCATGTTTATGTATATGTATGTATATACACAAGTGTATATGTATATATATACACACATTTGTATATATTTACATATGTATATGTTTGTATATATACATATGTATATGTATGTGTAATACATACATATGTATATGTTTGTATATGTACATATGTATATGTATGTATAATACATACATATGTATAGGTATGTATATGTATATATATACATATGTATGTGTATGTATATTTATATATACATATGTATAGGTATGTATATATATATACATGTGTATATATATATATATTTGTGGGTATATATGTGTATACGTATATGTATATACATGTGTTATACAGAGTTTCTCCTGTGTGTATTTCATGTAGCGCATGGCCAGAGCAAGATAGATGCCGCCACACCTTCAAAATAAATTGTTTTTTTTTTTTTTTACAAGAAAACTAACTTTTTATTGTATGATTGCATATAGGAAAAACATCTCAAATACAAAACAGTTCCTCGATGCTTTATTTTGAAAAATAAAATCATGTGCATATTTGGCCTGTCAGGAGTTCTACAGCTGGTGGGGCACCTAATAACGCTCAGCAAAAAAAAGGAGAGAAAGTGTCATTTGAGTAGCAAAATAACGGTTGAAATACTACCCGTCCATCTTGGCTAGTAATAGGAAATAAACAGAAGAACATACTAGAAAAGATGTATGCTAACTAGCTATCATAAATAGTAAAAACATTCATAAAGGACTTTATAAAGGCATCATGTTTACACAAAAACATTCTCCAAACAATAACACAAAGTGCAATAAATCAATAATGTAAATCCAGAGTGACCTCACTGTGTCACATGACTCATTTTGACACCATGAAGGCAACAAAGTTCACTTCATGGACCACAGATCTCAGTCTATCGGATGCTGGAGGGTCTAGTCTTCAGTACTCACAGCGGCTCCCCAGCAGGTAGCTCAGGCCCACGGTCACGTTCTTGATCTTGAAGCGTCCCGTGGAGCGCAAGTCCAGCGCCGCCTCCTGGCCAGCCTGCAGGTGGGCGATGGCGTGGAGCCCTCTGCAGGCTTCACGGGACTCCTCCAGGATGAAGGTGTGGAGGGGGGCCGCCATCCCCGCCACCCTCAGCTGCAGTTTCCCGCTGGCCTCCTGGTCCAGGCTCCTGTAGCACACGTCCATGTAGAGGACATAGGGTCCCGTGCAGTTGACTGAAATCTTGCTTTTGTGCTTGTCGGCTAGGTCCATCATGTTCCTGCTGCGGATGTTCTTGAAATGCAAAGTGGCGTTACCCCAGATGTCTGCGGGCGGACCACCGACAATCAATGTGAGACAAGTGAGTAAGATCTTGGCATTAAAGGCCTACTGAAACCCACTACTACCGACCACGCAGTCTGATAGTTTATATATCAATGATGAAATATTAACATTGCAACACATGCCAATACGACCGGGTTAGTTTACTAAATTGCAATTTTAAATTTCCCGCGAGTTTCTTGTTGAAAACGTCGCGGAATGATGACGCGTGCGCGTGACGTCACGGACTGTCAGGAAATAATAGCGCTGCACCACTAGCGGCTAAAAGTTGTCTGCTTTAATCGCATAGTTACACAGTATTCTGGACGTCTGTGTATCTGAATCTTTTGCAATTTGTTCAATTAATAATGGAGACTATAAAGAACAATGCTGTTGGTGGAAAGCGGTGGATTGCAGCTGTCTTTAGCACCGAGACACAGCCGGTGTTTCTTTGTTTGTTGTGAAGCAGAGCGGTCAAGCGAACATGTTTTCTCTACGTCAACCAGCATATTTTTGGATGGGAAAATTGTGATATATATCGTACCGGAGACATCATTAGATTATTCGTCGTCCTGCAGCAGCTGTCAAAAAAGGCAGCTGTGAGCTTGGCTCCTCGGCTTTTCTCTGAGACACTGCGTGTTCACTGCAGCCATCCGACCTCGAGGTATGTCTTTACAATCCTTACAATATCACTGAAACACTATTAAAACAATAAGCAGATAAGGGATCTTCCAGAATTATCCTAGTAAATGTGTCTAAATACATCTGAAACGCTCGCTATGCCACCGCCCAAAATTGTCTTTTTTTTTTATTTTTATTCATTTATTTTTTAGTCCTTCACTATCAATATCCTAATTCACTAATCTTTCATCCTCGCTCAAATAATAGGGGTAATTGTCGCTTTCTCAGTCAGAATTGCTCTTACTGCTGGTGGCTCCCATTACAAACAATGTGAATATGTGTGGAGCCCTGCAACTCGTGACGTCACGCGCACATACTTCCGGTACAGGCAAGGCTTTTTTATTAGCGAACAAAAGTTGCAAACTTTATCGTTGATGTTCTCTATTAAATCCTTTCAGCAAAAATATGGCAATATCGCGAAATGATCAAGTATGACACATAGAATGGACCTGCTATTCCCGTTTGACTAAGAACATCTCATTTCAGTAGGCCTTTAAAAGCACATCTTGTAAGTCATTTACAGGGCTTCCCAGCAGGCACAAGACGTTGATTATACATACACTATATTGCCAAAAGTATTTGGCCACCCATCTAAATGAGGAGAATGTGTATAAAATCAAGCACTTAGGCAGGGAGACTGTTTCTACACACATTTCTTAAAGAATAGGCCGCTCCCAGTGATTTCCAGCGTGGAAATGTCATAGGATGCCATCTGTGCAACAAATCCGGTCGTAAAATGTCCTCGCTCCTAAATATTCCAAAGTTGCGGGGTGTTTTTGTAATAATTTTCCACCATTCTTCCAAAAGCGCATTGGTGAGGTCACCCACTGATGTTTGGCGTGAAGGCCTGTCTCTCAGAAAACCCTTTTGGGATGAATTAGAACGGAGACTATCGGGTTCAGGTCAGGACTCTGTGCAGGCCAGTCAAGTTCATCCACACCAGACCGTCATCCATGTCTTTATAGCTTTGTGCACTGGTGCACAGTCATGTTGGAAGAGGAAGGGACTCTCTCCAAACTGTTCCCACAAGGTTTGGAGCATGGAATGGCCCAAAATGTTTTGGTATCTTGGAGCATTCCACGTTCCTTTCAGGGGCCAAGCCCAACTCCTGAAAAACAACCCCACACCATAATTCCCACTCCACCAAATTTCACACGGCACAATGCAGTCCGAATTTTAGCGTTCTCCTGGCAACCTCCAAACCCAGACTGGTTCATCAGATTACCAGATTGAAAAGCTTGATTCATCACGCCAGAGAACACATCTCCACTGCTGTAGAGTCCAGTGGCGGCGTGCTTTACACCGCTGCATCCCAGCCTTTGCATTGGACTTGGGGATGTATGGCTTAGATGCAGCTGTCGGCAATGGAAACCCATTCCATGAAGCTCTCTGCGTGCTGTACGTGGGCTAATCGAAAGATCACATGAAGTTTGGAGCTCTGTAGCAACTGACTGTGCAGAAAGTCTTTGGACTAAGCACTTCAGCATCCGCTGACCCCTCTCTGTCAGTTTACCTGGCCTACCACTTGGTGACTGAGTTGCTGTTGTTCCCAAACTCTTCACTTTTCTTATAATAAAGTTGATTTTAGAATATTTAGGAGCGAGGAAATTTCACGACTGGATTCATTGCACAGGCGGCATCCATGCTGGAAATCACTGAGAGCGGCCCATTCTTTCACAAATGTTTGTATAAACAGTCTCCATGCCTAAGTGCTTGATTTGATACACCTGTGGCCGGGCCAAGTGATTAGGACACTTGATTCTCATCATTTGGATGGCTGGCCCAATACTTTTGGCTACATAGTGCATGTACAGATTTGGAAATATTAAAAATCAGTTTGAAAACATTCACCAAGTCAATGTTGCATCATAAGCCGTAACAATTCCAGAAGGCTTCCTCACCTGAGATGATGTCCAACTGGATGTGCACGTCGTCTCCAGGCACCTGCTGAAAACCACAGAAATTGACTTTAAGGATTTTAGTGTGTGTCGTTTCTGATGGACTTCACTACTACTAAGTTTAGGAACATAAAGTCGCCATTGAGCACACTGAGGTCATGTCCTTTTAAGTGACAAAAAAAAGATGACATGACGCACCGAAAATATACTCTGTGAAGGACATCACGTGCGCTGTACACCATTCTCTCTCAATATAGGATCTTTGGTCATGCTACGACTCCAGACAACAACATAACGCACTGAAATAACACTTTTTACTTTAAACATGATCCGATACGAAATGAGCTGCGGGCAAACTGAAACCGGAATGAAATCGATGTTAAACGCTGTCGGTGTGATATCGTTGTCATGTCAGTCAGGTGCCGCTCCGCCCTACACCCAGAACACCTGTGCCAAGGGCTTCGCGGTCCATGAGTAAAAATCTCCTTCCGCGTTTGTACCTGAGACCCGCATTTCAGGCTGGCCGCTCTGGAAAAAGTCTGTGGAAACGCTCCCCACCCACACTGCGCGTTTGAGCTGCTATGACTTAGATTACCATAGTAACTAATTAGATTACCATCCTTCCATTCATCTTCTTCCGCTTATCCGAGGTCGGGTCACGGGGGCAGCAGCCTAAGCAGAGAATCCCAGACTTCCCTCTCCCTAGCCATTTCGCTCAGCTCTTCCCGGGGGATCCCGGGGCGTTCCCAGGCCAGCAAGGAGACATAGTCTTCCCAACGTGTCCTGGGTCTTCCCTGTGGCCTCTTACCGGTCAGACGTGCCCAAAACACCTCCCTAGGGAGGCCTTCGGGTGGCATCCTGACCAGATCATCGAACCACTTCAACTGGCTCCTCTCCTCTAGGCGTCTCACCCTATCTCTAAGGGACCATATGTGAGGATGAGAACGTAGATCGACAGGTAAATTGAGAGCTTTGCCTTCCGGCTCAGCTCCTTCTTCACCACAACGGATCGATACAGCGCCCGCATTACTGAAGACGCCACACCGGTCCGCCTGTCGATGTCACGATCCACTCTTCCCTCACTCGTGAACAAGACTCTGAGGTACTTAAACTCCTCCACTTGGGGCAGGTTTTCCTGATGGTATTCCACCCTTTTCCAGGCAAGAACCATTGACTAAGACTTGAGGGATTACCATAGTAACTCATTAGATGACCTTAGGTGACGGCATGGCGCAGTTGGGAGAGTGGCTGTGCCAGTAACCTGGGGGTTCCTGGTTTTATCCCCACCTTCTACCATCCTAGTCTTGTCCGTTGTGTCCTGAAGCAAGACACTTCACCCTTGCTCCCGATGGGCCCTGGTTAGTGCCTTGCACATTAGTGTGTGAATGTGTGTGTGAATGGGTGAATGTGTAAATAGTGTCAAAGCACTTTGAGTTTCTAAAAGGTAGAAAAGCGCTATACAAGTATAATCAATTTAGCATAGTAACTCATTAGATTACCAAAATTGTTATAATAATTGTTTCTAAATTATCACAAAAACTTTGTATTACATTGAGTTTTTGGTAAGAAGACAAAAGCTGTCTTTGGAACCTACCAAGAGTAAGGCTCGTAAAACTCCACTGTGTAGGGGGGAAGCAACATGAAGGTGTTCCTGTTGTCCTTTATGTATTAGAATCAAACAGAAAAGATATTGTCTTTCCCAAAGATTGTGGAAGCGAGGAGGAGTTAGGATCGGAGTCCCCTCCAGGCGGCCTCCTTTTTTAACTGTTTTACAAACCTCTTTTTGAACTTGTTTACAACCTTTTCTGTGGACTGTATACGACCCTTGTCCCTTAGAACAGCTGTAGTCAAGAAGGAGTACAATCTTTCGCCAGAGCGTGGTGGAAGACTGTACAGAGAGTACAGTCGCCACGTTCCTCCTCAATTGAGTCCAAATTGAATTCTGTCTCTGTTTGATTCTTTGCTTCTTGTCTTGTTTAATAGATGTCATCAGTGTTTGAACCTGACAATAGTAACTTATTAACCTGACAATAGTAACTAAGTAATTAGATGACCATGGCAACTCATCAAATGACCATAGTAACTCATTAGATTACCCTGGTAACTAGTATATCAGGGGAAAGTGCAGATTTCAACCATTGAAATATTTTGTATAGTTTAAGACTATACAAACGTCATAATGGCAGCTACACTTTCCATCTTAAAGATTTAAAAAAATATATATTTGGGAATGTGTAACCTGACTCTCCCCAGATCCTTATAGTTCGCTAATTTGCCCAGGTCTGATATTTACAAACAAAACCAGTTAGTTGTCAGCTGTTAGCATATATTACCTCCATCCAACATGGTGGAAATGTTTGTTACAATATACTGCAGTAGTACACAGTAGGGATGCAGAACTCGCTATAAGCCTGCAAGGGACAATCTGCATTAATTGGAAAAAAAAAAGTGATATTGAGATTGGATGGTTAAAAAAATTTAATTGTATCGCCGAGCCCTACTTCAAAGTGTAAGGCCAAGAGTACCTGATTCATGTCATTATATAGCTAGTTGATTATTATAATCATAACACCATTGTTATATATCACAGGTCGGCAACCCGCAGCCGCCCTAGTGGCTCTCTGGAGCTTTTTCAAAAATATATGAAAAATGAAAATAATGAGGAGGAAAAAAAACACATTTTTTGTTTAAATGTGGTTTCTGCAGGAGGACAAACATGACACAAACCTCCCTAATTGTTATAAATCACACTGTTTACATTAAACATGCTTCACTGATTCGAGTATTTGGCGAGCGCCAATTTGTCCTACTAATTTTGGCGGTCCTTGAACTCACCGTAGCTTGTTTACATGTATAACTTTCCCCGACTTTCTTAGACATGTTTTGTGCCACTTCTTTGTATGTCTCATTTTGTCCACCAAACTTTAAACATTGTGCATGAATGCACAAAGGTGAGTTTTGTTGATGTTATTGACTTGTGTGGAGTCATACTTGCCAACCATCCCGGATTTTCCGGGAGACTCCCGAAATTCAGCGCCTCTCCCGAAAACCTCCCGGGACAAATTTTCTCCCGAAAATCTCCTGAAATTCAGGCGGAGCTGGAGGCCACACCCCCTCCAGCTCCATGCGGACCCGAGTGATGTGTCGACAGCCTGTTTTCACGTCCGCTTTCCCACAATATAAACAGAGTGCCTGCCCAATGATGTTATAACTGTATAATGATCGAGGGCGAGTTCTTGGTTTCTTATGTGGGTTTATTGTTAGGCAGTCTCATTAACGTCCTCCCAGCGCGGCAACAACACACAACAGCAGTCACGTTTTCGTCCACCGTAAACAGCAATGTTGTGACACTCTTAAACAGGGCAATACTGCCATCTACTGTGCATGCCTATGTGACAATAACATCTACGGCTTTTAGAGCAGTGGTTCTCAACTTTTTTTTAGAGATGTACCCCTTGTGAACATATTTTTAATTCAAGTACCCCCTAATCAGAGCAAAGCATTTTTGTTTGAAAATTAAATTGTATAAAAGTGCAAAATATTGCTCATTTGTAGATATAAAAAAGATATAAAAATAACTAAAAACTTGTTGAAAAATAAACAAGTGATTCAATTATGAATGAAGATTTCTACACATACTGCGATGAGTTTACGCCGCCTTCCGCCCAATTGTAGCTGAGATAGGCACCAGCACCCCCCGCGACCCCAAAGGGAAAAAGCGGTAGAAATGGATGGATGGATAGCTGTTAATATACTCCTCCCCTCTTGACCACGCCCCCAACAACGCCCCCCACCTCCCGAAATCGGAGGTCTCAAGGTTGGCAAGTATGTGTGGAGTGCTAATCACACATATTTGGTCATGGCATGACTGCAAGCTAATCGATGGTAACATGCTATTTAGGCTAGCTGTATGTACATTTTGCATCATTACGCCTCATTTGTAGCTATATTTGAGCTCATTTGTTTTTTGTATTTTTGATCCAGTATGGCTCTTTCAACATTTTGGGTTGCCGACCCGTGATGTATATAGAGATGTCCCATAATGGCTTTTTTGCCGATATACCGATATTGTCCAACTCTTAATTACCGATTGTGATATCAACCGATATATACAGTCGTGGAATGAACACATTATTATGCCTAATTTTGTTGTGATGCCCCGCTGGATTCATTAAACAATGTAACAAACTTTTTCCAAAATAAATCAACTTATGGAGAAAAATGCTAACATGGCACTGCCATATTTATTATTGAAGTCACAGAGTGCGTTATTTTTTTTTAACATGCCTCAAAACAGCAGCTTGGAATTAGGGACATGCGCTCCCTGATTTAATTTTTAAATGTTTTGTTTATGCAAGGACACATTTTCACTTCCTGTATGCAGAGGTGGGTAGTAACGCGCTACATTTACTCCGTTACATTTACTTGAGTAACTTTTGGGATAAATTTTACTTCTACGAGTAGTTTTTATGCAACGTACTTTTCCTTTTACTTGAGTATATTTATAGAGAAGAAACGCTACTTTTACTCCGTTCCATTTATCTACATTAAGCTCGCTACTCGTTACTTTTTTTATTGATCTATTAATGTTTATTTTGGTTATGACAGACCTTCAAAGTAGAATCTACGCATGCCTGCGTTTCACCAATCACATGCAGTCACTGGTGACGTTGGACCAATCAAACAGAGCCAGGCGGTCACATGACCATGATACGTAAAACCCGACTTAAACATGTTGACAAACTTATTCGGGTGTTACTATTTAGTGGTCAATTGTGCGGAATATGTACTGTACTGTCCAATCTAATAATAAAAGTTTCAATCAATCAATCAAAAGTGTAAAGGAAAAAAGACACTTTTTATTTCAACCGTACTTCCCGTCAAAAGCCTAAAGACTGATCGCACAGTTCCTGTCTTGACAATAAAAGCGCCGCTCCATAGCGCATGCGTTAACAAAATAAGAGTCTCCGAAAGCCAGCGCAAACAAGCTAGCAAGCTACGGTGTTTGCCGCCAATGTATTTCTTGTAAAGTGTATAAAAACAAATATGGAAGCTGGACAAATAAGATGCCAAAAACCAACGACTTTCATGTGGTATTAGACAGAAAGGAGGAACTTTTTTTCTCCTCCATTTGAAAACGTGGACGTCTGATTCCAATCAATGCAAGTCTTCAGAATCAGGTAATACACCAACTTATATTCTTGTCTTCATGAAAGATAGGAATCTATGTGTTAAACATGCATGTATATTCATTAAAACACCTTCAACATGTGAACAAAAACGGCAAAATAAATAAATATAAATCATATACTGTATATATAAATGTACGTGTGTATATATATATATATATATATATATATATATATATATATATATGATATGTGTGTATGTATATGTGTATATGAGGTAGATCACCTCGACTTGGTCATTTACTAAGTAATTGATTAACGTTGAAAAACTTATTGGGGTGTTACCATTTAGTGGTCAATTGTAGGGAATATGTACTGTACTGTGCAATCTACTAATACAAGTTTTAATCAATCAATCAAATCAATGAATGCCTACTGAGGCTATGGTGCTGTTATGTTATTGTGGCTTAATGTGCCATTTTTTTTGTTTTATTTTAATGTACTATTATTTAATTTATTTAATTTATATAATTGTTTTAGTTGCTTAAGAGATATTCCTGGCTCTGAATTTGCTCATTGTTATTTTTATGTTTTTGTGCATTATTTGTTGCCGTAATCAGGTTACTCATCAGTTACTCAGTACATGAGTAGTTTTTTCACAACATACTTTTTACTTTTACTCAAGTAAATATTTGGGTGACTACTCCTTACTTTTACTTGAGTAATAAATCTCTAAAGTAACAGTACTCTTACTTGAGTACAATTTCTGGCTACTCTACCCACCTCTGCCTGTATGATACTTCACAAGAATTAGCATTCAAATTATGATTGGACTAAAGTCAGATCGGAGTGCCGTTTTAGTGGTAATATTCATGTCAATCAACCCGGTCTTCTCGACAATACTTTCTTGAAATGATACTTTTACAAAAAGGTCATGCCACAATGTGACCGCCGCCTCCGCCCCTTCACCATAGGTGGAAAGTCCAATGTGCGAAGTCTAAAAGGTCTAAAGGCGAGTGTCCCCTGCGTCTGATTCATAGCTAGAGAGAGAGTGGGACTACCCGGGCTGCCTACTTCTTATCAGAGCACCAACACTGAGTCATCCCAGTCGTGTTTGCCGGCCTACTGACCAATTAACATGAAGTAAAGTTTCCTAAATCCCTTTTTTCCTTGACGCTCTTTGACTAGTAGAAATGTGGCCATAAATAACCATGTTGCTTTTTTTTAATACTAATCTGCAGTCGTGGTCAAAGGTTGACATGCACTTGTAAAGAACATAATGTCATGGCTGTCTTGAGTTTCTGTTGTGGTCAAACAGCTCCATTTTTGTTTCATCAGACATGAAAATTGTAATTTTCCTGAAGGAACTCTTCCGAAGGAATAAATAAAGTACTATCTATCTATCTATCTATCTATCTATCTATCACATGGACAAAGATGAGACCTTCTGGAGCAGGGGTAGGGAACCTATGGCTCTAGAGCCAGATGTGGCTCTTTTGATGACTGCATCTGGCTCTCGGATAAATCTAAGCTGACATTGCTCAACAGGATAAGTAATGAATAATTCCACTGGTAATCACAGCGTTAAAAACATTCTCATGCATTTTTATGTTCAAGAAGTTGCGTTAATGGTAAGAAGTAATTTATTTATTATTGGTTAGTGTGGGGCTTGCCCTCCTGGGGGTTCTTCAGACCACCAAGAGCCTGTTTTAGGGTTACAATATTGTTTTATTTTATTTTTCTCTCAGTTGCTTTACAGCAATTGTCTTTTTCTCTTTCGTCCTCACTCGCTCCAGCCCCAACCCTGTCTCTCCTCCTGGCTGCTGCTTATAACAAAGTGACAGGTGATTAGATAAAAAGGCCCAGGTGGGCCATCTACGCACCTGTCGCTGATTTCGCGGCCGGTCCTGGCAACATCCCGCTTTGCTGCAGGCCACGCCCCCTCCACAGTTAGTTTCAGAATAACAATGTTATTACAAGGAATAAGAGACTTATTATACTCTGGAAATGTTGGTCTTACTTAAAAATGCACGCGTTTAGTTGTCTTCAGTGTTAAAAAAAAATATTATATGGCTCTTAGTGAAATACATTTTAAAATATTTGGCTTCTTGGCTCTCTCAGCCAAAAAGGTTCCCGACCCCTGTTCTGGAGGATAGAAAGTTCTGTGGTCGGATGAAACAAAAATGGAGCTGTTTGGCCACAATACCCAGCAATATGTTTGAAGGAGAAAAAGGTGAGACCTTTAATCCCAGGAACATCAAGCCTACCGTCAAGCATGGTGGTGGTAGTATTATGCTCTGGGCCTGTTTTGCTGCCAATGAAACTGGTGAAAAAGGAGGATCACATCCAAATTCTTCAGCACAACCTAAAATCATCAGCCCCGGAGGATGGGACTTGGGTGCGGTTGGGTGTTCCAACAGGACAATGACCCCAAGCACATGTCAAAAGTGGGAAAGGAATGGCTAAATAAGTCTAAAATGAAGGTTTTCGAATGGCCTTTCCAAAGTTCTGACTTAAATGTGTGGACAATGCTGAAGAAACAAGTCCATGTCAGAAAACTAACACATTTAGCTGAACTGCACCAATTTTGTCAAGAGGAATGGTGGAGTTGGAGGTTGTCGGTTCATTGTTAGTCGATTGGTTAGTTTTTCCAGGTTTTGGAATATTTTTGTAGCAATTTGATAAGAGATGTATCAATAGATTGGCCATTGAACACACACATGCATATATGTACATATATATGTGTGTATATGTATACACACACACACACACACATATACATATATATATATATATGTATATATACATATATATATAAAATCTCCTGATGATTGAGGGAACCCCTCATGAAACAGTTCTGTAGAGATGAAGTAGTCTTGTGATTTTTCCCACACACATACATATATATATATATATATATATATATATATACATATATACATATATATATATATATATATATATATATATATGTAGGTGTGGGAAAAATCACAAGACTACTTCATCTCTACAGAACTGTTTCATGAAACAGTTCTGTAGAGATGAAGTAGTCTTGTGATTTTTCCCACACACATACATATATATATATATATATATACATATATACATATATATATATATATATATATATATATATATGTAGGTGTGGGAAAAATCACAAGACTACTTCATCTCTACAGAACTGTTTCATGAGGGGTTCCCTCAATCATCAGGAGATTTTAATGGAAGCATTCACATACAATGGTTTATATAGGGCACAGAGTGGGTGGGTACAGGCAGGCGTAGGGTGTGGTGATTGGCTCATGTGTTACCTAGGAGGTGTTTCCGTCTGTGGCGGCGTGTTGAAATGATTTCACTGCGCTTGTTGAGGGATGACAGGTCTGGATGATATATAATAAACAGTTTCTCTTTTAAGCATAGGTTGCATCTTTTATTACCAATGTTGTAAGGTGTGGGCTTCACGGTGGCAGAGGGGTTAGTGCGTCTGCCTCACAATACGAAGTTCCTGCAGTCCTGGGTTCAAATCCAGGCTCTGGATCTTTCTGTGTGGAGTTTGCATGTTCTCCCCGTGAATGTGTGGGTTCCCTCCGAGTACTCCAGCTTCCTCCCACTTCCAAAGACATGCACCTGGGGATAGGTTGATTGGCAACACTAAATTGGCCCTAGTGTGTGAATGTGAGTGTGAATGTTGTCTGTCTATCTGTGTTGGCCCTGCGATGATTTGGCGACTTGTCCAGGGTGTACCCCGCCTTCCGCCCGATTGTAGCTGAGATAGGCGCCAGCGCCCCCCGCGACCCCAAAAGGGAATAAGCGGTAGAAAATGGATGGATTGTAAGGTGTGCTGGATGCAAGAATTTGCCATGTTATTGAATATTCAACATTATTGTCTTTGATGTTCCAAATGTGCTTGCTGAGTTCTGTAGAATTCCGCAAAGTCTGGTTTCTAAAGGAGGCCTTGTGATTATTCCATCTGGCGTTAAACGCTCCTTCGGTTAATCCTACGTACGTGTCGGATGTGTTAATGTCCTTGCGTGTTACCTTTGCTTGGTAAACGACTGATGTTGGTAAGCACCCCCCGTTGAGAGGGCAATCAGGTTTCTTGCGACAGTTACATTCCTTATTGGTTTCAGAGTCGTTTAGTCAGGGGGTAGGCAGTCCTTTTGCAATTGCTTTGTTGTGGTTTGAAGTGATTTGTTGTATGTTATTCATACAGCTGTAGCTCAATTTAATGTTGTTCTTGTTGAATATTTTTCTTTGTGTGTTGCCTTTGGGGAAGTGTTTGTCGATCAGAGTGAGGAACTTGTGGCCGATATTGGTTGAGACGTTTTTGCTGAATGGTGGATTGTACCAGATGATGTTTCGTTTTCTGCTCTTTTTTGTTTGGTTTCCTGGAGTGGGTTCATAGGTGAGGGTGAAGTTGTATCCGCTTTCATCAAGTGATTTCTCGTACGGGGGGTTGCTTGGTCGAATTTAGCTTTGCTGGATGACAGCATCGATAGCCTTTTATTAATTCCGGTAGGTATTCTTTTGGTGGTGGTGGGCGGGTGGTTGCTGTCATTATGCATGTATTTGAGTGTTGTGTTGGGTTTCGTGAATGGTTGGTAGCTGTTATTTCTCAGGTTGAAAGTGACGTTGAGGAAGTTGACGGTTTGCTTGTTGGCTTCAATCGTGATCCGTAGGCCGTTCTCTTTGAAGATTTGGCATATGCGCTTCTTGGTATTCTCGCTGCTCCTTGGCGAGGCGTGGCACACTGCCAGTCCGTCATCACGGTAAATACCAAGGTTCAGGTTGAGGCTAGCAAGCTGGGAGAGGAGGAAATTCCCAACGAGTTCACACGTTTCTGCTCCGTCAAAACTCCCCATAGTGACGTCAAATGTTGAATTGTTCTTTTTTTGCCATGGTGTACTGTTGTGGATGGGTATGGAGTTCTTTGCGTGGATGATGATGTTTCTTTCGTTGCCTGTGATTGAGTCGTAGTCCGAGGCGAAGTTTAGTGCCTGGGTCAGTAGGTCTTGCGTGATGGAAGGGTAAAATTCTTCGATGTCGAAGGAGATAAAGTTGTGTTGTTGTTTGTCTTGGATGTTGTTAAACCATTTGATTACTGCTGCTGTATTTCTACATTGGTTGAGTGGTGTTTTGTCCTTGATTTTTGTGTTGATTCGGTCCAGGATTATTTTGCTGATTTTTCCTATTTCAGATTTTGTTGGGTTTATTAGTCAGAATGTTGGGTTATTTGCGAAGTTGGGTTTGTAGTCCTTCAATGTGATGAAGGCTTCTTTGTTGGCTGTGGCGTCCACCCTGTCCTCAATATCCAGTTCGGTTGCGATCCGCTTGTTTTCCAGGTGGATGTTCTGTAAAGTTTTTGTATGATTTGGTGATGCATTTGTCCAGTAAAGTGTTATGTTCTGGTATGGGGTGAGTTTTTCCTTGCCCTTATGTGGGCCCTACCGAGGATGTCGTTGTGGTTTGTGCAGCCCTTTGAGGCACTTGTGATTTAGGGCAATATAAATAAACATTGATTGATTGATCTTTTAATGTTTTTGTTAATGTTTACAAATTCAGGGCTGGTTAAATAAGTAAGATTTACATTTAATTCCAAAAGATTCAGGAACACAGATGTCCAGAATACTGTGTAATTGCGCGATAAAGTGGTGCTGGGCTAATATGTCCCCTCCAACCCGAGACGTCACGCGCACGCGTCATCATTCTGCGACGTTTTCAACAAGAAACAACGCGGGAAATTTAAAATTCTAACTTAGTAAACTAAAAAGGCCGTATTGGCATGTGTTGCAATGTTAATATTTCATCATTGATATATAAACTATCAGACTGCGTGGTGGGTAGTTGTGGCTTTCAGTAGGCCTTAATACATGTGTCTGGCA
>NC_084636.1:8452601-8492601 GCF_033978795.1 Nerophis ophidion | reverse complement strand
TTCCCCCACACAAACACTTCCACCCTTCCACACAAACACTCCCACACACAGAGCCATATTCCCACACACACACAGTCTTTCACACACACAACCACTTTCTCACACACACACACTCCAACACACTGACCCACATTCCCACACACACACTCCTACACACAAACCCACACTTCCACAGACCCACATTCACACACACACACTCCAACACACTGACCCACACACACACGCACACACTTTCTCACACACACACTCCAACACACAGACCCACATTCCCACAAACACACACTCTCTCACTCACACACACTTTCTCACACACACATTGATTGATTGATACTTTTATTAGTAGATTGCACAGTACAGTACATATTCCGTACTATTGACCACTAAATGGTAACACCCCAATAAGTTTTTCAACTTGTTTAAGTCGGGGTCCACGTTAATCAATTCACCAACACACAGACCCACATTCCCACAAACACACACACACACACACTCCAACACACAGACCCACATTCCCACAAACACACACACACACTCCAACACACAGACCCACACTTCCACACACACACGACCACTTTCTCACACACACACACACTCCAACACACTGACCCACATTCCCACACACAAACACACATACTTTCTCACACACACAGACCCACAAACACTAACACACACTCTCTCTCACACACACACACTCCAACACACAGACCCACACTCCCACACACAGATCCACATTCTCATGCAGACTCACACTCTTCCACACACACAGACATACACACTCTCACACGCAGTCCCCCCACACACACAGACCCACACTCTTTCTCACACACACACACACACACACACACACACTTCCACACACAGACCCACACACAAACCCCCCCCACACAGACCCACACTCTTTCACACACGCACCCAGATCCACACTTCCAGCCCCCCCACACACACTTCCACAGACAGACCCCCCCCCCCACCCACACCCCCCCACACACAGACACAGACTCCCACACTTCTACACACAGACCCACACTTCCATACACAGACCCTCACACACACACACACACACACACAGACAAAGCCCCCCACGTACACAGATAATAGCAGGACAATAGGCGTGTGTGTGTTACTGCAGTTCAGTACGTACACTCGCCTGCTTTGATGCGTGGACTCATAATGAAAACCACTTCCTGTTCTTTAGACAAGAAGTGAGGTCACTTCCTGTTGTTCGGACGAGAAGGCAGGTCAGGTCTATTGAGTTTTTGGTCCAAAGATGGCAACTTCAGCACAGGAAGTCTGTTTGTTGGCGAGAAGTGCCTCCATCCTTCTCTGTGCCCACATTAAGTTTGCAAGAAGTGAAACATAATCCAGCAGTCGATAGTTCCACCCTGTACATCCGTCTTGTTGCTTCACGTGGTCGGGGGTGTGGCGGGTTCACGTGGTTAGGGGTGTGGCGGGTTCACGTGGTCGGGGGTGTGGCGGGTTCACGTGTTTAGGGGTGTGGCGGGTTCACGTGGTCGGGGGTGTGGCGGGTTCACGTGTTTAGGGGTGTGGCGGGTTCACGTGGTTGGGTGTGTGGCGGGTTCACGTGGTCGGGTTCACGTGGTTAGGGGTGTGGCGGGTTCACGTGGTTAGGGGTGTGGCGGGTTCACGTGGTTGGGTGTGTGGCGGGTTCACGTGGTCGGGTTCACGTGGTTAGGGGTGTGGCGGGTTCACATGGTTAGGGGTGTGGCGGGTTCACGTGGTTGGGTGTGTGGCGGGTTCACGTGGTCGGGTTCACGTGGTTAGGGGTGTGGCGGGTTCACATGGTTAGGGGTGTGGCGGGTTCACGTGGTTAGGGGTGTGGTGGGTTCACGTGGTTAGGGGTGTGGCGGGTTCACGTGGTCGGGTTCACGTGGTTAGGGGTGTGGCGGGTTCACATGGTTAGGGGTGTGGCGGGTTCACGTGGTTGGGTGTGTGGCGGGTTCACGTGGTCGGGTTCACGTGGTTAGGGGTGTGGCGGGTTCACGTGGTTAGGGGTGTGGCGGGTTCACGTGGTCGGGTTCACGTGGTTGGGGGTGTGGCCGGTTCACGTGGTTGGGTGTGTGGCGGGTTCACGTGGTCGGGTTCACGTGGTTAGGGGTGTGGCGGGTTCACGTGGTTAGGGGTGTGGCGGGTTCACGTGGTTAGGGGTGTGGTGGGTTCACGTGGTTAGGGGTGTGGCGGGTTCACGTGGTTAGGGGTGTGGCGGGTTCACGTGGTTAGGGGTGTGGCGGGTTCACGTGGTTAGGGGTGTGGCGGGTTCACGTGGTTAGGGGTGTGGCGGGTTCACGTGGTTAGGGGTTTTGCCGGTTCACGTGGTTAGGGGTGTGGCGGGTTCACATGGTTAGGAGTGTGGCGGGTTCACATGGTTAGGGGTGTGGCGGGTTCACGTGGTTAGGGGTTTTGCCGGTTCACATGGTTAGGGGTGTGGCGGATTCACGTGGTTAGGGGTGTGGCGGGTTCATGCGGTCTTCTATCAGCGTGTTGTCGACTCCTAGCGCCTCCACGCACTGCTGGATTGTTGACATGACGGCCATGAGGCGGCGGTCCAGGGCGGCGAAGTGCGGCTCGGCCAGCACGGGCTGGATGGGGTCGAATGCCAGCGCCCGCTGCAGGGCGGAGCTCAGGACCCCGCCCCTCAGCAGGTTCAGCCTATTCCAGGTGGACACGCGGATCCTGGCGGGAGGAAACAAGAGGAGATGTGGGGACAGGTGGCGGATGAGAGAAAAGGGGGCGGGCACTCACATGCAACACTGGTAGAGCGGCGCCAAGATGCTTCGCTCGTCCATGGCAGCGTTCCCGAAGCTGCCCGGGGGAGAAATGGAGTGAACTCGGACATAAACGTGGCGACTCGGCGATGGCGACCCGGCGATGGCGACTCACCTCTTGGCGTTGTCCAGCATGATTAACATGCTGGCGCCGCCGTCGTCCTGGAAACTCTCGTAGTGGTGGCGGTCGGCGTTCCCGATGAGGTAGTCGAACACGGCTGTGTCGATGACGTCCAGCAGCCGCGGACCAGCGTCATACGGGGGCATTTTCTTCACTGCTTCGCAGTAGCCCTCGTCGTACTCCCACCTGGATGGTGAGCGGGTGTGTTTGTCAACCCCCGATGACCACCGCAATGTATCCCCTCTGACATACACGACATTGCCAAAAGGATTTGGCCACCCATCCAAATGATGAGAATCAGGTGTCCTAATGGAGACTGTTTCTACAAACATTTGTGAAAAAATGGGCCGCTTTCAGTGATTTCCAGCGTGGAACTGTCATAGCATGCCACCTGTGCAACAAATCCAGTCGTGGATTTGCCATCTGATGGACCAGTCTGAGTTTGGTGGTTGCCAGGAGAAGGCTACATTTCAAAATGCATTGTGCAGAGTGTGAAATTTAATGGAGGAGGAATTATGGTGTGGGGTTGTTTTTCACGAGTTGGGCTTGGCCCCTTAGATCCCAGTGAAAAGAACTTTGAATGCTCCGGGATACCAAAACATTTTGGTCAATGTGGGAACAGTTTCAACATGACTGTGCACAAAGAAAGGTCCATATAGACATGGATGACAGGGTCTGGTGTGGATGAACTTGACTGGCCTGCACAGAGTCCTGACCTGAACCAGATAGAACACCTTTGGGATGAATTAGAAAGGAGACTTCTCCTCCAATATCAGTGTGTGACCTCACCAATGCACTTTTGGAAGAATGGTGGAAAATTCCCACAAAACACACTCCGCAACCTTGTGGACAGCCTTCCCAGAAGAGTCGAAGCCGTAATATCAATCATCAATCAATCAATGTTTATTTATAGCCCTAAATCACAAGTGTCTCAAAGGGTTGCACAAACCACAACGACATCCTCGGTAGGGCCCACTTAAGGGCAAGGAAAAACTCACCCCAGTGGGACGTCGGTGACAGTGACTATGAGAAACCTTGGAGAGGACCGCATGGGGAGTGGGTTGCATAGCTGCATAAGGTGGAGCCACATGTGTCACTCAAGTAAACAATAATAATAGTAATACAGCGCTTTATTCTCATTTGCACTTACAATGTGCACTACGGGACTCTACCTTAGAGAGCGTAGCAGGAAACTGTAACTGAGTGTACAGCCCAATACATGGAGCTGAGCCGGAAGGCAAAGCTCTCCACATCTTATTGAACCCTATGGGTTAGGAATGGGATGGCACTTCAAGGTCATATGTGGCGCAGTGGAAGAATGGCCGTGCGCAACCCGAGGGTCCCTGGTTCAATCCCCACCTAGTACCAACCTTGTCATGCCTGTTGTGTCCTTGAGCAAGACACTTCACCCTTGCTCCTGATGGGTGCTGGTTAGCGCCTTGCATGGCAGCTCCCTCCATCAGTGTGTGAATGTGTGTGTGTATGGGTGAATGTGGAAGTAGTGTCAAAGCGCTTTGAGTACCTTGAAGGTAGAAAAGCGCGATACAAGTACAACCCATTTATCATTTATTTATCATTTATATGTGAGTCAAAGCAGGTGGCCAAATACTTTTGGCAATATAGTTTCATATCCCCACAGCACAGAAAGGACCAGTGTAGAATTACCAAGACAAGTACTGTAAATTCCAAACTTTAAGCCACAATTTTTTTTCCTCGGCTTTGAACCAAGCGGCTTATCAAACAGTGCTGCTAATTTATATATCTTTTTTCGCTGGCGGCCGTATATAGTAAAAAATAAAAAAGCAAACACACTGAATAGGAGTGTTACTGTTTGTGCTATCTTTTGGACAAGTTTGTTGACTGCAGGTGCTGCATTGCCCTTCTGTTTAGAACTGAGCTATGAGAGCTAAGTACCTTCTGGACCTAAAAGTTGCCGTTCGGTATTGATGGTAAATGGGTTGTACTTGTATAGCGCTTTTCTACCTTTTTTTTTAAGGAACTCAAAGCGCTTTGACACTATTTCCACACTCACACATTTACACACTGATGGCGGGAGCTGCCATGCAAGCTAATTCTATCCGTCCATAGCGTTCTACTCCTATGGAGTCTTCATGTATCACTCCAATCAACATTTATAAGTTTTTATAACAAAACAGTTTTTTACTTGCTAAAGCATCCCATATGTGATGTCTGTTGGAGTGTTTTCATGCATATTTGTATGTGCTATGGTAATGTCATCAAGCTAGCGTCATTAGCATTAACTACTATGCTAAGAGGTTTACAAATGCTGTATTTTGTATTGTTTCAGTTTTATAAATTCACCAAAACGTTATTGAGCCTGTTTAGCTGATTGGAGAGCTAGCTTCCGCAGCTAGTGGGTCCGTGACCATGACTTATGTTTTGTTTGATCAGCCGTTTTACTGCCGTGTTACAGGCAACGTTTGGAAACAATTAAGGTATTTAAGTAAACATTTATAAAATCTTTGTTTAAATAACTAATTTCACAACTTATATATCTGCAAATAATATATAGGAAAACTTTTTTTTTTTTTTGCCAAAATTTAGTGGGTGTGGCTGTTATCCCAGTGTGCTCTATAGTCCGGAAAATACAGTACTTGTGTTTAATCATTAATTGATTGGTTGTAATGACACAAATGAGATAATATAATAATAATAGATTTTATTTGTAAAAAAAAAAAAAAAGCACGTCACGTTGAGCAAACAACCTCAAAGTGCCACAGTGTAAAAAAATAGTAATAATAATAAAAAGATAATAAAAATAAATACAATTTAAAATTAGAAACAGCCCAATAGCTAGAACCAACATGTATGTCTATAAAAAGGCTTTTTAAAAAGATGGGTTTTTAAGCCTTTTTTTGAAAGCATCCACAGTCTGAGGTGCCCTCAGTTGGTCAGGGAGAGCGTTCCACGGACTGGGAGCAGCGAAGCAGAAAGCCCAGTCTACGGAAAGATTGACCTTATTGAGGATATATTCTACATAATTGTAAAAACATGTTTTCAAAATAATATCTAGTTTTTTTGAAATAAATTAATCATAAATTGACTCGTAATTGACTTGATTATTTTCCTTAAATTGCTCATCCCAGGTCACATAATTCAGGAAGTGTTTAAAAATGATTGCTCTGCAATTACAATTAAACATGATTACAATTAAACACTTTAAAAAGGTAACTAACCAGTACTAAATAATTATAGTTCACCACAAAAAGTCCATCACATAATCCAAATGTTTGATCCATCCATTTTCTACCGCTTGTCCCGTTTGGGGTCGTGGGGGTTGACTATAAACTGGTGGCCCTCGTATTCTGGTGTGCTGTGCTCGCAAACACACTACAATAAACTAATTAAAAGTTTCCTATAGCTTGGTGAAAAGAGTTGGAGTGCAGCATGTGTGTGTTGCTCATCTACATTTACAAATATTTGTTTTGTCCAAACTATTCATCTACTTGTTACATTGACCGTCAATACCTGCCCACTTTCTGATCCCACATGTTTCCATCTCCACTCCTGTGGGACGTAATCATCACGTGTTCTTCTCTTGGTTGGAGACTTTACATCAGTTTGGGGCGATACTACAAATTTGGCTGTCAATCCAATACCAAGATATTACAGGGACAGTATCGGTCACACCAATGCCGAAACTTCAAATTTTCAAGATCATTGAACGATTACATTTTTGATCACAGATATAATTAGACAAAAACAAAGGGATAGCGGTGTAAGAATTGTTAATTAAATGTTTAAATATTTCTTACTACTGGCTCTGATTTAAATCCTTTGGTTTTTTTCCATAAAGCCCAACTGTGATTTAAATGATAATAATGACTAAAGTCAAAAAAATACTGGACCTGATCACTGTGGTACTATACTACTTGGTATCCTTACTGTCGATATTTGTATCAGTTTGGTCCAACGTTTCCTAACAAATGTAAAAAAACAACAACAACTTAAAGCCTTGTTAGGCTGTTTTATTGACATATATTATTCATGTTTAAATAACTTTTACTGCAAACTAAAATATAATACATATTATATATCATGTAATATAAAAATACATACTGTATATATATATATATATATATATATATATATATATATATATATATACACACACACACACACATATACATATATATATGTAGGTGTGGGAAAAATCACAAGACTACTTCATCTCTACAGAACTGTTTCATGAGGGGTTCCCTCAATCATCAGGAGATTTTAATGGAAGTATTCACATACAATGGTTTATATAGGGCACAGAGTGGGTGGGTACAGGCAGGCGTAGGGTGTGGTGATTGGCTCATGTGTTACCTAGGAGGTGTTTCCGTCTGTGGCGGCGTGTTGAAATGATTTCACTGCGCTTGTTGAGGGATGACAGGTCTGGATGATATATAGTAAACAGTTTCTCTTTTAAGCATAGGTTGCATCTTTTATTACCACTGTTGTAAGGTGTGCTGGATGCAAGAATTTGCCATGTTATTGAATATTCAACATTATTGTCTTTGAGGTTCCAAATGTGCTTGCCGAGTTGTGTAGAATTCTGCAAAGTCTGGTTTCTAAACCAGAGTTTTGACGGAGCAGAAACGTGTGAACTCGTCGGGAGTTTCCTCCTCTCCCAGCTTGCTAGCCTCAACCTGAACCTTGGTATTTACCGTGATGACGGACTGGCAGTGTGCCGCGCCTCGCCAAGGAGCAGCGAGAATACCAAGAAGCACATATGCCAAATTTTCAAAGAGAACGGCCTACGGATCACGATTGAAGCCAACAAGCAAACCGTCAACTTCCTCGACGTCACTTTCAGCCTGAGAAATAACAGCTACCAACCATTCACGAAACCCAACACAACACTCAAATAACAGCAACCACCCACCCACCACCACGAAAAGAATACCTACCAGAATTAATAAAAGGCTATCGATGCTGTCATCTAGCAAAGCTGAATTCGACCAAGCAACCCCCCCGTATCAGAAAGCACTTGATTAAAGCGGATACAACTTCACCCTCACCTATGAACCCACGCCAGGAAACCAACCAAAAAAGAGCAGAAAACGAAACAACATCATCTGGTACAATCCACCATTCAGCAAAAACGTCTCAACCAATATCGGCCACAAGTTCTTCACTCTGATCGACAAACACTTCCCCAAAGGCAACACACAAAGAAAAATATTCAACAAGAACAACATTAAATTGAGCTACAGCTGTATGAATAACATACAACAAATCACTTCAAACCACAACAAAGCAATTACAAAAGGACTGCCTACCTCCAGACTAAACGACTCTGAAACCAACAAGGAATGTAACTGTCGCAAGAAACCTGATTGCCCTCTCAACGGGGGGTGCTTACCAACATCAGTCGTTTACCAAGCAAAGGTAACACGCAAGGACATTAACACATCAGACACGTACGTAGGATTTACCGAAGGAGCGTTTAAAGCCAGATGGAATAATCACAACGCCTCCTTTAGAAACCAGACTTTGCGGAATTCTACAGAACTTAGCAAGCACATTTGGAACCTCAAAGACAATAATGTTGGATATTCAATAACATGGCAAATTCTTGCATCCAGCACACCTTACAACAGTGGTAATAAAAGATGCAACCTATGCTTAAAAGAGAAACTGTTTATTATATATCATCCAGACCTGTCATCCCTCAACAAGCGCAGTGAAATCATCTCAACATGTTACCTAGGAGGAAACACCTCCTAGGTAACACATGAGCCAATCACCACGCCCCTACGCCTGCCTGTACCCACCCACTCTGTGCCCTATATAAACCATTGTATGTGAATGCTTCCATTAAAATCTCCTGATGATTGAGGGAACCCCTCATGAAACAGTTCTGTAGAGATGAAGTAATCTTGTGATTTTTCCCACACCTACATATTGCGCTCTACCACGTTATCGAGCACTATTCTCTGGATAATCCAATCAAGACATAAATGCAAACATATATATATATATATATATATATATATATATATATATATATATATATATATATATATATATATTATATAATTATTATTTTTTTAATTATTGTTTTTTTTTTTGCGGAGGGCTTTTCTTGTAGTTTTCACCTCCAAAACCAGTTAAATATAAAAAAAAATTTACTGTTAAAAAAAAAAAAATGGATCTGATCACTGACTGTGGTATCGGCCTGATACTATACTACTTAGTGTCCTTACTGTCGATATTTGTATCAATTTGGTCCATATACACACAAATATATGTGTAAATGTCTGTGTTTGTATATACATATATATATATGTATATGTTTATATACATATATATATATAAATATATATTTATTTATTTTTTTGCGGGGGGGCCATTTTTGTAGTTTTTACCTCCAAAACCAGTTAAATGTAGATTTTCCATTATAATAATAAGTACATTTTAATTTTTTTTGTAAAATAAAAATAAAAAATGGATCTGATCACTGTGGTATCGCCCTGATACTATACTACTTAACATCCTGACGGTCGATATTTGTATCAATTTGGTCCGTTTCCTAACAAATAATGTAAAAAAAACAAACAACTTAAAGCCTTGTCAGGCTGTTTTATTGACATATATTATTCATGTTAAAATAACTTTTACTGCAAATGAAAATATAATACATAGTATTTAAAGTATGTATTTATATATACCTACTGTATGTATGTATGTATGTATATATATGTATATATATATATGCGGGAGCCATTCTTGTAGTTTTCACCTCCAAAACCACCAGTTCAATATACATTTTTCATTATAATTATTGTAAAACAAAAAATGGATCTGATCACTGTGATATCAGCCTGATACTATACTACTTGGTATCCTTACTGTCGATATTTGTATCAATTCGCCCATTTTTTTTTTTTTTTTTTACATTCAAGAGCTCTCGCTCGTGGATAGCGGTTAACATACCCTACGGTGTGTGGAGTAGCATGTTTCGCTATTCCTTGTCCTCCAGTGAATTTGCCACCATGGAGGCGAGGACTATCGACTCAGAAGTGTTTTTGCACTGTGGAGGGACGTTAGCCGCCAGCTGTCACGCATATGAAACATGTTTTGTTTTGGTCATGTTATGTTTTGTTTTTTGAACACTTCTTGGTTTGTTTTCGTTACCATGCCTAATCATTAGTTTCAGCGGTCATGTCATGCACCTGTTCCATCACTGATTATGTCACTGCTATTTAAGCCATTCTGATTCTGTTTCTGGTCCTGGCAACGTCACCTACCTACACATACCCTATTCACCTGCTTCATGCCTTGCTATGCTGTTCGTTTTTGTCCACGCCACATAAGTTTTGTATTTATGCCTCAGTGCAAGTTTTGTTTTTTCATGCCACAGTGCAAGAGTTTTTGTTCCATGTTTGTAGTTGGTACCTTTAAGGCTAGTCTTTTGTTTTTTGTAGCCTAGTACTCGTACCTCCTTGTGAGCGCCCTGTGTTTACCTTTTTGTAGTTTTGTTAGAATATAAATAAAATGTACCTTGATTCACGCCTTGCTCGTGCCAACCATCCTTTGCATCGAAGAAACAATCCAAGTTCATGTCTGACACCAGCAAGGGCACGATTGTTCGCTTGTGACGGTCAAATTTGCAGACGGTGCCATCGGCATGCATTATCGCCACATAGCGATAATAAATGGTAATATCATTATTATTATAGGGTTTGTATCGTGCTACTTTACTTCATTGTATGTTTTAAGTGTAAGGCAAGCTCTTCTGGTGGAAGTGCAGCAAAGAAAAGTAGAGCCATCAGCATGGAAGTGACGAAGAAGATTAGTAATATTGGCCACACTTTTGGTCTCAAAGGCTGGACTGGTGTGATCATCGTGGACTTTAGACTTTTTTACACGTGGCAGGAACAGACTATACTTCAGAGGAGTGTAAGACCCACCTGGCCAGTTTGCCCTCTCTGTAGGTGCGTCCCCAGGGATGTCTGTGTTTCTGCAGCGGCCAGACGTCCGGCAGCCACATGGTCAGTGAACCCTCCATCATGTCGCCCTCGGCACACGCCGGGTCGCTCTCCCGGCAGTAGAAACACTTCCCGTAGAAGCACGTGTTGTTCCCTGCCGCCGCAAAAAAAAGGCGTGACTTTCACAGACGACGACATTTAGCGCACTGCGGTCGCCTCACCCTGCGTGAGGAACGTCTTGAGCAGCTGGTCGGTGGACGCGGGTTTGAGCTCGGTGCGCAGGTTGATGTAACGTCCCACCACTAGGGGCGCTCTCCTGAAGCCCAGGATCCTGCGGCGAGGACACGGCGTCAGCTCTCGGTTGGCTGGCGAGTGAACGTAAGAATGACGTACCTGTCCAGGTGGAAGGCAGCCACCTCTGCGTTGTGTCGGTCGTAACCGGCGTACGGCTCTCCTTCCACCACGTGGTCGCGGCTGTATCTGGTGGGATAACAATGCACGTGTGGGACTCTCTTAGAAACCTTTCATCTACGGCAGGGGTGTCCAAAGTGCGGCCCGGGGGCCATTTGCGGCCCGCAGCTAATCGTTTACCGGCCCGCCACACATTCTGCACAAATTGCAAAATTGATATTACTACATATATTTAAAAAAAAAAACATTTAAAAAAAGTGGAATGAGGTGAAATCTAATGAGAAAAAGTGGCAAAGTTGACACAAAGCTGCCATGCAGGCAGTTTTTTGTTCCTTTTGTCTTTATTTTATTTTTTTTCCATTGCTCAAAAAAAAAAAAAAGGACAAAAAAATCCATGTTATAATGAATTATTACTTAAAATTATCACTTTAAAATGTTTTATGTGGAAAAAATATTGCATAGGTTGTGTGGTTGTCCTATAAAAACATCAACGTTTTGATCAAAAAGCATAAAACAAACTAAATTATAGTTCAAACTTAAAATCGACAGAAATATCGGAAATTGATCTTGAAATTTAAGTGTTAAAAGTTTAAAAAAAAAAACTAATAAAAAAGCATCACTTTATGAGTGGGGAACCTTTCAGATCTCAAAAAAATTTAGTAGGATTTTATTTAACTTTTCACTGTGATTACTCAAAAATATGAAATACATCAAATCAATGGTGTCCTGCATTATTGATCTTTGAGGGCTTTAATTGCTAAATAAAGGAACTCTCCTGAAGGAATCAATAAAGTACTATCTATCTACTGTATATCTATCTAAATACTGCATACCGTATTTCCTTGAATTGCCGCCGGGTTGCTAATAAATTTAGAACCTCTTCTCACTCCTGCACTTACCAAAGGCATGCGGTAAAAGTAAGTATGCGCTCATTATTTTAAAACCTCTTCTCACTCCGGCACTTACCAAAGGCTTGCAGTAAAAATTTGAGTGTGATGTAAGTTTGGACCTTAAATCCGACTGAACAGCTCTTAATCTTCTTCCCTTTATGCGATTTCAAATTACCGGTATTGAAATCAGCCTCCTCCATGATGACAGGGGAAGTGTCACTCGTGACGTCATGAGTTTGACCAGGCGGTAATACTAATAAGCATGTGCTAATTATTTTGGGAAGCGAGTTTGACCCGGCAGTAATTCAAGGCAGGCGCATACTATATGCCCTGCGGCAATTCAAGGAAATACGGTATTTCAGTTTTACTATAAAAAAACAAAGTTGTCTTTGACAGAAAAGGCCTAAAACCTTATTTATTTTACTTTATATCAACTACAAGTTGATATAGAGATTTACTGTAAGCATTAAATAAATAAAAAATAATAATAATTTGATTTATTTTTAACATTTTAGTGACTGAGACCTCTATGCTCCCCAGGAGCCTTAAGAATTAAAAAAAAAAAATATATATATATATATATATTTTTTTTTTATGGTTTGAAAATGAAAAATATCAAAATGGCCCCCGCATGCTTAAATTTTTCCGTGTGCGGCCCTCTGTGGAAAAAGTTTGGACACCCCTGATCTACACCATGGGCGCCCCAACCTTTTTCCACTGAGGACCACAGACTAAAAAATAAAAGGACGGGGGGGCCATTTTGGTAGTTATCACCTTCAAAACTAGTTCAATATAGATTTTTATCAAAGAACTACAAAACAAATTTTCAGTAGAATGTTGTTGAATGCTGAAGAACCAAAGCCAAACTGAAAAGCCAACGCTTCACACTGGCCCGACAGCGTGCAATATCAAAATTTATGAGCAAAAAAGCAAGCATGTTAACAGTACTGTGCTAACAATAACATGCTTAAAGACATACTTGCCAACCCTCCCGGATTTTCCGGGAGACTCCCGGAATTCTGCACCTCTACCGAAAACCTCCCGGGACCAATTTTCTCACAAAAATCTCCCAAAATTCAGGCGGAGCTGGAGGCCACACCCCCTCCAGCTCCATGCGGACCCGAGTGACGTGTCGACAGCCTGTTTTCACGTCCGCTTTCCCACAATGTAAACAGAGTGCCTGCCCAATGACGTTATAACTGTAGAATGATCGAGGGTGAGTTCTTGGTTTCTTATGTGGGTTTATTGTTAGGCGGTCTCATTAACGTTCTCCCAGCGCGGGACCGTAAAGCAGTTTGTCTGTCGTAAACAGCAATGTTGTGACACTCTTAAACAGGACAATACTGCCATCTACTGTACATGCATATGTGACAAAAACATCTACGGCTTTTAGAGCAGTGGTTCTTAACCTTTTTTCTGAGATGTACCCCCTGTGAACATCTTTTTTAATTCAAGCACCCCCTAATCAGAGCAACGCATTTTTGGTTGGAAAAAAAAAAAGATAAAGAAGTAAAATACAGCACTATGTCATCAGTTTCTGATTTATTAAATTGTATAACAGTGCAAAATATTGCTCATTTGTAGTGGTCTTTCTTGAACTAAAAATGACTAAAAACTTGTTGAAAAATAAACAAGTGATTCAATGATAAAGATTTCTACATATACTGCGATGAGTTGGGAACTTGTCCATGGTGTACCCCGCCTTCCGCCCGATTGTAGCTGAGTTAGGCACCAGAAAATGGATGGATGGATAGCTGTAAATATAATCCTCCCCTCTTAACCACGCCCCTCGCCCCACCCCCGACCACGCCCCCTACCTCCCGAAATCGGAGGTCTCAAGGTTGGCAAGTATGCTTAAAGATAGCATTAGTGCAATACCAAAAATATAGGACACTCAGGTGTATATCTGCTAAATTAGCTAAAAAAATAAAGATGGCATGCTTATACTTAGGTTGCATTTTTGCCTCATTTCTGTGAGAATCCTGCGTGCGGCTGAAACATTAAGAAGAGGGGCTATGCAGGATCGATTGAGACTTTTATTAGTGGATTGCACAGTGCAGTACATATTCCGTACAATTGACCACTAAATGGTAACACCCGAATAAGTTTTTCAACTTGTTTAAGTTGGGGTCCACGTTAATCAATTCATGGTAAAGCTACATTGTGCTAAAACAACCACCAGGTAAAATATGTGAGCAGATAATAATGTATCATTTCTTTCCCTTTCGAACTTATCAGGTCAGTAGTGGATTCTTTACTCACGCTTTAAGTGAAGCAAGAGGCAAAGATGCAACCTCACCTACTGTAAGTACCAAAATATATGACTGAGGTGTGTACCTGAAAATTGTGTTTAAAATGCTAGCATGCTAATGTTAGCATGCATCAAGTACCAAAATATAACTAAAGTGTATACCTACAAAATTAGCAAATAATAGTACCAATATATATGACTCTTAGATGTGTACCTGAAATATGTGTT
Organism: Nerophis ophidion; assembly: GCF_033978795.1. Lineage (NCBI taxonomy): Eukaryota > Metazoa > Chordata > Actinopteri > Syngnathiformes > Syngnathidae > Nerophis > Nerophis ophidion. The sequence continues at coordinate 8,477,977 of NC_084636.1, read as the reverse complement.
TAAAATGCTAGCATGCTAACATTAGCATGCGTTAACTACCAAAATATGACTGAGGTGTACACATACAAAATTAGCTAATAAAAAAAAAGCTTGCATAGCTACTGTTAGTACCAAAATATATGATTCTGAGGTGTGTACCTGAAAAATGTGTTTAAAATGAGAGCATGCTAACATTAGCATGCATCAGGTCCCAAAATATGACTGGGGTGTATACCTACAAAATTAGCTAATAAAAAAAGCTACCATAGGAAAACTAATGTTAGCATGCTAACAAGTGTTATTCGTCAAGAAGCAAAATATTTGACGCTATGGTATATACCTACGAAATTAGCAACTAAAAAAATTGCGCAGTAATGTTAGCCAACCCAAAAGGCATTATTCGTCAAGTAACAAGTATTTAACGCTTCAGTGTAAACTTAATAAATTACCAAAAAAGATAGCATGCTAATATTAGTGTCAGAATAATTGTATCTAAGTTATCACAAAACGTGTTGTTTCAATGAGTTCCCTGCGAGAAGACAAAAGCTGTCTTTGATCCTACCAACTACCAAGAGTGAAAGCTTGTAAAATTCCACTGTGTAGGATGGGAAGCAACATGAAGGTGTCCTGTTTCTTAAATGCATTGTAATCAACAGAAAGATATTGTCTTGACCCGAGATCTACAAAGTGGAGAGGAAGCAGGACCGGCACAAGCTCCAGGGACCTTTTGTTTGAACCGTTTTACGACCTTTTCTTTGAACTGTTGTATTCATCGGCGATGGCTGTTTAAGACCCCCGTCCCTTAGAAGCAGCTGTTGCGAAATAAAAGAGGAGGCGTACATTCTTTCGTCAGAGCGTGGTGAGCGTGTAGAAAGAGTACAGTCCAGACGTTTCTCCTCAATTGAACCAAATGTAATTCTGTCTCTGTTTAATTCCTTGCTTCTTGTCTTGTTTAATAGATGTCATCAGTGTTTGAACCTGACAATTAAAATGCTAAAATTGTGCCGTGGGCGGTGAAATAATTAGCTATGTGCCGCAAATGGTCCCTGTGCTGCACTTTGGACACCCCTGACCCCCATACAAGTGCTGACAAAGGTGTACCTTTTGGGTTTGAAGACCACTTTCTGCCCCCCGTCCAGAACCAGCAGGGCTTTAAGTTGCGTCCCCATGTAGCCCACGTCGGCCCGCAGTATTCGGGCGGTGGTCAGAGCGGTGAGCACCGCCGCCAGCTCGGGCGTGTCCTCGGGGTACACCTCTCTGGGACCCACCCATTGGCTGGCTATCTCCCAGGGAGACTGCAGGGTGTGGGCGAGGCGAGCCCCCCGTGACAGAGACAGCCCCGCCTCCATCTGCAGGGGGAGACAACATGGACATTAAGCATAACCACATCTTGCTATTCTGGAAAATAAACATGCAAATCATTTCATTTTTAATGACGTATGCAACGAAAACTAAATGATTTTTGCACCATTTTCAACCTCACACAAGTGTAAAAAGAAGTGGACCACACAAATACATTCAAACGATGTTATCATAGCGTACTGAGCAGCCAGGACGGAGACATGCAGGTACCTATTTCTATTCTATGGTTATCATCACTGCTATTTGTGTGTGGCATCAAATAGACCAGTGTTTTTCAACCACTGTGCCGTGGCACACTAGTGTGCCGTGAGATACAGTCTGGTGTGCCGTGGGAGATTATGTAATTTCACCTAATAGGGTTGAAAATATTTTTTTGCAAACCAGTAGTCATAATCCACAAATAATGTGCCGTTGTTGAGTGTCTGCTCTGTCTAGAGCTCGGGAGAGTAACCCTGTAATACTCTTTCACATCAGTAGGTGGCAGCAGGTAGCTCATTGCTTTGTAGATGTCAGGAACGTGGTTTGTCATTATCACAATATGCCAGGGGTGTCCAAAGTGTGGCCCGCAGTTAATTTTTAACGGCCCCACGGCACATTTTAAAAATACGATCGAAAAAAATTTAAACATAAAAAGTGGTTTAAAAGAGCAAATGTAACAAGAAAATGTTGCAATGTTTACTCTAATAACACAAAGCTGCCATGCAGGCTGTTTCTTTCTGTAAAAAATAATAGTGAATCAAAATCATTGTCATTATGAATTATTGACCTATTCAAGGCTCCAATTACGTCACATTATATATTCCACTTTGAGATATGTTGCCCAAATGTTGCATATTTTGTGTTTGCCATATAAAAGCTGAGCTGTTTTTTTTTTTAAAGAATGGCCTAAAATGAACAAACAAAAAAAATAAACAACAAAAAAACTTATAATTGACGGATAGATCTGAAATTGATCTCGAGACCATTGTGTTAAAAGTAAACAGTAAAAAAAAAAAAAATCATGTTTAATTTTTTAACACTTTAATGAGTAGGACCCTTTTGGATCAGTGTGTTTTGTTTTTAAGTGTCATTGCGCAAAAAATAATAATGAATTAAAATCAATGGTGTAATGAGTTGTTGACCTTTTTATGGCTCCAATTATTATATAATCTCAAATATTCTACTTGAAAATTTTATTGGGTGAAAATATTGCATATTTTGTGTTTTTTTCCATTAAAAAAACATGGTTTTCTCTGACAAAAATCTACTATGGTAGCGTAGTAGGCCTAAACATTCATTAAAAACAAGGCAGGGGTTTTATTTACCTTGTATATTCAACACGTTTGACTGCTGTAACATTATACACAGTTTGAACAGTAACACTGTTTGAATTTAGGAAAATAAAACATTGCACTTGAAGAGTTTCTTTGGCGTACCGCTAATGGTACACGTACCACAATTTAAGAATCACTGCTGTACCGCGTGTCTCATTTGCTTACAAGACTTTATCAAAAACTAAAATTTTTGCAGGGATTTGCAATTTTTGAGTAGGAGGAAACTGGAGTTGTGGTCCTGATGGCTTCATCTGACCGGGATCTTCAGCTCTCGCTGGATCGGTTCGCAGCCGAGTGTGAAGCGACCGGAATGAGAATCAGCACCTCCAAGTCCGAGTCCATGGTTCTCGCCCGGAAAAGGGTGGAGTGCCATCTCCGGGTTGGGGAGGAGACCCTGCCCCAAGTGGAGGAGTTCAAGTACCTAGGAGTCTTGTTCACGAGTGAGGGAAGAGTGGATCGTGAGATCGACAGGCGGATTGGTGCGGCGTCTTCAGTAATGCGGACGTTGTACCGATCCGTTGTGGTGAAGAAGGAGCTGAGCCGGAAGGCAAAGCTCTCAATTTACCGGTCGATCTACGTTCCCATCCTCACCTATGGTCATGAGCTTTGGGTCATGACCGAAAGGATAAGATCACGGGTACAAGCGGCCGAAATGAGTTTCCTCCGCCGTGTGGCGGGGCTCTCCCTTAGAGATAGGGTGAGAAGCTCTGCCATCCGGGAGGGACTCAAAGTAAAGCCGCTGCTCCTTCACATCGAGAGGAGCCAGATGAGGTGGTTCGGGCATCTGGTCAGGATGCCACCCGAACGCCTCCCTAGGGAGGTGTTTAGGGCACGTCCAACCGGTAGGAGGCCACGGGGAAGACCCAGGACACGTTGGGAAGACTATGTCTCCCGGCTGGCCTGGGAACGCCTCGGGATCCCCCGGGAAGAGCTAGACGAAGTGGCTGGGGAGAGGGAAGTCTGGGTTTCCCTGCTTAGGCTGTTGCCCCCGCGACCCGACCTCGGATAAGCGGAAGATGATGGATGGATGGATGGATGGAAACTGGAGTTGTCAGGGAAAACCCACAAACACACGGGGACAAATGCACACTCCACACGGCGTAAACTTAGACTTTATTGTTGGTAGTAATGTCAAAGGGTTTAGGGTAGTTTGCACTGGATTGAACTAGAAATGAAGTACCGGATTTCCTTGAATTGCCGCCGGGGCATTAATTAATTTAAAACCTCTTCTCACTCCTGCGCTTACCAAAGGCATGCGGTAAAAGTAAGCATGCGCTAATTATTTTAAAACCTCTTCTCACTACGGCACTTACCAAAGGTATGCAGTAAAAATTTGAGTGCAATGTAAGCTTGGACCTTAAAACCTACTGAATAGCTCTTAATCTTCTTCCCTTTATGCGATTTCAAATTACCGGAATTGAAATCAGCCTCCTCCATTTTGAAAATGATGAGGGGGGAAGTGTCACTCGTGACGTGATGAGTTTGACCAGGCGGTAATACTAAGCATGCGCTAATTATTTTGGGAAGCGAGTTTGACCAGGCAGTAATTCAAGGCAGGCACATACTATATGCCCTGCGGCAATTCAAGGAAATACGGTAATTAACTTAGACTTAGACTAACTTTATTGATCCACAAGAGAAATTGTTCCATTTACAAAGGATGAAAGGGTAAGGATGGAAGGGATCGTGCACACAAGGGCACAAAAAGTGGGCGAAAACAAAAGGTATAATAAAGTAGACTAAAAATGTACCATAGTAGCAATATAAAATATAACATTTGTAATATTTACACATTATAAATACAGTATATAATATATCCTGATATATTATATTATTATAAAATATATACAATATATCATCCGGGAGGAGCTCAAAGTAAAGCCGCTGCTCCTCCACATGGAGAGGAGCCAGATGAGGTGGTTCAGGCATCTGGTCAGGATGCCACCTGAACGCCTCCCTAGGGAGGTGTTTAGGGCACGTCCGACCAGTAGGAGGCCACGGGGAAGACCCAGGACACGTTGGGAAGACTTTGTTGCCCGGCTGGCCTGGGAATGCCTTGGGATCCCCTGGGAAGAGCTGGACAAAATGGCTGGGGAGAGGGAAGTCTAGACTTCCCTGCTTAGGCTGCTGACCCCTCGACCCCACCTCGGGTAAGCGGAAGAAGATGGACGGATGGATGCATATAACAAAACCCAATTACCATGTACAATATTACAGTATATGTAACAGCTGCAGCAAAAAAAGACAGCATGAAATTAAGAGTTAATAAGTTAATAAGTAATTAATTAATAACTTCAAATACCTTTCTCGAACTTTCACAGTATCATGTTAGACCCGCTCCACATCCATTGCTTTCGTCCTCTCCAAGGTTCTCATAGTCATCATTCTCACTGGCGTCCCACTGGGTGTGAGTTTTCCTTGCTCTTATGTGGGCCTACCGAGGATGTCTTAGTGGTTTGTCTTGTGGTTTGTGCAGCCCTTTGAGACACTAGTGATTTAGGGCTATATAAGTAAACGATTGATTGATTGATTGATTGATTCTCTCCTTACTTTTGCCGAGTGTCAACTTGGTTTCGCTAACGTGCTTCTGAAAGGCGATTTAGATGCACCTTTTTTCTCTTCAATGAAAAACGTTTTTATGATATTTTAGTTTTCCTTCAAACTTATTATAGAGCAGTGGTTCTCAAATGGGGGTACGCGTACCCCTGGGGGTACTTGAAGGTATGCCAAGGGACACGGGATATATATGTTTTTATATTCTAAAAATAGCAGCAATTCAAAAATCCTTTATAAATATATTTATTGAATAATACTTCAACAAAATATGAATGTAAGTTCTTAATCTGTGAAAAAAATGCAACAATGCAATATTCAGTGTTGACAGCTAGATATTTGTGGACATGTTCCATAAATATTGATGTTAAAGATTTCTTGTTTCGTGAAGAAATATTTAGAATGAAGTTGATGAATCCAGATGGATCTCTATTACAATCCCCAAAGAGGGCACTTTAAGTTGTTGATTACTTCTATGCGTAGAAATATTTATTTATTATTGAGGCACTTGTTTATTTTTCAAAAAGTTTAGTTATTTTTATTTTTTTCAAATAGTTCAAGAAAGACCACTACAAATGATCAATATTTTGCACTGTTATACAATTTAATAAATCAGAAACTGATGACATACTTCACTTCTTTATCTCTTTTTTTCAACCAAAAATGCTTTGCTCTGATTAGGAGGTACTTGACTTTAAAAATGTTGACAGGAGGTACATCACTGAAAAAAGGTTGAGAACCACTGTTGACAATATGTAAATAATAGATGATATATGGTACATTAAAGGCCTACTGAAACCCAGTTCTACCGACCACGCAATCTGATAGTTTATATATCAATGATGAAATATTAACATTGCAACACATGCCAATACGACCGGGTTAGTTTACTAAATTGCAATTTTAAATTCCGTGCCGAAATTTAATGCTGAAACGTTTCGGTATGATGACGCGTGTGTGACGTCAAGGACTGTAGAGGACATTTGGTTCCAGCATCATTCCCAGCTATTAAGTCGTCTGTTTTCATTGCAAAATTCCACAGTATTCTGGACGTGTTGCGTAATCTTTTGCAATTTGTTCAATAATAGACAATGGAGACATCAAAGAAGAAAGCTGTAGGTGGGAAGCGGTGTATTGCGGCCGGCTTTAGCAACACAAACACAGCCGGTGTTTCATTGTTTACATTCGCGAAAGATGACAGTCAACCTTTACTATGGAACAAAGCGGTCAAGCAAACACGGTTGGATTGGACCACACACACACAAAGTACAGTGTATTATGCAGCGATCATTTCGAAAGATCGTGTTTCAAAGAGGGTCCTTTGCAAAGGGAAGAGATGGGCATTGCCATCATCCAAGAAAGGTGCGGGGCCGACCTTCAGGTTGTACAGGTACGACCATATAATCTCACTAAAACACTACTAACACAATAAGCAGATAAGGGATTTTCCAGAATTATCCTAGTAAATGTGTCTAATAATATCTGAATCGCTCCCACTGCCCTCTAGTCTTTTTTTTTTCTAGTCCTTCACTCTCACTTTCCTCATCCACAAATCTTTCGTCCTCGCTCAAATTAATGGGGAAATCGTTGCTTTCTCGGTCCGAATCGCTCTCGCTGCTGGTGGCCATGATTGTAAACAATGTGAGGATGTGAGGAGCTCCACAACCCGTGACGTCACGCGCACATCGTCTGCTACTTCCGATACAGGCAAGGCTATTTTCTTAGCGACATAATGTTTCGAACTTTATCGTCGATGTTCTCTACTAAATCCTTTCAGCCAAAATATAGCAATATCGGGAAATGATCAAGTATGACACATAGAATGGACCTGCTATCCCCGTTTAAATAAGACAATCTCATTTCAGTAGGCCTTTAATTCTTACATCACTTAAATTTGTTTATGTTAAAAAAAAGTTTGGGCATTGCTATCACCCGTCAACTGGTGCTGAAGAAAGGTGCGGGCCGACCTTCAGGTTGTACAGGTACGACCCTATAATCTCACTAAAACACTAGTAACACAATAAGCAGGTAAGGGATTTTCCAGAATTATCCTAGTAAATTAGTCTAATAACATCTGAATTTGTTTTTTTCTTTTTTCTAATCCTTCACTCTAACTTTCCTCATCCACGAATCTTTCATCCTCGCTCAGATTAATGGGGAAATCGTCGCTGTCTTGGTCCGAATCGCTCTCGCTGCTGGTGGCCATGATTGTAAACAATGTTCAGATGTGAGGAGCTCCACAACCCGTGACGTCACGCGCACATCGTCTGCTACTCTGGTACAGACAAGGCTTTTTTATTAGCAACCAAAAGTTGCGAACTTTATCGTGGATGTTCTCTACTAAATCCTTTCAGCCAAAATATGGCAATATCGCGAAATTATCAAGTATGACACATAGAATGGACCTGCTATCCCCGTTTGAATAAGAAAATCTCATTTCAGCAGGCCTTTAATTCTTATAACACGTCACTTAAATTTATGTTAAAAAAAAGCTTTCATGGAAAAAAAAAAAAAAAAAAGAAGAAAACACTTATTTTAAAGGTGTGGCGGCATTAACCTTGCGCCACGATTCTTTAGACGTAGGTTAAATCCTGTACCGGTATAACTCTTAATACCGGTAAACCCGGCAGCCCGAAACTAACCTTGCGAAAGGACTTCAGGTCGCGCCTGCTGGCAGCAGAGCCCTCGCCGCCGTCAAGCAGGAAGATCTTGGCGAGGCCCAGTAGGAGAAGCACGGCACACAGCAGCAACAAGCGTTGTTTGAGCTTCATCGCCACACCGGACCTGTTCTTCAAGCACCCGCGTCCTTCATGGCCCGCCTCTGCTCGCCTGATGATGTTGAAGTTTAACAATGCCTGCAGGAACGGAGCGATGACACGATTATACACCAAAAAGTCCATCAATATCAAGCATGGACTTCTAACGCTGCTGTCAGTTAGTGCCTGAGGACATCTGCTGACCCACTAATGCTTTTACTCCAACACCACAATCAGCTGTACTTGTCCTCGCTCGTCTCCCACAAAGTGTGCGTCACAAGCGTTGGCACACGTACAATAACCGTCCGATTTGCATAATTGTAGCGGCGGTAAGATTATTCATTCCAAAAAAACTCCCCTAAAATAAGTTGACCTGTTCAAAACCTGGCTATTAAACACAATGTTGTCCTACGTAACACTTCAATAATTTTTGCTTAAGTTTATTTTTTTTTAAAACAAACACCTAAGTAACCAAACTCTGTGGTAATGTTTTAGTGCAGCAGATGAGGGGAAACCCTGACATAGTGCGGCCCGCAGCTTACTTTTTAACAGCCCCCCCCCCAAAAAAAAAACGTTAAAAAGGTGAAATGTAATGAGAAAAAAATTTAATGTTGCCTAATAACACAAATCTGCCATGCATGTTGCTTTTTCTTTAAAACTGTCATTGCTCAAAAAATAATAATGAATTTTATGAATTATTGACCTTTTCAAGGCTCCAATTACTTCACTTCAAATATTCCAATTTGAATTATTTTTGGGGGTGAAATATTGCACATTTTGTGAGTTTGCCATGAAAAATAAGTAGTTTTTTTTGGACAAATGGGCAGTAAAAATGCTAAAAATTAGTAATCTACAGATAAATCTGAAGTTGGTCTAAAGCAGGGGTCTCAAACTCAATTCACCTGGGGGCCACTGGACGCAGAGTCTGGGTGAGGCTGGGCCGCGAGAAAAGGTTTCTTCAAAAAGTTTTTGCATACGTTTTCATTTCATTTTCTTATTGATGTCCTTCATTGATGTGCATGTTCCATCGATAGACAATATACCTTGATTATACAATTTTACATTTACACAACAATGCCTGAGAAGGAGCAGGATGAATAAAAATCTTACATTTTCCTGCCCCCTTCAACATAATACGTAGTCTTACTTAATGGATATCACACAAACCAACAAATACATCCAAATGTAATGAAAAAAAACAAAAAACACAAAAGAAAAACACAACAAGTGCAAAACTTCACAAAGTACAAACCGAACAAAGACAAAAATAATAATAATAATATACACCTTGTTAAGTTCGTCCCTGACAGTTTGGTTAGGTTTTAGTTTTTCCTGTGTCTTTGTTTCCTGTCAGCGCTTTTATTTTGGTTATTTCCTTCTTTTTTCCCCTCAGCTGCGGCTGATTGGCACCTGGCCACACCTGGTGTCAACCAGGCAGGCTGCTATTTGAACCTGTTTTGTCTTCAAGTCAGATGCTGGATTATTGTCGTGTCGATGTCACCACTAACTGTCAATGATTAATGCTTGTCGTAGAACCTGTAGCTGTTTGCAGCGTGTTGTCTTTTTGTTGCTAGTTCCTGTTTCCCGTTTTCCAGTTTGGCAGTTCCTAGTTCCTGGTTTGTGTTTCTTCTTTATTTTTACATTTTTGAAAATTACATTGTTTTCTTATTTAATGCCTGCCACCGTCTCTGCATCTTGGGGTTCGTCATAAACTCAATGTGACACACCTCACGGAAAGATACAAAACAAAAACATTGTATAATGACCTTTCAAATTGTATTCCTTTTGCACCGCAACTTTCTCCGTGCAAATAAGACACGTCGGGGTGCCCCTGTACTCAAAAAAGAAATATTATATCTCCCACTTTTCCTGGAATTGTCTTTGCACATCACTAACCTTTCTCTTCACTGCAGGCTTTGAAAAAGACATGTTTGGGGTTGTGGAATATATTTGTATTTAGCCGACGCACGGAGAATAATGCTATTTCCGCAATGTGTGTCTTTCCTCTTTTTCTCCCTACAGCAACACGGCGGTCGGCGGATAATAGCCGGGAAAGTACCGTAAAAAAATGACTGCTCCCAGAGTGTTATTTGGCGTCATATAAAAATATATGTAGTGTTCATCGTGTGAGATAATGCAAATTAAACAATAAAAAAAAAACAAATAACGGTTTGAATCGGTCCAGGTTATCGGAGAGAATTAGTACTAACGGACAAGTGTCGCGGTGTAAGAAAACTCTTGTCTCCATGGCAACGTCTCTGTGGCTTTCACTCATTTGCCGCTTTTCCACTAATGCAGGGGTAGGCAACCCAGAACGTTGAAAGAGCCATTTTGGACCTAACGAACAACGCTGTCAAGCGGCATTCATATAAAACTCGCGGGCCGCACTGACATTAAACTTTCATGTTAAGGTGGGGGCCGCAAAATAACGTCTCGCAGGCCGCGTGTCTGAGACCCCTGTTCTAAAGACTGTAGAAAGTAAAAAAAAATGTATGACTTGTTTTGTTACACTTTTATGAGTGGGCCCTTTTGGGTCCCCAAGACTTTTTGTTGGACTTAAAAAAATAAAAATAAAAACACCATTGCTCAAAAAGTAATAATGAATCAATGGTATGAATTATTTCCCATCAGATATTTCACTTTGAAATTATTTTTGAGGAAAATGTTTTTGCAATATAAACAGGGTTTTGACAAAGAGGACATAAAACATAAACAACAACTTTATATCGACAGATACATACATACATACACATATATATATATATATATATACATACATATATATTTACACATACATATATATACATATATATATACACACACACATACATACACACATATACATACACATATATATATACATACATACACATATACATATATATATATATACACACACACACACACACACACACACTATGGGTGTAACGGTACACAAAACTTTCGGTTCGGTAAGTACCTCGGTTCAGAGGCCACGGTTCGGTTCATTTTCGGTACAGTAAGAATACAACAAAATATAATTTTTGTGGTTATTTATTTACCAAATTTAAAAAATCTTCCACCAAAAATATTTTTCTTACTGGAATATTTGATGTGAAGTAATCGAAACTTTGGCAAGGTCAATAATTCTTAACATTGATTTTGATTCAATATTATGTTTTGAGCAATGACAGTTTGAAATAAAATAAACAGCTTTGTTTTATTAGTCAACATTGCAACTTTTTCTAAATTACATTTAACCTTCAAGCTTTTTTATTTCACTTTTGATATGTTTTTGTTTATTTTAATAATATTTTTAGAATGGGCCGTGGGCCTTTAAAACATTAGCTGTGGGACGCAGCAATGTCACATTTTTGACATTCCTGCTAGGGATAAAAAAAAAAATGTAATCTTATAAATCAATGGATAAAAAGCAGATCCTGGAGACGCATGCGCATTTATCATAACTCTCTCGCTTTCTCCGTCGCCCTCACGAATGTTGCCGGCGCAGAATGTGTTTTATTACCCCTTCTTAACCCTGAACGTACATTGTTAATACACGCAACCCGAACTCAAAACGCCGGACATTTGAGGCATTTAAGAAACTCTGCCCTGACAGTCCCGCAAAAGAGCACATGTCCGGTGAATAAAGGACGTATGGTCAGTCTATCCTAGCCCGATCGCTGCTAGCACCGCACATGTCCTCTTTTGCTAGCATGCTAGCAGCGATCGGGCTAGGATAGACTGACCATACTTCCTCTTTTCACCGGACATTTCCTGTTTTGCGGGGCTGTCAGGGCAGAGTTTTTTAAATGCCTCAAATGTCCGGCATTTTGAGTATTGTTTACGCTACTTAATATGTCCGCGTGGAAACTCGTTCGGTACACCTCCGCACCGAACCGAAACCCCCCGTACCAATACAAATACACGTACCGTTACACCCCAAATATATACATGCACATTATATATATGTATATATATATACATATACACATATATATATGTATACATACATATATATACATACATACATATATATAAACATATACATATATATAGACACATATACATATATACACATATATATATATATATGTATATACACATATATTTATATATATATACACACACACATATATATATATAGATATATATATTTACACATATATACATATATATATACACATACATATTTACACATATATATATATCTATACACATATATATATATATATACAGTGCCCTCCATAATTATTGGCACCCCTGGTTGAGATGTGTTTTTTAGCTTCCAATTATTTTATTTTTTTTCTAAATAATATGGGACCTTAATGGAAAAAAAGAGAAAAATCCAACCTTCAATACAAGTGCATTTATTCAGTGGGGAAAAAATCCCACATAAAGAAATAATTATTTGACATCAAATAATGTGTGTCACAATTATTAGCACCCCTGGTGTTAATATTTTGTACAACCCCCTTTTGCCAACAAAACAGCACCTAATCTTCTCCTATAATGTTTCACAAGATGGGCAAAGACAGAAAGAGGGATTTTCAGCCATTCCTCTTTGCAGAATCTCTCTAAATCATCCAGAGACCTGGGTCCTCTCCTCTGTACTCTCCTTTTCAGCTCACCCCACAGGTTCTCAATGGGGTTGAGGTCAGGGGACTGAGATGGCCATGGGAGGAGCTTGATTTTGTGTCTGGTGAACCATTTCTGTGTAGATTTGGCCATATGTTTAGGGTCATTGTCTTGCTGAAAGACCCAGTGACGACCCAGCTTCAGCTTTCGGGCAGAGGGCAACAGATTTTGATTTAAAATGTCCTGGTATTTCAAAGCATTCATGATGCCATGCACCCTAACAAGGTTCCCAGGGCCTTTGGAAGTGAAACAGCCCCACAGCATCACTGACCCACCCCCATACTTCACAGTGGGTATGAGGTGCTTTTCAGCATGCGCATCTTTCGTGGTACGCCAGACCCACTTAGAGTGTTTGTTGCCAAAAAGCTCAATCTTGGTCTCATCTGACCAAAGCACACGGTCCCAGTTGAAGCCCCAATACCGTTTGGCGAACTCCAGACGCTTGCGTTTATGATTGTGAGTGAGGAAAGGTTTTCTCCGTGCATGCCTCCCAAACAGCTTGTTGGCGTGTAGACAGCGCCTGATGGTTGATTTGGAGACTTTGTGACCCCAGGATGCTACCATTTGTTGTAATTCTGTAACAGTGAGCTTTGGAGATCTTTTGATTTCTCTTACCATCCTCCTCACTGTGCGTGGTGGCAAAATAAACTTGGGTCCTCGTCCAGGCTTATTTACCACTGTTCCAGTTGTTTTGAACTTCTTAATTATTCCTCTCACAGTGGATATGGGCAGCTGCAGTTGAGTGGCAATCTTCTTGTAGCCTCTGCCTGACCTGTGAAGGTCGACGCACATCTGCCTCACTTGTATGCTGTGTTCCTTTGTCTTTCCCATGTTTAAGAGTGGATAAGAGAAATGGCCTCGGTGTCACGTCATATTTATACCCCAGGGAAAAAGGAAGTGATGAATTACTAATTAAATGTTCCTACGTACTCTGGTAAACTTTGTAAACTACTGTAGAAATGACAGAAATGCTTCAATTATATTTATTTCCTGGGAATTGTTAAGGGTGCCAATAATTGTGGAACAGGTGATTTAATGAAAAATAATTATTTTTTAGTCAGGGATTTTTTTATTTTCTTACAATTCATTTGAGTTGAAGGCTACATTTTCCTACAATTTTCAGTGTGACAGTATTCTTCTGCAATAAACACTGAATTTATTTTAAGGCTTTTAACACATCTCAACCAGGGGTGCCAATAATTATGGAGGGCACTGTATATATATATATGTATATACACATATTTATATATATATAGAAATATATATATATACACACATACTTATATACACACATACATATATATATATATATATATATATATATATATATATATACATATATATATATATATACATACATATATATATATATATATATATATATATATATATATATATATATATATATATATATATATATATATATATATTACTTGCAAATGAATATTCTTTGAGGAAGTTGAAATAAAAATATATTCTTAGTATTAAAAATTAAACAATAAGAACAGTTTTCATTGTATCAAATATAAAAATTGGATTAAGCAGTGCCTTTAATCCTGTATTTGAAATGTGCAACTTTATATAGAGGACCAATACGCCTGACAAGAATGTGGCACACAAGTGCGAACCAGGACTTGGAACTCTTACACTCTCCAGAGATGATATAGTACAAGCTATCAAAGTAGCATGTGGTTGCGTGACTTGAATAACCGGAATAACTTTGTTCGACTGCTTTCGCAGGGTTACTAGTGAAAAGCTAATTAACAACTTTTGGCAGCATTTTGTAACAATCATTGGTACTTTAACTTATTTGAGGACTTGGCTGGAGTGAGAGAACACATCCTGGTTATCATAATGAATAACATTTATTTTACTAACACATTTGATAATTGATGACTTGCCTCGCCTCTGGACGTCCCTCAACCGGATGCTTTCTCGACAGGTGCTACAGCGTGGAATTTGTGCTATGTGGTATGCGAGCTCCCCTGTGCAATGTCTGCATACTACTGCGTTTTTAGTGTGAAGTGCTGCCACACCTTACACAACTTTTGTGGCTTCTTAATTCCCTTATGTCGGCGATTTCTAAAGTCAAGCGTATTTAAAGGAGCGGTGTTGTGCAGTGAAGCGCTGGGCGATATATGGATATACTCGATATATCGCGGGGTTGTCTGTGCGATATAGAAAATGACTATATCGTGATATTCGAGTATACGTTCTCACGCAGTTGCTTTTAGCTGCGGGCATTACACTACAGGCTCTTCCCACTCCTCCTTGTGTCTCCTTCTCACAGACAGCAAGCGCACCTTCTTACATACGTCACATACGTATACGCCCTCGCGGAGCAGAGAGGTAGCCGCAGGGGTAACGTTAGCTACGGTGTGAGAGGTAATACAAGAGAAGGAAGGTGCGAATCCGGTAACAAATGAAGGAAGAATTAATTCCCGAAAAAACAGCAGAGGGTCCATCGTCTGGTGGTGGTTTGGCTTCAAATGGAAATATGTCGAACAGACAACCGTAATTTGTCAAGTGTGGGCCAAAAGCGTTGCTACAAAAAGTAGCATTAATGCTAATATGTAGCATCATTTGAAAAGTCACCTGCTAGAGAATGAAGAGTGATTACTCCGCATGTCAACATCTCCATTCGGTGCCACACCAACAAAATGCCGGAGCAACCCTTTCCACATCAACACCGTATGAAAAAAATAGTCAACAACATAAGGAGATAACGTCCGCAGGAACCTACCACATAGCGATTTGATTTCCTATTATGCAGCTCATTTTTATTTGACAGTTATTGAAATATATTGTGTGACATCATGTAACAAAGTGCACATTATTTGTTTTAAACTATTGTAGTGGCGTTCTGTACAAAAAGTGCACTTTAATTTAGTGTTGTTTTGATACGTCATCTTAGTGACATCATGCACGAAAGTGCACTCATAGCTTGTTTTAAAACGTCTCTGACAATCTTGCACTTTCTGTTTTGGAAATTACATGAATGTTTGTGTAACTGTTTACTAAATACAATTTCGGCCTATTGACTGATTTGTTATTTTCCCCATTAATAGCAGTAATGCTACTTTTGGTAGCAACACTTTTGCACCACACTTGACAAATTCGGTTGTCTGTTCGACATATGCCCACTTGAAGCCAAACCACCGCCAAACGATGGAATAACTGCTATTTGTCTTGGGAATTCAATCTTATTTCATTTGTTACCAGATTCGCACCTTCTTGTCCCCTAGAGGGGGGGGGGGTTGCCCACATCTGAGGTCCTCTCCAAGGTTTCTCATAGTTAGCATTGTCACTGGCGTCCCACTGGATGTGAATTCTCCCTGCCCACTGGGTGTGAGTTTTCCTTGCCCTTTTGTGGGTTCTTCCGAGGATGTTGTAGTCGTAATGATTTGTGCAGTCCTTTGAGACATTTGTGATTTGGGGCTATATAAACATTGATTGATTGATTGATTCTTACTCTTGTATTACCGCTAGCATCACAGCTAACGTTACCCATGCCGCTACCCCTCTGCTTCGTGAGTGCTTATACGTATGTGACGTATGTAAGACAGTATGTGACGTACGTAAGAAGGTGCGCTTGTCTGTCTGTGAGAAGGAGAGACATGAAGGAGTGGGAGGAGCCTGTAGTGTAATGACCGCAGCTTTAAAAGCAATTGCGTGAGAACGTATACTCGAATATCACGATATAGTCATTTTCTATATCGCACAGAGACAAACCCGCGATATATCGAGTATATCAATATATATATATATTTTCTCCAAAACTTGAGTTGATTTAATTTGGAAAAGCTTGTTACATTGTTTAATGCATCCAGCAGGGCATCACAACAAAATTAGGCATAATAATGTGTTAATTCCACGACTGTATGTATCGATGTCGGTTGATATCGGCATCAGTAATTAGGAGTTGGACAATATCGGAATATCGGCATGAAAGCTTTTATTGGACATGGCTAGTATTTTCCTCTCAATACAACACTTTTGAGATTATGGGTCACCAACGCGGTGCCCGTAAGAACCAGATGAGTCACCCGCTGGCCTGTTCTAAAAATAGCTCAAATAGCAGCACTTACCAGTGAGCTGCCTCTATTTTTTTAATTGCATTTATTTACTAGCAAGCTGGTCTTGCTTTGCTCGACATTTTTAATTCTAAGAGAGACAAAACTCAAATGGAATTTGAAAATCCATGAAAATATTTTAAAGACTTGGTCTTCACTTGTTTAAATAAATTCATATATTGTTTTACTTTGCTTTTTATAACATTCAGAAACACAATTTTAGAGAAAAAAATACAACCTTAAAAATGATTTTAAGATTTTTAAACACATATACCTTTTTACCTTTTAAATTCCTTCCTCTTCTTTCCTGACAATTGAAATCAATGTTCAAGTTTTTTTTTTTTATTGTAAAGAATAATAAATACATTTTAATTTAATTCTTCATTTTAGCTTCTGTTTTTTCGACAAGGAATATTTGTGAAATATTTCTTCAAACTTATTATGATTAAAATTAAAAATATATATTCTGGCCTGTCTAGAAAATCTGTAGAATCAAATTTAAATCTTATTTAAAAGTCTTTTGAATTTCTTTTAAAATTTTTGTTCTGGAAAATCTAGAAGAAATAATGATTTGTCTTTGTTAGAAATATAGCTTGGTCCAATTTGTTATACATTCTAACAAAGTGCAGATTTGATTTTAACCTATTTAAAACATGTCATCCAAATTCTAAAATTAATCTTAATCAGGAAAAATTACTAACGATGTTCCATAAATTCTTTTTTTAATTTTTTCAAAAATATTCGAATTAGCTACTTTTTCTCTTCATATTTTTCGGTTGAATTTTGAATTTTAAAGAGTCGAAATTGAAGATAAACCATGTTTCAAAATTTGACTTTCTTTTTTTTTTCAAGTTTTCTCCTCTTTTAAACCGTTCAATTAAGTGTTTTTTTCATCATTTATTCTCTACAAAAAACCTTCCGTAAAAGGAAAAAAAATGTACGACGGAATGACAGACTTAGGTCTCTGCTTTTTGCAGATGATGTGGTCCTGATGGCTTCATCTGACCGGGATCTTCAGCTCTCACTGGATCGGTTCGCAGCCGAGTGTGAAGCGACCGGAATGAGAATCAGCACCTCCAAGTCCGAGTCCATGGTTCTCGCCCGGAAAAAGGTGGAGTGCCATCTCCGGGTTGGGGAGGAGACCCTGCCCCAAGTGGAGGAGTTCAAATACCTTGGAGTCTTGTTCACTTCACAAGTGGGGGAAGAGTGGATCGTGAGATTGACAGGTGGATCGGTGCGGCGTCTTCAGTAATGCAGACGTTGTATCGATCCGTCGTGGTGAAGAAGGAGCTGAGCCGGAAGGCAAAGCTCTCAATTTACCAGTCGATCTACGTTCCCATCCTCACCTATGGTCATGAGCTTTGGGTCATGACCGAAAGGATAAGATCACGGGTACAAGCGGCCGAAATGAGTTTCCTCCGCCGGGTGGCGGTGCTCTCTCTTAGAGATAGGGTGAGAAGCTCTGCCATCCAGGAGGAGCTCAAAGTAAAGCCGCTGCTCCTCCACATTGGTGGTCAGGATGCCACCCGAACGCCTCCCTAGGGAGGTGTTTAGAGCACGTCCAACCGGTAGGAGGCCACGGGGAAGACCCAGGACACGTTGGGAAGACTATGTCTCCCGGCTGGCCTGGGAACACCTCGGGATCCCCCGGGAAGAGCTGGACGAAGTGGCTGGGGAGAGGGAAGTCTGGGCTTCCCTGCTTAAGCTGCTGCCCCCGCGACCCGACCTCAGATAAGCGGAAAAAGATGGATGGATGGAACGGCAGACAGAAATACCCATTTTTATATATATATATATATATATAGATTTATTTATTAAAAGTAAATTGAGCAAATTGGCTATTTCTGGCAATTTATTTAAGTGTGTATCAAACTGGTAGCCCTTCGCATTAATCAGTACCCAAGAAGCAGCTCTTGGTCTCAAAAAGGTTGGTGAACCCTGAGGTAAGATAACGTGTCACTTATCATCTGGCAACCCTGGTCCTGTGAGGTAGCTGCCCGTCCACCTCCATTGACTACACGGGAGCGTCATTAAAAACATGGAGCTTGTTGTGAGCAGCGTTTTGTAGACAATTGGTGTATTTAAGGTGGTTATTGGTGAAAATGCAAAGGTAGAGTAGAGAAAAGAAGCTTGAAGGAGCGAGCAGCCACGCAGGCACTCACATAACAATCCTTCTTTCATGACGTCACTGCTTTTTTTTTTTTTTTTACTTCAACACAGCAAGCGTTGACACAACTGCTAATTTAATGACACATACGTGCGACGTTGTTAGTAAGAATGTAATAATTCAAGTGAATATGCGGCTATGTTTGTACAAAGGTCATAATTAAAGTGTTACTTTTGTGTCAACGTCAGCTAGCTGCTTCCATGCACTTACAGGCTAGCGAGGAAGCTAATGTGTCGTCTTCTCACCTTGCCGTCATATGCTGGCCATCTTTCAGGAATGACGCTCTCGACAATGTTTCCCCCACTGGAGTTGTTGGCAATAGATGTTGGTGTTTTCACTGCTTTTGGCCTTTTTTTCTCCCCGGATTTGCTGCTTCACTTCCGAAACACTTCTATCGGCTTCTGTTGTCAGTGTTGAGTACACTCTGCGCAGGCGCAAGAGGTCGCTGTTGCATTCAAACGTGTCGGACATAAAGGATCTCTGTGTCGGAGCACAAACTCTTAATGTTTTATGCTTTATCGAATAACTAGCAATTTTTACACAGTAGCGACTTTTTGATAATATCACAATGTATTAAATGAAAAATTCATTTATAATTATAAATAAATATGTAACAATATGCTATAAAGGGCCGCGGCAAAACACAAGAGTGTACGCAAAGGGTGCCTTGCTCGCCACGCCCCTTGAGCAGAAACTTCCGGGATTAAAAATAATGTCAAGCAAACCAAATATTTTTTGCTTTATTATGAAATAAAAAATATAATGTATAATGTAAATCATATATATACAACATATATATAATACATATATTATATATATATATAATATGTTTTATGTATATAATATATATATAAATGATAAATGATAAATGGGTTGTACTTGTATAGCGCTTTTCTACCTTCAAGGTACTCAAAGCGCTTTGACACTACTTCCACATTTACCCATTCACACACACATTCACACACTGATGGAGGGAGCTGCCATGCAAGGCGCCAACCAGCACCCATCAGGAGCAAGGGTGAAGTGTCTTGCTCAGGACACAACGGACGTGACGAGGTTGGTACTAGGTGGGATTTGAACCAGTGACCCTCGGGTTGCGCACGGCCACTCTCCCACTGCGCCACGCCGTCCCGTATATATATAAGATATATTGTAAATAATATATATATATATATATATATATATATATATATATATATATATATATATAATATATATATATATATATATATATATATATATATATATATATATATATATATATATATATATATATATATATATATATATATATATATATATACACACATATATAATATATATTATATATATTATTTGAATTACAGCAAGGTGGTCTTGCCGCTGGGCCTTAGGCCTGTCGCACCTCCACCGGTGCCTGCGGTGGACTGTGCATGGCAGGGGCGTCCTCTTCCCTGAGGCAGGCCTAAACCTGACCGCATACCACGACAAGTTGAGTTTATACCAAAAAGTTCTATTTTGGTTTCATCTGACCACATGACATTCTCCCAATCCTCTGCTGTATCATCCATGTATCCATTTTGGTATAAACTCAACTCGTTGTGTGTTGAGGAAGAACAATACTGAGTTACATCCCAAGAACACCATACCTACTCTGAAGCATGGGGGTGGAAACATCATGCTTTGGGGCTGTTTTTCTGCTAAGGGGACAGGACGATAGATCCGTGTTAAGGAAAGAATGAATGGGGCCATGTATCGTGAGGTTTTGAGCCAAAACCTCCTTACATCAGTGAGAGCTTTGAATGGTTGACCAAATACTTATTTTCCACCATAATTTACAAATAAATTCTTTAAAATTCCAACAATGTGAATTCCTGGATTTTTCTTTCACATTCTGTCTCTCACAGTTGAAGTGTACCTATGATGAAAATTACAGACCTTTGTCATCATTTTAAGTGGGAGAACTTGCACAATCGCTGGCTGACTAAATACTTTTTTGCCCCACTGTATGTATAAAAATGGATAGATGCTCTTATTTGGTTAGTTTATTCCTCAAGCGTTATGTTTCTTTTTTTTTCTTTCTTTGTGTTTCAAAGGAAGTTGTTTCAATATTTTGTTCAATGTTTGAAAATCATAACAAAATGTATGTATGTTTGGTGGTCGCTGGAGCCTATCTCAGCTGCATTCGGACGGAAGGCGGTGTAAACCCTGGACAAGACAGACAACATTCACACTCATAGTTTGAAATCAAAAAGGGGCTTTTAACAAGGAAGTTAAAATAATTATCTACCATTTTGTAATTTTCTACCTTTTTCTACAAACTAAAAACTATTTTTCCAACTAGCGTTTAAGCAAAAAGATGAATCGGACCGAAGAAATTACATAATACCTTGAGCAAAAAGAGATGAGAAAATATAAAATAAAATAAATAGATTTTAGGGGGAAAATATTTATTAATAGTGAAATGATCTGTCCATCCAGCAAGTTAATTTTAATTTATAAAACTTTCTAAACTAGAAATTAGCTGGACTTATAAGGTATAAATACGTGTTTTATTCTGAAAACGAGCATTATTCAACTACAATAAAGCATTCTTGGTATGTCGGAGAATCTTCAAACCGAATGCTCTATGTGTGGGAAAACCAAGATACAATCAAAAGTTATATTCTCAATTTTTACATTTTAAACTATCCATTCATTCATAAACTACCTGTACAAAAGACTGTCTCTGCAGCGCTTGTTTTTTTTTCTTCTATCATTGCTTGAGTGTAGTTCACTTTTACGACACTGGAGGGGGCAATGAACGCATCATTAAAGTTACGGTGAACTTCGGTGTCGATTGTTTAATTGGCAGTGTGCGTCAATACACATTAAAGGCCTACTGAAATGAGATTTTCTTATTTAAACGGGGATAGCAGGTCCATTCTATGTGTCATACTTGATCATTTTGCGATATTGCCATATTTTTGCTGAAAGGATTTAGTAGAGAACTACCACGATAAAGTTCGCAACTTTTGGTCGCTAATATAAAATCCTTTCCTGTACCGGAAGTAACAGACGATGTGCGCGTGACGTCACGGGTTGTGGAGCTCCTCACATCTGACAATCATGGCCACCAGCAGCGAGAGCGATTCGGACCGAGAAAGCAACAATTTCTCCATTAATTTGAGCAACGATGAAAGATTCGTGGATGAGGATAGTGAGAGTGAAGGACTAGAAAAAGAAAACAAAGGCGAGGGCAGTGAGAGCGATTCAGATGTTATTAGACACATTTACTATGATAATTCTGGAAAATCCCTTATCTTCTTATTGTGTTACTCGTGTTATAGTGAGATTATACTGTCGTACCTGAAAGTCAGAGGGGTGTGGCCATGGGTGGGTGCGGAGGAGGCAAGAGAGTCGCAGTTGCCTCTTTGACAGCTGCATGAGGAACGACGAAAGCTCCGCTCATGTCTACGGTAAGAGCTGACTTATTACCACCATTTTCTCACCGAAACCTGCCGGTTGACATGTGGTCGGGAACCATGTTCGCTTGACCGCTCTGTTCCATATTAAAGCTTCATTTTAAGAAATGTAAACAAGGAAACACCGGCTGTGTTTGTGTTGCTAAAGGCAGCTTCAATACACCGCTTCCCACCTACATCTTTCTTCTTTGACGTCTCCATTATTCATTAAACAAATTGCAAATGATTCAGCAACACAGATGTCCAGAATACTGTGTAATTATGCAATTAAAGCAGACTACTTATAGCTGGGATCCGGCTGGAAAAAAATGTCCGCTACAATCCCAGACATCACGCGCACGCGTCATCATACCGACGTTTTCAACAGGATACTTCGCGCGAAATTTAAAATTGCAATTTTGTAAACTAAAAAGGCCGTATTGGCATGTGTTGCAATGTTAATATTTCATCATTGATATATAAACTATCAGACTGCATGGTCGGTAGTAGTGGGTTTCAGTAGGCCTTTAATAAAAATCAAATCATATAAAACAAACGACAAAGAAAACATGTGGAGTAAAAAAGAAAGAAAAAAAGGGCAGAGTGTTTATTGTATGTCAACACTCAGTGGAGAGCACATCACTCAGCAGTGAGGTCACAGTGCTCAACACACAGACAGACACACACACACACACACACACGTCATTTTCACTGACAAGAACACAAAAAGACAAGAATTCATGAGAGGGGGGTGGTTGATTAAGAGGGGAGGAGTATATTTACAGCTACAATTCTCTAAGTCAAATATTTTATATATATATATATATATATAAAAATAACAAATACTTGACTTCCAGTGAATTCTAGCTATATATATTATTTTTATTATATATATATGTATATATATATATATATATATATATATATATATATATATATATATACATATACATATAACATAAATACTTCAGTGTTCATTTATTTACACATATACATACATAACACTCATCTACTCATCGTTAAGCGTTGAATTGTCCATCGTTGTTCTATTCTCCGTCACTATTTTTCTAACCATATGCATGTGCAGTAGATGGCAGTATTGTCCTGTTTAAGAGTGTCACAACGTTGCTGTTTACGGCAGACAAACTGCTTTACGATAGACGAAAACGTGACTGCTGTTGTTGTGTGTTGTTACTGCGCTGGGGGGATATTAATGAAACTGTTAATAAACCCACATAAATTAATGAAACCCACATAAGAAACCAAGAACTTGCCCTCGATCATTTTACAGTTATAACGTCATTGGGCAGACACGTTGTTTATATTGTGGGAAAGCGAACGTGAAAACAGGCTGTCCTCACTCAGATCCGTATGGAGCTGGAGGGGGCGTGGTCTCCAGCTCCGCCTGAATTTCGGGAGATTTTCTAGAGAAAATTTGTCCCGGGAGGTTTTAGGGAGAGGCGCTGAATTTCGGGAGTCTCCCGGAAAATTCGAGAGGGTTGGCAAGTATGGCTGCCGTAGCCATTTTTGTGGTTTTCATAGCGATTTGACAGAAAACTATTCATTTTCATTTTCTACCGCTTGTCTCTTTTAGAAATTAATAACAAAACAAAACATTTACATTTTAAGTCAGCGTCGAAAACATGTTGATAAAGTAGCATCAGTGGTATGAAGGGCTCCTAAGAGGCACGTGATTTCGCAATGCATTGTGGGGCAGCCGTAGCCATTTTTGTTGTTTACATAGCGATTTGACAGAAAAGTACTAAAATAGTGTAACCAATTTTTTTATGGAATTGCCTCTTTGTGATCTTAGGTTCCTGTTATATGCGGTTATACAGTATATGCCTAGAGCTCTTATTTTGAAGGTGCCAAGAGCGGAAGTGGTGACACGTTGTGCTGGAGCAGTGTTTTGAAAACAAACGAAATAAAGTGTTCCTCCGTGTTTGTTATTTTGTAGTTTTATACGCTACAGGCGATATATATAAACACTCTGTTACAATAGAAATTAATAATAAAACAAAATACTTACAGTTTATGTCAGCGTCGAAAACATGTTGATAAAGTAGCATCAGTGGTATCGTCGGGCTTAACAGTCACGTGGTTTCGCAATGCATTGTGGGGCCGCAGTTGCTATTTTGTTTACATAACGACTTGACAGAAAATTAATAACATAGAAATTAATAATAAAACTAAAAGCATAAAAATTTTACAGAAAATTATTAAAATATAACTTAAAAATAAAACAAAAAACATAACGATTAGACAGAAAATTATTAAAGTAGAACTTAAAAATAAAACAAAAAACATAACATTGTGACAGACTATTAAAATACAACTTAAAAATAAAACAAAAAACATACACATTAAATGTCAGCGTCGAAAACTTATGTCGATAAAGTAGCATCAGTGGCATCGTCGGGCTCTAACGTCACGTAATTTCGCAATGCATTGTGGGGCCGCCATTTTTGTTGTTTACATGGCAATAACGTGAGAGGGAAAAACAAACGAGATGAAAATTAATCGTAAAAATGAAAAAAAAAATATTTCGAACCATGTAACTTTTTTTTTTTTTTTTTTTAATATTTTGATGAAACGATGCGTTCACAGACACCCAACAAAGCTCGCTGAAGACCAATCGGGACTGTCATTCAAGTACTGACACAAACTGCATAAAACGGCAGAAATCCATCATGGACGTGTTTAATTTAAAAATAAAACATACGTCAGGGGTGTCCGCACTGAGTCGTGTCATTTTTTTAAACATTTAAACTCGATATAAGTCCAAATATTTTTAGCAACTTGAACATGTCCAGATTTGTGTTGGAATCCAGGAACTCAGTGGCGCCCCCTGCTGGGTAAGACCATAATAGCAAAAGGATAGTCGGCCTTTTAGTTTTCTGTGTGCTCATTTCATTGTTTCATTTGGTTTCTAGAACCTACCAAGGGCCAACAAATAAATAAAAATGTACTGTGCCAAAACTTACAGTAAAAAAAAAAGCCTATTTATCGTGTCTCAGGGGTCTTTTTTTAAAACTCTGTGTATGGCAGGGGTGTCCAAACCTTTTCCACTGAGGGCTACACACAGAAAAATCAAACCATTCATTCATTTTCAAACCATAAAAAAAATCTATGGA
>NC_084636.1:8440101-8447601 GCF_033978795.1 Nerophis ophidion | reverse complement strand
AAAAGGAAGAGGAGGGGTTAGTCCAACATGAGTGTGGGGGTGGAGCCAGTGCGAGAGGAGGCGGGGCTCCAGTCGAGTGCTGGACACTGGCGCTCAAATCAACGAGCAGAGTGGTGCACGTCCTTGTTCAGTAGTCTAACACACACACACACTCACACACACACACACACACACACACATACATACATACATACAGGGTTCGTTAAGGCAGTGGTGGCAGGTGAGGCTGCAGTGGGAGGTGACAGGGTGGGGGGGATATTGGGCAGTGAAAGCTGCCATTGGTGCGTCAAGACTCCGCCTCCTCCTCAGCCGCTGGCTCGCTGCTGACCTCAGCACTGCTCACTCGAATGACATCAGATTGGTCGGCACCTGCACAGTCGGCAAAAAAAAAAAAAAAAAGTAGGTCGTACGGCGTCCTCAGTGGGTGTGTGTGTGCGTGTGTGTGTGTGTGTGTGTGTGTGTGTGTCTGTGTGCGTGTGTTCTGGCAATGCTGACGTAATGGGGACATCGCTCTGTTTACAGCAGGGGTCACCAACCTTTTTGAAACCAAGAGCTACTTCTTGGCTACTGATTAATGCAAAGGGCTACCAGTTTGATACACACTTAAATAAATTGCCAGAAATAGCCAATTTGCTCAATTTACCTTTAATAAATAAATCTATATATATTTAAAAAAATTGGTATTTTTTTTCCTTTTACGGAAGTTTTTTTTGTAGAATATAAATGATGAAAAGAACACTTAATTGAACGCTTTAAAAGAGGAGAAAACATGAAAAAAATGAAAATTAAATTTTGGAAACATAATTTATCTTCGATTTCGACTCTTTAAAATTCAAAATTCAACCCAAAACATGAAGAGAAAAACTAGCTAATTTGAATCTTTTTGAAAAAATTAAAAAAAGAATTTATGGAACATCTTGAGTAGTTTTTCCTGATTAAGATTAATTTTAGAATTTTGATGATATGTTTTAAATAGGTTAAAATCCAATCTGCACTTTGTTAGAATATATAACAAATTGGACCAACCTATATTTCTAACAAAGACAAATCATTATTTCTTCTAGATTTTCCAGAACAAAAATTTTAAAAGACATTCAAAAGACTTTGAAATAAGATTTAAATTTCATTCTACAGATTTTCTAGATTTGCCAGAATATTTTTTTTGAATTTTAATCATAATAAGTTTGAAAAAATATTTCACAAATATTCTTCGTCGAAAAAACAGAAGCTAAAATGAAGAATTAAATTAAAATGTATTTATTATTCTTTACAATAAAAAAAAATACTTCAACATTAATTTAAATTGTCAGGAAAGAAGAGGAAGGAATTTAAAATGTTTATGTGTTTAAAAATCCTAAAATCATTTTTAAGGTTGTATTTTTTTCTCTAAAATTGTCTTTCTGAAAGTTATAAGAAACAAAGTAAAAAAAATAATAATAATTTAATCAAACAAGTGAAGACCAAGTCTTTAAAATATTTTCTTATATTTTCAAATTGTATTTGACTTTTGTCTCTCTTAGAATTAAAAATGTCGAGCAAAGCGAGACCAGCTTGCTAGTAAATAAATAAAAATGAAAAAAATAGAGGCAGCTCACTGGTAAGTGCTGCTATTTGAGATATTTTTAGAACAGGCCAGCGGGCGACTCATCTGGTTCTTACGGGCTACCTGGTGCCCGCGAGCCCCGTGTTGGTGACCCCTGCTTTACACAGTCACTTTAGGGGACTTCTGACGGTATGGGGACCACAAAACAAAGACACCTTTTTAAAGGCCTACTGAAAGCCACTACTACCGACCACGCAGTCTGATAGTTTATATATCAATGATGAAATATTAACATTGCAACACATGCCAATACGGCCTTTTTAGTTTACTACATTGCTATTTTAAATTTCGAGCCGAAATATCCTGCTGAAACGTCACGGTATGATGACGCGTTCTCGTGACGTCACGCATTGTAGAAGACATTTTGTTCCAGCATCGTTCCAAGCTATAAGTCGTCTGTTTTCATCGCATAATTCCACAGTATTCTGGACAGCTGTGTTACTGAATCTTTTGCAATTTGTTCAATGGACGATGGAGACATCAAAGAAGAAAGCTGTAGGTGGGAAGCGGTGTATTGCGGCCGCCTTCAGCAACACAAACACAGCCGGTGTTTCATTGTTTACATTCCCAAAAGATGACAGTCAAGCTTTACTATGGAACAGAGCGGTCAAGCGAACACGGTTGGATTGGACCACACACACAAAGTACAGTGTATTATGCAGCGATCATTTCGAAAGATCGTGTTTGGAAGAGGGTCCCTTGCGAAGGGCAGGGATGGGCATCGCCACCACCCGTCGACTGGTGCTGAAGAAAGGTGCGGGGCCAACCTTCAGGTTGTACAGGTACGACCATATAATCTCACTAATAAAATTGTAACACAATAAGAAGATAAGGGATTTTCCAGAATTATCCTAGTAAATTATTTGTCTAATAACATCTGTATAGTCTTTTTTTTTTTTCTAGTCCTTCACTCTCAATTTCCTCATCCACAAACCTTTCATCCTCGCTCAAATGAATGGGGAAATCATCGCTTTCTCGGTCCGAATCGCTCTCGCTGCTGGTGGCCATGATTGTAAACAATGTTCAGATGTGAGGAGCTCCACAACCAGTGACGTCACGTGCACATTGTCTGCTACTTCCAATACAGGCAAGGCTTTTTTATTAGCGACCAAAAGTTGCGAACTTTATCGTGGATTTTCTCTACTAAATCCTTTCAGCAAAAATATGGCAATATCGTGAAATGATCCAGTATGACACATAGAATGGACCTGCTATCCCCGTTTGAATAAGAAAATCTCGTTTCAGTAGGCCTTTAAATGATAGTCAGATCTATTTTGAAGATGCCCAAGTGATTTTTAAGCTTTGGCCCATAAAACATGTTTACTGGTTAGTTTGAGTGTGAGGTATTTGCACAGCATCCCCCTCATCGGGCTGTAGCTGGTACTGCACTCGCTGCTCTGCCCACACTTCTTCCATGTATAGTTAATCACTTCCACCTGCTCCCCATAACAAAGGTCTGCAGGAGATGTCACGTACAAATTTGTGTGAATTATGCAAAATTATTTAAATTTGGTCCCCATGAACCATATGAACTATGAACTCTTTTGTCCCCAGGGTCCCCAGTAAGAATGATCAGCACATTACTTCATCAATCCAGAGACTTAAAGACGTGTATGATCTAACTGGGCAGTGGCCATTTTACCTACTTTTGTTTATGCCTCTACAACATGTAGAAAGGGTGGTCCCCACAAGTACTGAACAAAAACTTGGTCCCCATTCTAAATTATAACCAGTGTGTGTGTGTGTGTGTTCGGGCAATTCTGACTTAATGGGGACATCGCTCTGTTTACACAGTCACCTTTAGGGGACGTCTGACGGTATGGGGACCAAAAAACAGGTCCCCTAAAGCGAAACTTTTTTAAATGATAGTAAGATCCATTCTGAGGCTGCCTAAGAGATTTTTAAGCTTTGGCCCATAAAACATGTTTACTGAAAAGTAAACATGGTTAAGATCTAATTTGAACTTTTTTTTTTTTTAATGGTCCTCAATAGTCACGTACAAAATTGTGTGAATTATGCAAAATTATTTAAATATGGTCCCCATGAACCCAGGGTCCCCGGTAAGGATGATCAGCACATTACTTCATCAATCCAGAGATTTGAAGACGTGTGTGAGCTAACTGGGCAGTGGCCATTTTACCTACTTTTGTTTACGCCTCCACAAGCTGTAGAAAGGGTGGTCCCCACAAGTACTGAACAAAAACTTGGTCCCCATTCCAAATGATAACAAGTATGTGTGTGTGTGTTCTGGCAATGCTTACTTAATGGGGACATCGCTCTGTTTACACAGTCACCTTTAGGGGACCTCTAACGGTATGGGCACCAAAAAACAGGTCCCCAAAAGGGAAACCTTTTTAAATGATAGTCAGATTCATTCTGAAGATGCCCTAAGTGATTTTTGAAGCTTTGGCCCATAAGACATGTTTACTGAAAAGTAAACATGTTTAACATCTAATTGGAACTTTTTTTTTCATGGTTCTCAGTATTCACGTACACATTTGTGTGAATTATGTAAAATTATTTAAATTTTGTCCCTATGAACCATATTAACTCTTTTGTCCCCAGGGTCCCCAGTAAGAATGATCAGCACATTACTTCATCAATCCAGAGATTTAAAGACCTGTATGAGCTAACTGGGCAGTGGCCATTTTACCTACTTTTGTTTATGCCTCCACAACATGTAGAAAGGGTGGTCCCCACAAGTACTGAACAAAAACTTGTTCCCCATTCTAAATTATAACAAGTATGTGTGTGTTCGGGCAATTCTGACTTAATGGGGACATCGCTCTGTTTACACAGTCACCTTTAGGGGACCTCTGACAGTATGGGGACCAAAAAACAGGTCCCCTAAAGGGAAACCTTTTTAAATGAGAGTCAGATCCATTCTGAAGCTGCCTAAGAGATTTTTAAGCTTTGGCCCATAAAACATGTTTACTGAAAAGTAAACATGGTTAAGATCTAATTTGAACTTTTTTTTTTTTAATGGTCCTCAGTAGTCACGTACAAAATTGTGTGAATTATGCAAAATTATTTAAATATGGTCCCCATGAACCCAGGGTCCCCGGTAAGGATGATCAGCACATTACTTCATCAATCCAGAGATTTGAAGACGTGTGTGAGCTAACTGGGCAGTGGCCATTTTACCTACTTTTGTTTATGCCTCCACAAGCTGTAGAAAGGGTGGTCCCCACAAGTACTGAACAAAAACTTGGTCCTCATTCCAAATGATAACAAGTATGTGTGTGTGTGTTCTGGCAATGCTTGCTTAATGGGGACATCGCTCTGTTTACACAGTCACCTTTAGGGGACCTCTAACGGTATGGGCACCAAAAAACAGGTCCCCAAAAGGGAAACCTTTTTAAATGATAGTCAGATCCATTCTGAAGATGCCTATGTGATTTTTGAAGCTTTGGCCCATAAGACATGTTTACTGAAAAGTAAACATGTTTAACATCTAATTGGAACTTTTTTTTTCATGGTTCTCAGTATTCACGTACACATTTGTGTGAATTATGTAAAATTATTTAAATTTGGTCCCTATGAACCATATTAACTCTTTTGTCCCCAGGGTCCCCAGTAAGAATGATCAGCACATTACTTCATCAATCCAGAGATTTAAAGACCTGTATGAGCTAACTGGGCAGTGGCCATTTTACCTACTTTTGTTTATGCCTACACAACATGTAGAAAGGGTGGTCCCCACAAGTACTGAACAAAAACTTGGTCCCCATTCTAAATTATAACAAGTATGTGTGTGTGTGTGTTCGGGCAATTCTGACTTAATGGGGACATCGCTCTGTTTACACAGTCACCTTTAGGGGACCTCTGACAGTATGGGGACCAAAAAACAGGTCCCCTAAAGGGAAACCTTTTTAAATGACAGTCAGATCCATTCTGAAGATGCCTAAGAGATTTTTAAGCTTTGGCCCATAAAACATGTTTACTGAAAAGTAAACATGGTTCTTTCATCTCCGTAATATCGCTAAAATTCGCTCCATTTTGTCCACTAAAGACGCCGAGATCATTATCCATGCGTTTGTTACGTCTCGTCTCGATTACTGTAACGTATTATTTTCGGGTCTCCCCATGTCTAGCATTAAAAGATTACAGTTGGTACAAAATGCGGCTGCTAGACTTTTGACAAGAACAAGAAAGTTTGATCACATTACGCCTGTACTGGCTCACCTGCACTGGCTTCCTGTGCACTTAAGATGTGACTTTAAGGTTTTATTACTTACGTATAAAATACTACACGGTCTAGCTCCAGCCTATCTTGCCGATTGTATTGTACCATATGTCCCGGCAAGAAATCTGCGTTCAAAAGACTCCGGCTTATTAGTGATTCCTAGAGCTCAAAAAAAGTCTGCGGGCTATAGAGCGTTTTCCGTTCGGGCTCCAGTACTCTGGAATGCCCTCCCGGTAACAGTTCGAGATGCTACCTCAGTAGAAGCATTTAAGTCTCATCTTAAAACTCATTTGTATACTCTAGCCTTTAAATAGACCTCCTTTTTAGACCAGTTGATCTGCCGCTTCTTTTCTTTCTCCTATGTCCCCCCCTCCCTTGTGGAGGGGGTCCGGTCCGATGACCATGGATGAAGTACTGACTGTCCAGAGTCGAGACCCAGGATGGACCGCTCGTCGGGACCCAGGATGGACCGCTCGCCTGTATCGGTTGGGGACATCTCTACGCTGCTGATCCGCTTCAGATGGTTTCCTGTGGACGGGACTCTCGCTGCTGTCTTGGAGCCACTATGGATTGAACTTTCACAGTATCATGTTGGACCCGCTCGACATCCATTGCTTTCGGTCCCCTAGAGGGGGGGGGTTGCCCACATCTGAGGTCCTCTCCAAGGTTTCTCATAGTCAGCATTGTCGCTGGCGTCCCACTGAATGTGAATTCTCCCTACCCACTGGGTGTGAGTTTTCCTTGCCCTTTTGTGGGTTCTTCCGAGGATGTTGTAGTCGTAATGATTTGTGCAGTCCTTTGAGACATTTGTGATTTGGGGCTATATAAATAAACATTGATTGATTGATTGATTGAAGATCTAATTTGAACTTTTTTTTTTTTTTTAATGGTCCTCAGTAGTCACGTACAAAATTGTGTGAATTATGCAAAATTATTTAAATATGGTCCCCATGAACCCAGGGTCCCCGGTAAGGATGATCAGCACATTACTTCATCAATCCAGAGATTTGAAGACGTGTGTGAGCTAACTGGGCAGTGGCCATTTTACCTACTTTTGTTTATGCCTACACAAGCTGTAGAAAGGGTGGTCCCCACAAGTACTGAACAAAAACTTGGTCCCCATTCCAAATGATAACAAGTATGTGTGTGTGTGTTCTGGCAATGCTTGCTTAATGGGGACATCGCTCTGTTTACACAGTCACCTTTAGGGGACCTCTAACGGTATGGGCACCAAAAAACAGGTCCCCAAAAGGGAAACCTTTTTAAATGATAGTCAGATCCATTCTGAAGATGCCTATGTGATTTTTGAAGCTTTGGCCCATAAGACATGTTTACTGAAAAGTAAACATGTTTAACATCTAATTGGAACTTTTTTTTTCATGGTTCTCAGTATTCACGTACACATTTGTGTGAATTATGTAAAATTATTTAAATTTGGTCCCTATGAACCATATTAACTCTTTTGTCCCCAGGGTCCCCAGTAAGAATGATCAGCACATTACTTCATCAATCCAGAGATTTAAAGACCTGTATGAGCTAACTGGGCAGTGGTCATTTTACCTACTTTTGTTTATGCCTACACAACATGTAGAAAGGGTGGTCCCCACAAGTACTGAACAAAAACTTGGTCCCCATTCTAAATTATAACAAGTATGTGTGTGTGTGTGTTCGGGCAATTCTGACTTAATGGGGACATCGCTCTGTTTACACA
>NC_084636.1:8337601-8432601 GCF_033978795.1 Nerophis ophidion | reverse complement strand
TTATCACAAACACCCACAGACCTCCAAATTGGTTTCCAGCCATAACAGAAACAGGCCTCAGACCCAAAAGGCAGTGAAAATCAAATGCAAGGTCACAGATAATCATCGGCGTGTGTTCTCACCGTTGGCTTCTTGCCCTCCTTGAGTACGGTTTTCCGCCTCAGCACGCCTTGGACCGTGACCGCCCCGGGATACAAATGAACCGCCAGCTCCTCCGACTCCGCTGAGCTACAATGAGGACAAAAAAAAAAAAAACGAGACGTCACTCGAGACGGGCGCATGCCAGAACCGCCGACTCAGCAGGAACAAGCGCATGCACACAACCACGCACACGCCCGGGGAGAAGTGGAGATGAGCTACAAGCGAGGAGACGCAATCTGCAAGGCTACCTTTAAAGCGCTCAAATGGCGCACGCCTGGTGGAGCGGCGAGAGGAGAGCAGGGGCGTAAAAAAAAAAGGTTGGCGTGCAGATTGGGAGTCTACTAAAGCCTGGTGGAAAGAAAGAAGGAAGCCCAAGCGTGCGTCTGTAAAAAGCAAAATCAGGCTTCGCTACACGTCTTGAAATCAACCCTAGCATGTTGCTCACATAGCTATTCTAACTAGGGATGCACCGATTAATCGGTAACCGAATATATTCGGCCGAATATGGCAAAAAAAGCCACATTCGGCCTTCGGTGGAATGAGTTAAAAACAAGGCCGAATAGTGGCGTTTGATGCAATTTTTTGACGCGGTGACGCAATCAACCAACGTGCAGTGACGCGGAGACGTTGGGATATGTTGTGTATAAGTGTATGAGGTTACAAGCACACACTTATTGAGATTTAGTGGGGCCTCTGTTTACATTATTAGCCTGTTGTGTAGGCTACCTGTATAAGTGTATGAGGTTACAAGCACACACTTAATTGAGATTTACTTGAGCCTTCTGTTTACATTATTAGCATATCTACTGTGGCTAAGCAGACTTTTGCCAAAAGGACAATAATTCATTTGTTGTGGGTTTATCCACTTTAATGCACTTCATTTTTTTTGGAATGCATGTTTTGTTTGAAGGCCTAATATAAATGAAAAACTTTGTGCTTTTTTTGAAAAGCAAAGGCTACTGGAATATTAAAAAAATGTCGATATTCAATAAAAAAATACTTCATTTGAAAACATGTCTAAATATTTATTCTAAGCTATTTATGCAATATTTAAAAAATTGTGAAAAACTGCATTCATTATTCAGTATTCGGCCTTCGGCCAAGCGTTTAAATTTTATTCGGCTTCGGCCACAAATTTTTATTTTGGTGCATCCCTAATTCTAACATTTGTGTCCTGTCCCGTTCCTTATGTCACGTTGTTGTATGCGATATATCAGCGGTTCTCAACCTTTTTTCAGTGATGTACCCCCTGTGAACATTTTTTTAATTCAAGTACCCCCTAATCAGAGCAAAGCATTTTTGGTTGAAAAAAAAGAGATAAAGAAGTAAAATACAGCACTATGTCATCAGTTTCTGATTTATTAAATTGTATAACAGTGCAAAATATTGCTCATTTGTAGTGGTCTTTCTTGAACTATTTGGAAAAAAAGATGTAAAAATAACAAAAAACTTGAAAAATAAACAAGTGATTCAATTATAAATGAAGTGAATTGTATTTATATAGCGCTTTTCTCTAGTGACTCAAAGCGCTTTACATAGTGAAACCCAATATCCAAGTTATATTTAAACCAGTGTGGGTGGCACTGGGAGCAGGTGGGTAAAGTGCCTTGCCCAAGGACACAACGGCAGTGACCTGGATGGCGGAAGCGGGAATCGAACCTGCAACCCTCAAGTTGCTGGCCCGGCCACTCTACCAACCGAGCTATGCCGCCCCATATAAATAAAGATTTCTACACACAGAAGTAATCATCAACCTAAAGTGTCCTCTTTGGGGATTGTAATACAGATCATCTGGTTCATCAACTTCATTCTAAACATTTCTTCGCAAAAAAATACATCTTTAACATCAATATTTATGGAACATGTCCACAAAAAATTAGCTGTCAACACTGAATATTGCATTGTTGCATTTCTTTCACAGTTTATTAACTTATATTCATATTTTGTTGAAGTAATATTCAATAAATATATTTATGGAGGATTTTTTATTTGTTGCTGTTTTTTAGAATATTTAAAAAAAAAATCTCACGTACCCCTCGGCATACCTTCAAGTACTCCCAGGGGTACGCGTACCCCATTTGAGTTCCCATTCAACATTTGTGACCGTTCAAATTTACCAGGATTCTTGGTAAAAAAATTGTATTTTGTCAATTTTGTCTCTCTGTGAAAAATAACCCATTTTATTTATTAGGAAACACATTTTATCTGTCGTTTTTATACATTCTAATCAGTGACGTGCGGTCAGGGGAGGCAGGGGAAGCAGTGCCTCACCTGTGATCATGCAAAGAAATAAAATATATCATGATAAAATCATTGTAATTGTTAGTTTTTAATTTTCATTTAGCTTCACCAATTTGGATTTTTTTTTTATTTTATTTATTTTTTTTAATCGCTGAATTTTCGCAATCCCTTGTTAACTTCTCTGTCTGCCGTGCGGCCAGAGCACGTTCTTGTCCGGTGTGTTGCTGAGCGTTCAAAACGGCACCGAAAAAAAGTCTGAGGTGAGGTAAACAGTTCTCGTGCCTCACCATGGGGGCGGGGCGCTAATGATCAGAGACATACGGTGGCGTAATCGAGTCAAGTGCCGCAGCGAGTAACATGTTTTGTGTCTTGGTGAGCCATCAAAACGGCCGGGAAAAAAGTCTGAGGTGAGGCAAACAGTTCTCGTGCCTCACGATGGGGGCGCTCATGATCAGAGACATGCGGTGGCGTAAGCGGGTCAAGTGCCGCAGCGAGTAACATGTTTTGTGTCTTGATGAGCCATCAAAACGACAGGGAAAAAAGTCTGAGGTGAGGCAAACAGTTCTCGTGCCTCACGATAGGGGGCGGGGCGCTCACGATCCCAGACATACGGTGGCCTCAGCGAGTAAGTGCCGCAGCGAGTAACATGTTTTGTGTCTTGGTGAGCCATCAAAACGGCAGGGATAAAAGTCTGAGGTGAGGCAAACAGTTCTCGTGCCTCACGATGGGGGCGCTCATGATCAGACACATACGGTGGCGTAAGCGAGTCAAGTGCCGCAGCGAGTAACATGTTTTATGTCTTGGTGAGCCATCAAAACGCCAGGGAAAAAAGTCTGAGGTGAGGCAAACAGTTCTCGTGCCTCACGATAGGGGGCGGGGCGCTCCCGATCCCAGACATACGGTGGCCTCAGCGAGTAAGTTCCGCAGCGAGTAACATGTTTTGTGTCTTGGTGAGCCATCAAAACGGCAGGGAAAAAAGTCTGAGGTGAGGCAAACAGTTCTCGTGCCTCACGATGGGGGCACTAATGATCAGAGACACACGGTGGCGTAAGCGAGTCAAGTGCCGCAGCGAGTAACATGTTTTGTGTCTTGGTGAGCCATCAAAACGGCAGGGAAAAAAGTCTGAGGAGAGCCGAACAGTTCTCGTGCCGCAGCGAGTAACATGTTTTGTGTCTTGGTGAGCCATCAAAACGGCAGGGAAAAAAGTCTGAGGTGAGGCAAACAGTTCTCGAGCCTCACGATAGGGGCGGGGCGCTCACGATCCTAGACATACGGTGGCCGCAGCGCCTTATTTTTTTCATCTTGTGCACCCTGACTATCAACAAGGTTGGACTTCATTTATAAGTAAAGGTGAGACGGCGATAACATTATTTTTGTTTTGTTTTTAATGAAATGTACATTTTGTGGGCCACAGTTTGTATGTGTAAAGAATGCAGAAATGAAACATAACCCGCAAACTGCTGCCAATCAAATGGCAAATAATCTGCGCAGAGCTCATACTGTATATTTGTAAATCTGATTCTGATTACGTCAGTGCCTCACCAGCTACAAACCTCACCGCACGTCACTGATTCTAATCCATAGTATACAGCAAGTGTGAGGTGGCTAACAATGTAATCTATGGTGCCCATAACGCACTCTTAAAAACATCCAAAAACCGCCAACAATTCTCCATTTACATTTCGTCACCTGAATAAGAACAAACATTTTTCTTATAAGCGCCACAAAACTACTTTTAGTGGCGCCGTGATCACAGAGAGTTAACCAGATTATGTAGCTAATGACATAATGAGCTGCTGCATCGCCTCTTAGTTGGTAAAAGTTAATCCTAAAATATAAATTATACGTCTCACCAGCGTAGTAGAAGGTCCTGGCTAAAAACCGAGAAGTTGGGTCGACTTTAACTTTTTTTTTTCTTTAACTCAAGACGGAGTATGATTAATTCTTCATCTAAAGTCAGCGGCCCGGTGAGGGCAGACATTGTACAGTAGGTGATTTTTTTTTGTATTTTATTAGATACTGCTGCTAGCAGGATTTGCTTACCACTCAGCTTCTAAATCATGTAGTTCATCCTCTTTGTGTTCAGGCTCAAAAAATCAATACAATGCTGGATTATCATTTGTCCTAAAGTAGTCGTCGTCTCTCATGCGTCTGTGAAATTTATGTTCCACCATATGCTTAAGTAAATATTACATGTTATTATGAATGTGCCTGTTACTACATTACATATATACTTACAGTGTGTAAATAGGACACATTGTTTTAATGTTTTTAGAGCTCTTTATAGGTGGAATAGATCCAATCCCAATACCTCCATTGTTAGCTGACTTTTGCTAGCTTTTATTTACGAGTTGCAGTGCATTTTTTCGCAGCTTCTACCAACTAATTTCTTTACAAGTATTCAGAATTATGCAACTCAAACTAATAAATGATTAAATACAGTTACAGGGCCTCACTTTCATGATGGTTGATCAAAGTGTTGCAGAGTTGTCAAACCCCAATCTAAACAAGAAGATTGCATGTGTGTGTTTGTGTTCTTGTATTTCTACCCTTCTTGAGACATCAACAAGGAAAAGTAGCTTCCATATGAGGAGGTGTGAACAAGTTACGACCGAAAACTTTGGTCCCAATATGGAAAACCATTGCATGTAATAGTGAATGTCACTCAAATAACACAACGCTGTCAAGCAATGTGTGTCGTTCCGCTTTTCCTCCCTACAGCAACACGGCATTCGGCAGATAATAGCCGAGAAAGTAGCGGGATAACGAACGCAAAAAAGTGACGGCTCCAGGAGTTTTATCCGGCGTCATATAGAAATATATGTAGTGTTCATCGTGTGAGGCAATGCAAATTAAACAATAAAAAAAAACTAATAACGGTTTGAATTGGTCCATGTTATCGGGGACTGTTATTACTGACGGACTGGTGTCGCGGTGTGACTGCAGCCAGGCATGTAAGAAAACCCTGGCAACGTCTCTGTTGCTTTTACACATTTGCCGCTTTTCCACTAATGCAAGGGTAGGCAACCCAGAACGTTGAAAGAGCCATTTTGGACCTAAATAACACAACGCTGTCAAGCAATGTGTGTCGTTACGCTTTTCCTCCCTACAGCAACACGGCGTTCGGCGGATAAAAGTACCGGGATAACGAACGCAAAAAAGTGACGGCTCCAGGAGTTTTATCCGGCGTCATATAGAAACATTAGTAGTGTTCATCGTGTGAGGCAATGCAAATTAAACAATAAAAAAAAAAAAATAACGGTTTGAATTGGTCCAGGTTATCGGGGACTGTTATTACTGACGGACAGGTGTCGCGGTGTGACTGCACCCAGGCATGTAAGAAAACCCTGGCAACGTCTCTGTTGCTTTCACTCATTTGCCGCTTTTCCACTAATGCAGGGGTAGGCAACCCAGAATGTTGAAAGAGCCATTTAGGACCTAAATAACACAACGCTGTCAAGCAATGTGTGTCATTCCGCTTTTCCTCCCTACAGCAACACGACGGGATAACGAACGCAAAAAAGTGACGGCTGCAGGAGTTTTATCCGGCGTCATATAGAAATATATGTAGTGTTCATCGTGTGAGGCAATGCAAATTAAACAATAAAAAAAAAACAAATAACGGTTTGAATTGGTCCAGGTTATCGGGGACTGTTATTACTGACGGACAGGTGTCGCGGTGTGACTGCAGCCAGGCATGTAAGAAAACCCTGGCAACGTCTCTGTTGCTTTTACTCATTTGCCGCTTTTCCACTAATGCAGGGGTAGGCAACCCATAACGTTGAAAGAGCCATTTTGGAGCCAAATAACACAACGCTGTCAAGCAATGTGTGTCGTTCCGCTTTTCCTCCCTACAGCAACACGGCGGGATAACGAACGCACAAAAGTGATGGCTCCAGGAGTTTTATCCGGCGTCATATAGAAAATATATGTAGTGTTCATCGTGTGAGGCAATGCAAATTAAACAATAAAAAAAAACTAATAACGGTTTGAATTGGTCCATGTTATCGGGGACTGTTATTACTGACGGACTGGTGTCGCGGTGTGACTGCAGCCAGGCATGTAAGAAAACCCTGGCAACGTCTCTGTTGCTTTTACACATTTGCCGCTTTTCCACTAATGCAAGGGTAGGCAACCCAGAACGTTGAAAGAGCCATTTTGGACCTAAATAACACAACGCTGTCAAGCAATGTGTGTCGTTACGCTTTTCCTCCCTACAGCAACACGGCGTTCGGCGGATAAAAGTACCGGGATAACGAACGCAAAAAAGTGACGGCTCCAGGAGTTTTATCCGGCGTCATATAGAAACATTAGTAGTGTTCATCGTGTGAGGCAATGCAAATTAAACAATAAAAAAAAAAAAATAACGGTTTGAATTGGTCCAGGTTATCGGGGACTGTTATTACTGACGGACAGGTGTCGCGGTGTGACTGCACCCAGGCATGTAAGAAAACCCTGGCAACGTCTCTGTTGCTTTCACTCATTTGCCGCTTTTCCACTAATGCAGGGGTAGGCAACCCAGAATGTTGAAAGAGCCATTTAGGACCTAAATAACACAACGCTGTCAAGCAATGTGTGTCATTCCGCTTTTCCTCCCTACAGCAACACGACGGGATAACGAACGCAAAAAAGTGACGGCTGCAGGAGTTTTATCCGGCGTCATATAGAAATATATGTAGAGTTCATCGTGTGAGGCAATGCAAATTAAACAATAAAAAAAAAACAAATAACGGTTTGAATTGGTCCAGGTTATCGGGGACTTTTATTACTGACGGACAGGTGTCGCGGTGTGACTGCAGCCAGGCATGTAAGAAAACCCTGGCAACGTCTCTGTTGCTTTTACTCATTTGCCGCTTTTCCACTAATGCAGGGGTAGGCAACCCATAACGTTGAAAGAGCCATTTTGGAGCCAAATAACACAACGC
Organism: Nerophis ophidion; assembly: GCF_033978795.1. Taxonomy (NCBI): domain Eukaryota; kingdom Metazoa; phylum Chordata; class Actinopteri; order Syngnathiformes; family Syngnathidae; genus Nerophis; species Nerophis ophidion. Next base: position 8,425,294 of record NC_084636.1, on the reverse strand, counting down.
TGTCAAGCAATGTGTGTCGTTTGCTTTTCCTCCCTACAGCAACACGGCGTTCGGCGGATAAAAGTACCGGGATAACGAACGCAAAAAAGTGACGGCTCCAGGAGTTTTATCCGGCGTCATATAGAAACATTAGTAGTGTTCATCGTGTGAGGCAATGCAAATTAAACAATAAAAGAAAACAAATAACGGTTTGAATTGGTCCAGGTTATCGGGAACTGTTATTACTGACGGATAGGTGTCGCGGTGTGACTGCAGCCAGGCATGTAAGAAAACCCTGGCAACGTCTCTGTTGCTTTCACTCATTTGCCGCTTTTCCACTAATGCAGGGGTAGGCAACCCAGAATGTTGAAAGAGCCATTTAGGACCTAAATAACACAACGCTGTCAAGCAATGTGTGTCATTCCGCTTTTCCTCCCTACAGCAACACGGCGGGATAACGAGCGCAAAAAAGTGACGGCTGCTGGAGTTTTATCCGGCGTCATATAGAAATATATGTAGTGTTCATCGTGTGAGGCAATGCAAATTAAACAATAAAAAAAAAACAAATAACGGTTTGAATTGGTCCAGGTTATCGGGGACTTTTATTACTGACGGACAGGTGTCGCGGTGTGACTGCAGCCAGGCATGTAAGAAAACCCTGGCAACGTCTCTGTTGCTTTCACTCATTTGCCGCTTTTCCACTAACGCAGGGGTAGGCAACCCAGAACGTTGAAAGAGCCATTTTGGACCCAAATAACACAACGCTGTCAAGCAATGTGTGTCGTTACGCTTTTCCTCCCTACAGCAACACGGCGTTCGGCGGATAAAAGTACCGGGATAACGAACGCAAAAAAGTGACGGCTCCAGGAGTTTTATCCGGCATCATATAGAACCATTAGTAGTGTTCATCGTGTGAGGCAATGCAAATTAAACAATAAAAAAAACAAATAACGGTTTGAATTGGTCCAGGTTATCGGGGACTGTTATTACTGACGGACAGGTGTCGCGGTGTGACTGCAGCCAGGCATGTAAGAAAACCCTGGCAACGTCTCTGTTGCTTTCACTCATTTGCCGCTTTTCCACTAATGCAGGGGTAGGCAACCCAGAATGTTGAAAGAGCCATTTAGGACCTAAATAACACAACGCTGTCAAGCAATGTGTGTCATTCCGCTTTTACTCCCTACAGCAACACGGCGGGATAACGAACGCAAAAAAGTGACGGCTGCAGGAGTTTTATCCGGCGTCATATAGAAATATATGTAGTGTTCATCGTGTGAGGCAATGCAAATTAAACAATAAAAAAAAAACAAATAACGGTTTGAATTGGTCCAGGTTATCGGGGACTTTTATTACTGACGGACAGGTGTCGCGGTGTGACTGCAGCCAGGCATGTAAGAAAACCCTGGCAACGTCTCTGTTGCTTTCACTCATTTGCCGCTTTTCCACTAACGCAGGGGTAGGCAACCCAGAACGTTGAAAGAGCCATTTTGGACCCAAATAACACAACGCTGTCAAGCAATGTGTGTCGTTACGCTTTTCCTCCCTACAGCAACACGGCGTTCGGCGGATAAAAGTACCGGGATAACGAACGCAAAAAAGTGACGGCTCCAGGAGTTTTATCCGGCGTCATATAGAACCATTAGTAGTGTTCATCGTGTGAGGCAATGCAAATTAAACAATAAAAAAAACAAATAACGGTTTGAATTGGTCCAGGTTATCGGGGACTGTTATTACTGACGGACAGGTGTCGCGGTGTGACTGCAGCCAGGCATGTAAGAAAACCCTGGCAACGTCTCTGTTGCTTTCACTCATTTGCCGCTTTTCCACTAATGCAGGGGTAGGCAACCCAGAATGTTGAAAGAGCCATTTAGGACCTAAATAACACAACGCTGTCAAGCAATGTGTGTCATTCCGCTTTTACTCCCTACAGCAACACGGCGGGATAACGAACGCAAAAAAGTGACGGCTGCAGGAGTTTTATCCGGCGTCATATAGAAATATATGTAGTGTTCATCGTGTGAGGCAATGCAAATTAAACAATAAAAAAAACAAATAACGGTTTGAATTGGTCCAGGTTATCGGGGACTGTTATTACTGACGGACAGGTGTCGCGGTGTGACTGCAGCCAGGCATGTAAGAAAACCCTGGCAACGTCTCTGTTGCTTTCACTCATTTGCCGCTTTTCCACTAATGCAGGGGTAGGCAACCCAGAATGTTGAAAGAGCCATTTAGGACCTAAATAACACAACGCTGTCAAGCAATGTGTGTCATTCCGCTTTTACTCCCTACAGCAACACGGCGGGATAACGAACGCAAAAAAGTGACGGCTGCAGGAGTTTTATCCGGCGTCATATAGAAATATATGTAGTGTTCATCGTGTGAGGCAATGCAAATTAAACAATAAAAAAAAAAACAAATAACGGTTTGAATTGGTCCAGGTTATCGGGGACTTTTATTACTGACGGACAGGTGTCGCGGTGTGACTGCAGCCAGGCATGTAAGAAAACCCTGGCAACGTCTCTGTTGCTTTCACTCATTTGCCGCTTTTCCACTAACGCAGGGGTAGGCAACCCAGAACGTTGAAAGAGCCATTTTGGACCCAAATAACACAACGCTGTCAAGCAATGTGTGTCGTTACGCTTTTCCTCCCTACAGCAACACGGCGTTCGGCGGATAAAAGTACCGGGATAACGAACGCAAAAAAGTGACGGCTCCAGGAGTTTCATCCGGCGTCATATAGAAACATTAGTAGTGTTCCTCGTGTGAGGCAATGCAAATTAAACAATAATAAAAAAAAAAAAATTACGGTTTGAATTGGTCCAGGTTATCGGGGACTGTTATTACTGACGGACAGGTGTCGCGGTGTGACTGCAGCCAGGCATGTAAGAAAACCCTGGCAACGTCTCTGTGGCTTTCACTCATTTGCCGCTTTTCCACTAATGCAGGGGTAGGCAACCCATAACGTTGAAACAGCCATTTTAGACCTAAATAATACAACGCTGTCAAGCAATGTGTGTCGTTCCGCTTTTCCTCCCTACAGCAACACGGCGTTTGGCAGATAAAAGTACCGGGATAACGAACGCAAAAAAGTGACGGCTCCAGGAGTGTTATCCGGCGTCTTATAGAAATATATGTAGTGTTCATTGTGTGAGGCAATGCAAATTAAACAATAAAAAAAAACAAATAACGGTTTGAATTGGTCCAGGTTATCGGGGACTGTTATAACTGACGGACAGGTGCCAGGCATGTAAGAAAACCCAGAATGTTGAAAGAGCCATTTTGGACCTAAATAACACAACGTTGTCAAGCGCCATTCATATAAAACTCGCGGGCCGCACTAACATTAAACTTTCATATCAAGGTGGGGGCCGCAAAATACCATCTGGCGGGCCCCGCGTTTCTTAGAGCCTTGTTGAAAATACATATCTTTATACATCTCGAAAGGGTGGTCCTAAAGAGGTCGCCATTTTTCGGAGGTCTCAAGAAGGTAATGAATACAAGAATGTGTGTGTGTGTGTGTGTGTGAGAACATGCAAGAAGATGAGGAAAGCAAAAGGCAGAATATATAGAAAATCATGATCCCCTCCACCTGATTGTGATGTCACCCTCACACACACCAGAAGATGATCCCAGTTTTCAGCGCACACACACACACTCATACACACATTTGGGGAGCGAGCACATAGCATCCCCCCCCTGCAGGGTCTGAAGGGCACCAAGTGAAGATAAGAGAGGGCTTGGTTCAGGTTTGTTCCGGTCGGGGGTGTGTATACCTGCTGGGCCTCAGGACTCCTCTGTAGGGGATGCGGGCCACACGGGTCACTGGGCCCAGAGAGTGATAGAACCGAGTCCTGTTCAGAATAGGATAAGATAGGACAGGGTATAGGCGGCAGGGAACACTGTTAAGGCTGCGCTGCTGCGGTTTTTCCCTTGCTCGTGCAAGGTGGAAGAGCGGGGCCGTCTTGTTTAGAGAGGCAGCGCTGATGTGTTATTGCGACAGGTGGCCTTTTGGAGTAGTGACACTAGATACTTGCTGGCGCCGAGGAGGTTACTGGCAAGGGGACTGAAATGATTTCAAGCTTTTAATACATTCCAGGCTGTTGGAGGGATGAAGCGCGGCGTCCTTGGAGAAGCAAGCTGCAGCAAAGACCGAGCTTTGAACCACTCACATCATGGATGACGATATGCTTCAAAACCCAAAACCGGTGATGTCGGCACGTTGTGTAAATACTAAATAAAAACAGAACACAATGATTTGCAAATCCTTTTCACCCTATATTCAATTGAATAGATTGCAAAGACAAGATATTTAACGTTGGAACTGGAAAACTTTGTTATTTTTTGCAAATATTAGCTCATTCGGAATTTGATGCCTGCAACATGTTTCAAAAAAGTTGGCACGAATGGCAAAAAAGAATGAGTTAGTTTAGGAATGCTCATCAACATCAAACTCTTATTTGGATCATCCCACAGATTAACAGGCTAATTGGGAACAGGTGGGTGCCATGATTGGGAATAAAAAAAAGCTTCCATGAAATGCTCAGTCATTCACAAACAAGGATGCGTCGAGGGTCACCACTTTGTGAACAAATGTGTGAGAAAATTGTCCAACAGCTTAAGAACAACATTTCTCAATGAGCTATTGCAAGGAATTTAGGCTATTTCACCACGGTCAGTAGCATTAAGGGTTGGAATTGGGGGTTAAATCACCATAAATGATTCCCGGGCGCGGCACCGCTGCTGCCCACTGCTCCCCTCACCTCCCAGGGGTTGATCAAGGGTGATGGGTCAAATGCAGAGAACGCCACATCTAGTATTCGTGTGACTATCATTGGTACTTTAACTTTAATATCATCAAAAGGTTCAGAGAATCTGGAGAAATCACTGCACGCAAGAGGCAGGCCGAAAACTAACAATGAATGCCCGTGACCTTCGATCCCTCAGGCGGTAATACATAAAAAAAAGCGACATCAGTGTGTAAAGGATATCACCACATGGGCTCAGGAACATTTCAGAAAACCACTGTCAGTAACGACAGTTCGCCGCTACATAAGTGCAAGGTAAAACTCTACTATGCAAAGCGAAAACCATTTATCAACAACACCCACAAACGTCGGGGGCTTCGTTGAGCCAGAGCTCATATAAGATGGACTGATGCAAAGTGGAAAAGTGTTCTGTGGTCATTTCAAATTGTTTTTGGAAACTGTGGACTTTGTGTTCTCTGGACCAAAGAGGAAAAAAAACATCCAGATTGTTCTAGGCGCAAAGTTAGTGCCCAAAGCATGGGCAACTTACACATCTGCGAAGGCACCTTTAATGCTCAAAGGTAGATACAGGTTTTGGAGCAACATATGTTGCCATCCAAGCAACGTTATCATGGACGCCCCTGCTTATTTCAGCAAGACAATGCCAAGCCACGTGTTGTCCAGACCTGTCTCCCATTGAAAATGTGTGGCGCATTAAGAAGTGTATAACATGACAACGTAGATCCCGAACTGCTGAACAACTTAAACTGTACATCAAACAAGAATGGGAAATAATCCCACCTGAAAGGCTTCTGAAATTTGTCTCCTCAGTTCCCAAATGTTTACTGAGTGTTGTGAAAAGGAAAGGTGATGTAACACAGTGGTAAAAATGCCCCTGTGACAACTTTTTTGCAATATTTTGCTGCCATTAGATTGTAAGTCAGTGGTTCTTAACCTGGGTTCGATCGAACCCTAGGGGTTCGGTGAGTTGGTCACAGGGGTTCGGCGGAGTCTCCGCCGCGGAGGTCAGGACAAACCCGACTCATCGTGTGTATAGAATGTTCTCCCTATCTGCGTATTTTGTGTACGGCAACCGCAGAAGTCCCACTAATTTTGTCAGAATGGGAGCTAGGGTGTGGTTTGTTTTCCCGGAATGCAAAGGAAGGTCACGGGACATAGCGTGAAGGTAAAGACATTTTAATTCATCTATAAAAAAAAGTGCAAACTAAACGGCGCACACAAGGCGGAGAAAAAACTTGGCTAAAAAATAAAAACTACCACAAAGGCAAAACTGTGGATACGAAACAAAATACTTGCTAAACGTGACATGAATAAACAAAACTTACTTGGAAGGAAATGAGCAGAGCGATACATAACCAGAGTGAACAGAGCATGGCGCAACAACAATGACGCCAGCCCGACTGCCTGGCAACTATAAGCTTAAATAACAGTGACATGATTAACGCAGGTACGTGAGTCCTAAACAAATCAGGTGCGTGAGTCCAAATGAGCACAGGTGAACTAATCGGTCGTCTTGGTGACAAAAACAATGGAGCGTAAACAGTAACTAAAAAGAGTCTTAAACCAAGAGAACATAACTAAACAAAACGTGACCACAGAACATGACAAATTTGTAAGTGTGTAATTTGTTGTGAGTTCATGCTCTGTTGTTTTTTTTCTTTGAACAAGGTGATGTTCACGCACGGTTCATTTTGTGCACCAGTATAAAAAACACATAAGCTTGTCTTAAATTTGAAAAAAAAAACAAAAAAACATTTTATTTTTCATTTAAGAAGGGTTTGTTGAATGCACATTTGAAACTGGTGGTGTTCGGTACCTCCAACAAGGTTAAGAATCACTGTTCTAAGGTAATGATTATTTGCAAAAAAAAAAAAAAGTTTCTCAGTTTGAACATTAAAGGGGAACATTATCACAATTTCAAAAGGGTTAAAAACAATAAAAATCAGTTCCCAGTGGCTTGTTTTATTTTTCGAAGTTTTTTTCAAAATTTTACACTTCCCGGAATATCCTTAAAAAAAGCTTTAAAGATCTTGATTTTTGCTATTTGCGATGCGACTGTCCATTTCCCTGTGACGTCATACAGGGCTGCCAATGTAAACAAACAATGGCAGATACCACAGCAAGATATAGCGACATTAGCTCGGATTCAGACTCGGATTTCAGCGGCTTAAGCGATTCAACAGATTATGCATGTATTAAAACAGATGGTTGGAGTATGGAGGCAGATAGCGAAAACGAAATTGAAGAAGAAACTGTAGCTATTGAGCGAATAGCTATTGCCGCTATTCGGCCATATCATTGGTGTACCTAATGAAGTGGCCCATAGCATGGCTGCCTTATTAGCATCGCCGGTAAAATGTGCGGACCAAACGATCAGGACTTTCGCATCTTGTGACACTGGAGCAACTTAAATCTGTCGTTTGTTTCGCATTAAATGTGGGTATCTAGTTTCAAATGTACATACAGCTAGCGTAAATAGCATGTTAGCATCGATTAGCTGGCAGTCATACTGCGACCAAATATGTCTGATTAGCACATAAGTCAACAACATCAACAAAACTCACCTTTGTGATTTTGTTGACTTAATCGTTGCAAATGCATCTGCAGGTTATCCATACATCTCTCTGCCATGTCTGTCTTAGCATTGCCGGTCAAATGTGAAGACACTCTGGCACATTCAATGGGGGTCTGGCGGCAGATTTCTTGCCAGTGGTGCAACTTGAATCCCTCCCTGTTAGTGTTGTTACACCCTCCGACAACACACCGACGAGGCATGATGTCTCCAAGGTTCCAAAAAATTGGCCAAAAAATACGGAAAATAACAGAGCTGAGAACCGGTGTTTGTAACGCGAAAATAAAAATGGCGGCAGTATTACCTCGGTGACGTCACGTTCTGACGTCATCGCTACAAGACCGATAAACAGAAAGGCGTTTAATTCGCCAAAATTCACCCATTTAGAGTTCGGAAATCGGTTAAAAAAATACATGGTCTTTTTCTGCAACATCAAGGTATATATTGACGCTTGCATAGGTTTGGTGATAATGTTCCTCTTTAAGTATTTTGTCTTTGCAGTCTATTCAATTGAATATACGGATTTGCAAATCATTGAATTCTGTTTTTATTCACAAATTACACAACGTGCCAACTTAACTGCTTTTGGGTTGTGTATCATCTTGATCATGGATGTGATGGACAAAAAAAAAGGAAGGGCTGGTGATCATGTTGGTGTTACCTCTCAAAAGCAGGCCACGACACCTCCTCGCTGAGCTCCGAGCCCTCGCTGCTCCCTGAGTGAAAAGGAAAAAACGTTGATCAACAAGGCGCGACGGAGGCGACAAAGCGTGCCGTCATTTCTCACCCAGTGAAATGCCGCTGGACAGAGTGGAGCTCTCCGCCTGGCCCCTGGTGGGACTGTTGCTCTCCATCACGCTGTCGTCCAGCAGGTGGCGCGAACCGGCGTTGGGGAAGGTGGCGCTTTTGAACTCCACGGTATTCATCTTATGGATGAAACTACTTGAGCCCAGCAGTGGCAGAACCACGAAGAGAGGGGAAGGAAACGGAGAGGGGGTGAATATTTGTGGCAGTAACGAGAGCCGTGAAGTGGAAGACTAACTTGTATCCCAGACTGTGACACTTCCTGTGTCCGTAGGGCAGCAGGTTCCTCGGCGAGGGAGGCGTGGCCGGGACTTTAGAGGCTTCGGCCGCCACCGAGCATTTGCGGCCGCAGAGAGGAGACGGCGACGCCTCTTGGCCTGCGGGAAGACGCCTTGTATTAAAGCAGTGGTTCTCAAATGGGGGTACTTTAAGGCAGTGATCCCCAACCACCGGGCCGTGGCCCGGTTTTTTCTAAAAAAAAAATTATAAAATATATATATATATATAAATATATATTTTTTTAATTAAATCAACATAAAAAACACAATATACACTTACTAATAGTGCACCAACTACAAAAATCTCCCTTTTTTCATGACAAAAACGTCCCTTTTTCATGACAAAGAAGAAAAATAAAAAAAAATAGAATCAATTCAAGAACCCTTTATGAATATATTTATTAAATAATACTTCAACAAAATATGAACATACGTTCATAAACTGTGAAAAGAAATGCAACAATGCAATATTCAGAGTTGACAACTACGTTTTTTGTGGACATGTTCCATAAATATTGATGTTTAAGATTTATTTTTTTGTGAAGAAATGTTTAGAATTAATTTCATGAATCCAGATGGATCTCTATTACAATCCCCAAAGAAGACACTTTAAGTTGATGATTACTGCTATGCGTAGAAATCTTGATTTATAATTGAATCCCTTGTTCATTTTTCAACTAGTTTTTAGTTACTTTTTGTATCTTTTTTTCCAAATAGTTCAAGAAAGACCACTACAAATGAGCAATATTTTTATATCTTTTTTTTCCAAATAGTTTAATAAAGACCACTAAAAATTAGCAATATTTTGCACTGTTATACAATTCAATAAATCAGAAACTAATGACATACTGCTGTATTTTACTTCATCTCTTTTTTTCAACCAAAAATGCTTTGCTCTGATTAGGGGGTACTTGAATAAAAAAAAATGTTCACAGGGGGTACGTCACTGAAAAAAGGTTGAGAACCACTGTATTAAAGCACCGTAATAGAACTTTCATCCAGAAAATGTCATCTGCACTTGAGGTGACGAGGTTACTCACCGGCGAGATCCTCTTTGGAGGCGTTTGCCCGTGGCGTGCTGGTGCCAGGCTCGATCCTCTGCGACAACCTGCTCAAAACACAATTGTTGCTTCAAAACACTTTGACGTATGTGGTAGTGAAGTGTGAAGTGAATTATATTTATATAGCACTTTTCTCTAGTGACTCAAAGCGCTTTACATAGTGAGACCCAATATCTACCGTATTTCCTTGAATTGCTGCCGGGGCTCTAATTCATTTAAAACCTCTTCTCACTCCGGCATTTACCAAAGGCATGTGGTAAAGGCAAGCATGCGCTAATAATTTTAAAACCTCTTCTCACTCCGGCGCTTACCAAAGGCATGTGGTAAATTTAGGCCTGCGCTTATAACTTTGAGTGTGATGTAAGGATACCATCATGAAAAGCACATTTAATAAAAAAAAAACGTTATTATGGTCTTACCTTTACTTATAAATAAAGTCCATGCGCAGCTCCTTCTGATCAAAAGCATCGATAACTTGTTTATAGAAGTCTTCCTTATCTTTCTTCAGTTTTAAAAGTCTCTCTGTCTCGATGGAGATCTGCCTTTATTACCTCCTGCTTCGATTTAAAGTCCAGTTTAGAAAACTGTTTTATTTTAGATACGTAATCCTCCATGTTAAAAGTGCAAACGAGAGGAAAAAATAAACGATCGCTGCTTTTTGCAGCCGAGTAGTCGCAAGAAGGATCACTAGCGCCCTCTACCACCAGGAGGCGGGAGTCATTTAACGAATCATATTTGACACACGCAGCTATGGTATATTAATAAAACGTACTGGCTTACAGTTCTTTTTAGCATATTCAATAGCTTGGATCTTAAATTTTACTGAATAGCTCTTAATCTTCTTCCCTTTATGCAATTTCAAATTATTGAAATCAGCCTCCTCCATTTTGAAAATGATGACTTTGATTAAGCATCATGAAAGTGATGCCCTGTAACTGTATTTAATCATTTATTAGTTTGAGTTGCATAATTCTGAATACTTGTAAGGAAATTAGTTGGTAGAAGCTGCAAAAAAATGCACTATAACTCATAAATAAAAGCTAGCAAAAGTCAGCTAACAATGGAGGTATTGGGATTGGATCTATTCCACCTATAAAGAGCTCTAAAAACATTAAAACAATATGTCTTTTTTACACACTGTAAGTATATATGTAATGTAGTAACAGGCACATTCATAAAAACATGTAATATTTACTTATTTTGCTCATTTTAAGCATATGGCGGAACATACATTTCACAGACGCATCATATTGTTTGGTTTTCCCTCCAACATCAATAACTATTAATCATGGCAGACTTCATGAGAGACGAAGACTACTTTAAGACAAATGATAATCCAGCATTGTATTTATTTTTTGAGCCTGAATACAAGGAGGATGAACTACAGGATTTAGAAGCTGAGTGGTAAGCAGATCCTGCTAGCAGCAGTATCTAACAAAATACTAAAAATATCACTTACTGTACAATGTCTGCTCTCACTTGACGCTGACTTTAGATGAAGAATTAATCATACTCCGCCTTGAAGTAAAGCGTCACTCGTGACGTGACAAGTTTGACCTGGCGGAAATTGTAGAGGTGCGCTAATAAAAACAATATTTTGCGAAATGAGTTTCACCCGGCGTTAATCCTGAGCCGGCGGTAATGCTAAGCATGCGCTAATTATTTTGTGAAACGAGTTTGACCCGGCAGTAATTCTAGGCAGGCGCATACCATATACCCGGCTGAAATTCAAGGAAATACGGTAAGTTACATTTAAACCAATGTGGGTGGCACTGGGAGCAGGTGGGTAAAGTGTCTTGCCCAAGGACGCAACGGCAGTGACTAGGATGGCAGAAGCTGAGATCGAACCTGGAACCCTCAAGTTGCTGGCACGGCCACTCTACCAAACATGGACCTGCCTTTCTCCACCAAGAGCGCCTCCTAGAGAGCCGCCAAAAATCATTTGTTTCTCAGCTGCAGCAGTACGCCGCTGTAATACACTTTTCCACCACTTGTGGCAGTAATGACAACATCAAACAAACAGAAGTCTGGAGCTTAAGTTTCTTCTGCTGTGTCCCTTGAGCAAGACACTTCACCCTTGCTCCTGATGGGTGGTTAGGGGCCTTGCATGGCAGCTCCCGCCATCAGTGTGTGAATGTGTGTGTGAATGTGGAAATAGTCTCAGAGCGCTTTTAGTTCCTTAAAAAAGGTAGGAAAACGCTATAAAAGTATAACCAATTTTCCATTTTTTTCCATTTTCTTAAAGGGGAACTGCACTTTTTTTTGTACATTTGCCTATCGTTCACAATCATCATGAAAGACATGACAGCGGGTGTACTTTTTATAAATTTATAAATGCAATCTAAAAAGAGATGTCCAATATTATCGGCCGATAAATGCTTTAAAATGTAATATTGGAAATTATCGGTATCTGTTTTAAAAAAGGAAAATGTATGACTTGTTAAAATGCCGGGGAGAAGAACGAGCGCCAGTAAACCTTAAAGGCACTTCCTTTGCATGCCGGCCTACCCACATAATATCTACAAGTGAATGCAAGGCATACTTGGTCAACAGCCATACAGGTCACACTGAAGGTGGCCGTATAAACAACTTTAACACTGTTACAAATATGCGCCACACTGTGAACCCACACCAAACAAGAATGAAAAATTAATTTACGAGAACATCCGCCATTTTGATGTATATTATCTGCCTTTTTTTTGTTTAATCTGCCTTGTTTTCAACCGGTATAGCTCGGTTGGTAGAGCGGCCGTGCCAGCAACTTGTGGGTTGCAGGTTCAATCCCCGCTTCCGCCTTCCTAGTCAATGCCGTTGTGTCCTTGGGCAAGACACTTTACCCACCTGCTCCCAGTGCCACCCACACTGGTTTAATTACAACTTAGATATTGGGTTTCACTATGTAAAGCGCTTTGAGTCACTTGAGGAAAAAAACGCTATATAAATATAATTCACTTCACTTCATTACAACACTACATCAGCAGATACAATACATACAAATATGATATTTAGTAGAGATGTCTGATAATGACTTTTTTGGTCGATAAATGCTTTAAAATGTAATATCGGAAAATATCAGTATCGGTTTGAAAAGTTATCTGTATCAGTTTCAAAAAGTCAAATGTATGACTTTATTTAAAACGCCACTGAGTACACGGACGTAGGGAGAAGAACGAGCGCCAGTAAACCTTATAGGCACTGCCTTTGCATGCCGGCCTACCCACATAATATCTACAAGTGAATGCAAGGCATACTTGGTCAACAGCCATACAGGTCACACTGAGGGTGGCCGTATAAACAACTTTAACACTGTTACAAATATGCGCCATACTGTGAACCCACACCAAACAAGAGTGAAAAATTTATTTCTGGAGAACACCTGCCATTTTGATGTATATTATCTGCCTTTTTTTGTTTTTTTGTTTAATCTGCCTTGTTTTCAACAAGTACAACACTACATCAGCAGATACAATACATACAAATATGATATTTAGTAGAGATGTCCGTTAATGGCTTTTTTGGTCGATAAATGTTTTAAAATGTAATATCGGAAAATATCAGTATCGCTTTTAAGGTTATCTGTATCGGTTTCAAAAAGTAAAATTTATGACATTATTTAAAATGCTGCTGAGTACACGGATGTAAGGAGAAGAACAGAGCGCAAATAAACCCTAAAGGCACTGCCTTGGCGTGTGAATGCAAGGCATACTTGGTCAACAGCCATACAGGTCACACTGAGGGTGGCCGTATAAACAACCTTAACACTGTTATAATAATAATAATAATAATAATGGATTAGATTTATATCGCGCTTTTCTATTGTTAGATACTCAAAGCGCTCACAGAGAAGTGGGAACCCATCATTCATTCACACCTGGTGGTGGTAAGCTACATCTGTAGCCACAGCTGCCCTGGGGTAGACTGACGGAAGCGTGGCTGCCAGTTTGCGACTACGGCCCCTCCGACCACCACCTATCATTCATTCATCATTCAGTCACCAGTGTGAGCGGCACCGGGGGCAAGGTTGAAGTGTCCTGCCCAAGGACACAACGGCAGCGATTTGGATGTCAATAGGCCGCTCTACCCACTACGCCAGGGGTAGGGAAACTGTGGCTCTTTTGATGACTGCATCTGGCTCTCAGGATAAATCTTAGCTGACATTGCTTAACACGATAAGTAATGAATAATTCATCCAACGCACTTGACGCGAATCCCTTAGGGGTGATGGACAACTGGGCAGTGTCTGAAGAGCTGCAGCCCGCCACCGTAGCCCCCCACTCCCTCCCATCTGTTGCAAGTCTGGAGATGTATGTTGTGATACGTATATATGCTTTGCTCTGGAGTTTTTTTTTCTCTCCCCATAGCGGTTCTGTGACCCTAAACACTGTTTGATTGTCTAATCAAATCAATCAGTCAATCAACAAAGTTGTGTTGTGCTTGGGCAATAACAATACTTACCTAACCTACATAATTACGCTGGTAATCACAGTGTCAAAATATCCGCTTTCTAGCGCACCTGTTCAAGAAGTCGCATTCGTGATAAGAAGTATTTGATTTATTATTGGTTAGCTTCAGAATAACAATGTTATTAAAAAGAATAAGAGACCTACAATACTCTAAAAATGTTGGTCTTACTAAAAAAAATGCAGGCATTTAGTCACATTCATTGTTAAAAACTATTATATGGCTCTCACGGAAATACGTTTTAAAATATTTGGCTTTCATGGCTCTCTCAGCCAAAAAGGTTCCCGACCCCCTGCACTACGCCATGCCACCCTGTTACACACTGTGAACCCACACCAAACAAGAATGGCAAAAAAAAATTACGGAGAACATCTGCATCGTAACACAACAGAACAAATACACAGAACCCCTTGCAGCACTAACTCTTCCGGGGCACTACAATATACACCCCCCGCTTATCCTTACCCCTCCCCCCACCTCAACCTCCTCATGCTCTCTCCGGGAGAGCATGTCCCAAATTCCAAGCTGCTGTTTTGAGGCATGTTAAAAAAAAAATGCACTTTGTGACTTCAATAATAAATATGGTAGTGCCTTGTTGGCGTTTTTTTCCATAACTTGAGTTGATTTATTTTGGAAAACCTTGTTACATTGTTTAATGCATCCAGCTGGGCACCACAACAAAATCAGGCATAATAATGTGTTCATTCCACGACTGTATGTACCGGTATCGGTAATTGGACAATATCGGAATATCGGCAAAAAAGCCATTATCGGACATCTCTAAATCTAACTCATAAATACAAGTTACTAAAAGTCCACTTACAGATGAGCCAATAGGAGGTCCTCTATTCCGCCCAGGTTTATGTGTTGAATACATAATAACCTTTGTGATTACCACATGGTTTCATATCATTTGACCATGTTGCAAAGTGTATGTATGTTAGATAGAACTACTGAATATGACTAAAATCAAAAATAAGATGACTAATTCAGAGTTAATATTTGAGTTGGCCCAGGAAAAGTTGGTTAAGAACCTCTGGCGTAAACACTGGCAGAAGACCTACTTGTAGTTGTCGTCCTCCACAAACTTCTGCAGCTCCTCGATGTAGCGGACTGAGTTGAGATACTTCTGGATATGAGGCAACACCGGTATGTCTGAAACACACAAACACAACCAATGGAGGTTGCATTGGGTTTCGAATACGCTGGAAGACGTTTTAAAGGCCTATTGAAAGTCTGATAGTTTTAAATCAATGATGAAATATTAACATTGCAACACATGCCAATACGGCCGGTTCAGTTTACTAAATTGCAAGTTTAAATTTCCCGCCAGGTATCCTGTTGAAAACGTCACGGAATGATGACGCTTATGTTGACGCGTGCTGGTGACGATATTGGTTGTAGCGGACATTTTAGCCCAGCACTACTCACGGCTAAAAGTTGTCTCTTTTCATCGCATAATTACACAGTATTTTGGACATCTGTGTAGCTGAATCTTTTGCAATTTGTTCAAATAATAATGGAGACGTCAAAGAAGAATGCTGCCGGTGGAAAGCGGTGGATTGCAGCTGCCTTTAGCAACCGAAACACACCGGGAGTTTTTTTTTTGTTGTTGTAAAGCTTCAATATGGAACAGAGCGGTCAAGCGAACATGTTTCTCTACCACATGTCGACCAGCAAGTTTTTGGATGAGAAAATTGTGATATTAAGTCGGCTCTTACCGGAGACTTGATCGGAGTTTGCGTCGTCCTGCGGCAGCTGTGACTTTCTTGGCTCCTCTATATGGCTTCCCTCAGAGACACTGGCGGTCACCGCCGCCCTTCCGACTTTTAGGTATGACTTTATAATCTCACTAAAACACTAGTAACACAATAAGCAGATAGGGGATTTTCCAGAATTATCCTAGTAAATGTGTCTAATAACATCTGAATCGTTCCCACTGCCGTTGCCTTTTTTTTTCTCCTAGTGCTAGTGCTTCACTCTAACTTTCCTCATCCACGAATCTTTCATCCTCGCTCAAATTTATGGGGAAATCGTCGCTTTTTCGGTCCGAATCGCTCTCGCTGCTGGTGGCCATGATTGTAAACAATGTGAGGATGTGTGGAGCTCTACAACCCGTGACGTCACGCGCACATCGTCTGCTACTTCCGGTACAGGCAAGGATTTTTTATTAGCGACCAAAAGTTGCAAACTTTATCGTCGATGTTCTCTACTAAATCCTTTCAGCAAAAATATGGCAATATCGCGAAATGATCAAGTATGACACATAGAATGGACCTGCTATCCCCGTTTAAATAAGAAAATCTCATTTCAGTGCGCCTTTAAGTCGACGCCCCTTTGACTAACTGTCTCACGTCGACAGCCCTTCTCAAAATAACTGAAACCAAAAATTAAAACGAGTCAAGAGACATATCTGTAATTTGTCAACATGGTTGTTCTTCATTTGTACATATTAGTTGGGGCAGATTTTGTGCGTTTATATAATATTTTAAACTCCCATATAACAAAGCATCTGTGCCAGTTTTGTTGTTTGTCTTGACAAGGATGGCAACTAAAAAAGCAAATGTCGAGCGCTAACCTCAACCTGGCCCTGCCTCATTATAGTAAAGAAATTCTGAATACAGACTTGAACTTTTCGGAGCTAATATGCTGACACGTTTACGAGTGTCTGTGTTAATATTATTATCTTACATTCTGTTTGTATTGTTCCAGTTTCACAAATTCCTTAGTAAATTCACCAAAACGTCACTGTGGAGTTATTGAGTCTATTTACCTACCATAACATACCAACTTTATTTATAAAGCCCTTTAAAAACCACCACAGTTGAAGAACAAAGGGCTGTACACCACAAAGAAATAGAGGCAAAGGATAGAGTAAAAAAATAACATTTAAAACATAAGTAAAAAAACCACTGAAATAGAAAATACAAATTACCCTAAGAACAATGTGTTAAATAAAAAGCAGTTAAAAAGTTATAAACCGTTTAAAGTCTCATGCTGGGTTAAAAGCCTGTGAATAAAAATGTGTTTTAAGAAGGGTCTTAAAAATAGCCAAAGAAGGGGCCTGATGCGATAGTTAGCTTCCGCAGCTAGTGGATCCATGACAATGACTTCTGTTTTGTTCGATCAGCCGTTTTACTGCCGTGTTACAGACACTTGTAAATAAACATTCATATAATTTTTCTGTGTAAATAACTAATTTTCCCATTTTCCCAGTTCCCAGTTTCAGAGTTTGGGACCCGCAACAGAGATGCGATACCTGATGCGATAGTTAGCTTCCGCAGCTAGTGGGTCCATGACAATGACTTCTGTTTTGTTCGATCAGCCGTTTTACTGCCGTGTTACAGACACTTGTAAATAAACATTCATATAATTTTTCTGTGTAAATAACTAATTTTCCCATTTTACCAGTTCCCAGTTTCAGAGTTTGGGACCCGCAACAGAGATGCGATACCTGATGCGATAGTTAGCTTCCGCAGCTAGTGGGTCAATGACAATGACTTCTGTTTTGTTCGATCAGCCGTTTTACTGCCGTGTTACAGACACTTGTAAATAAACATTTATATAATTGTTCTGTCTAAATAACTAATTTTCCCATTTTCCCAGTTCCCAGTTTCAGAGTTTGGGACCCGCAACAGAGATGCGATACCTGATGCGATAGTTAGCTTCCGCAGCTAGTGGGTCCATGACAATGACTTCTGTTTTGTTCGATCAGCCGTTTTACTACCGTGTTACAGACACTTGTAAATAAACATTCATATAATTTTTCTGTGTAAATAACTAATTTTCCCATTTTCCCAGTTCCCAGTTTCAGAGTTTGGGACCCGCAACAGAGATGCGATACCTGATGCGATAGTTAGCTTCCGCAGCTAGTGGGTCCATGACAATGACTTCTGTTTTGTTCGATCAGCCGTTTTACTACCGTGTTACAGACACTTGTAAATAAACATTTATATAATTGTTCTGTCTAAATAACTAATTTTCCCATTTTCCCAGTTTCAGAGTTTGGGACCCGCAAAAGAGATGCGATACCTGATGCGATAGCCAGCTTCCGCAGCTAGTCTGTCCATGACAATGACTTACGTTTTGTTCGATCAGCCGCTTTACTGCCGTGTTACAGACACTTGTAAATAAACATTTGTACAATTTTTCAGTGCAAATAACTCATTTCCCAACGTATATATATATATATATATATATATATATATATATATATATATATATATATGCGGCTGATATTCCAGTGCAGCCAATATATGTGAAAATGTGTTTTCCTTCAAACCTTGTAGGTGTAGCTTATATCCTGGTGCGCTGGGCCGTCAGGAAAATACAGTATTTAGGTTGCTGACTTAAGTGGGTTTATTTAGCCATAAGAACATGGTGGATCCGGACTTAAAAAGTTGGACAGGTTGTGGACGTAAGCAGGTCCCGAGCTTTAGCAAGGTCACTTGGACGGAGTTTTAGGGAGTCCACTTACAGAGGAGCCAAGAATTAATTAACGTGGACCCCGACTTAAACAAGTTGAAAAACGTATTTGGGTGTTACCACTTTGTGGTCAGTTGTACGGAATATGTACTGTACGGTGCAATCTACTAATAAAAGTCTCAATCAAATCAATCAAGTCTACCACCACGATGATAACCATTGTTGAAAAAATACCCGACAGTCCAAACTCACCATAGGTACAGGACCTCTGCAAGTCCGATATGATTCTGAGAATGTTATTCATCAGGTTTGATCGCTGCTCGTTCTCCAGGATGCTGCCCGTGGAGGGGTAGGCGGAGTCCACGTACGTCAGGTCGGACAGGTACATTCCTGCCAGAAAGACAAAGCGTGAGTTGTCGGTTCAAAGACCTCGCCACGCCAAGCCAAATGAGGACAGAGACTATCTGTCGGCGGTGTTGTTTTAAACAAGAGGAAGGGGGGGAAAACGAGGCAGATTCTTCCTGACCCAACCAGAGGAGTTCAGCTCATTACAAAGCAAACACAAAT
Organism: Nerophis ophidion; assembly: GCF_033978795.1. Lineage (NCBI taxonomy): Eukaryota > Metazoa > Chordata > Actinopteri > Syngnathiformes > Syngnathidae > Nerophis > Nerophis ophidion. Next base: position 8,406,381 of record NC_084636.1, on the reverse strand, counting down.
ACACAAACAGGTCTATAAACGGTGTTCGGGTTTCCTTGCAAGCACGATTCGAGCAGCTGTGGGGTTCACGGGGTGAAGACTAGCTGCTAATTGTCTCGTTTGATGTTTCACTAAGTAGTCAAGAAGAAAAACAACGGGCACGCTCGCTCTGTTTTGCTCCAAATACAATCAGATTTACATCTTTGCTCCCCAACTCAAGGCCATTGTCTTTCCTGCCCACTTCCTGACAGCCTTGGATGCTGCGGCCCGGATTCTTCGTCCCTCATTGCATGAATATTAACATTTAAGTGCCACAGCCAGGAGCGGCTTCCCGCCATCTTGAGCGATTAGTGAGCCTTAGAAATGAACACACCATCTGCATTTCCTTCCATCGCAGCTCTTTCTCCTGCCCCGAAGAAAAAAAAAAAAACTTTCCTTGTCGACATGGTTGGAAGGAAACTTCTCAGCAACACCTCGCCTCATTTCTTGGCGCCCGGTGTTTAGTTCCACTGGGAGCGGATGCAGTTCGCTGTATGTGTGAGGTGAAAGTGAGAGAAAAAAACAAGGACTAAGGTGCGAGATCCTGCAGGCTCAACCACTGGAGAGTTGTTCACTTGAATAAAATACGTCAGCAGTGTTTCACGATTAAATCCATGCGTCCAAGGACACAGAATAGAGACACACACACATGCATCCGCAAAAATATACGCCACACACCCCAGCCCCCATCCAACGCTCTTGACGCGAATCCCTTTGGGGTGATAGACAGATGGGCAGCACCTGAAGAGCTGCAGCCTGCCACCGTAGCCCCCACTCCCTCCCCTCTGTTGCAAGTCTTTAGATGTTGTAATATATACAGTGGGGCAAAAAAAGTATGTAGTCAGCCACCGAATGTACAAGTTCTCCCACTTAAAATGATGACAAAGGCCTGTAATTTTCATCATAGGTACACTTCAACTGTGAAAGACAGAATGTGAAAAGAAAAATCCAGGAATTCACATTGTAGGAATTTTAAAGAATTTATTTGTAAATTATGGTGGAAAATAAGTATTTGGTCACTTCTTTAAAATTCCTACAATGTGAATTCCTGGATTTTTTTTTCACATTCTGTCTCTCACAGTTGAAGTGTACCTATGATGAAAATTACAGACCTCTGTCATCATTTTAAGTGGGAGAACTTGCACAATCGCTGGCTGACTAAATACTTTTTTGCCCCACTGTATATGTGCTTTGCTATCGATGTTTCTTCCCACTCCAGACTGGGCCTTCTTAGGAGCCCAGTCTAGATTGTATTTTTTTACTCATCCTCCCCCAGCATTTACCTTCTCCCCATCTTTTACGGGGAGCCTTGTGGCGACCCATCAGCGTTCCTGTTCTGTAACCCTGTACACCAGGGGTGCCCATTACGTCGATCGCGAACTACCGGTCATTCGCGGAGGGTGTGTCAGTCGATCCATCCATCTTCTTCCGCTTATCCGAGGTCGGGTCGCGGGGGCAACAGCCTAAGCAGGAAAACCCAGACTTCCTTCTCCCCAGCCATTTCGTGCAGCTCTTCCCGGGGGATCCCGAGGCGTTTCCAGGCCAGCCGGGAGACATAGTCTTCCCAACGTGTCCTGGGTCTTCTCCGTGGCCTCCAACCGGTTGGACGTGCCCTAAACACCTCCCTAGGGAGGCGTTCGGGTGGCATCCTGACCAGATGCCCGAACCACCTCATCTGGCTCCTCTCGATGTGAAGGAGCAGCGGCTTTACTTTGAGTTCCTCCCGGATGGCAGAGCTTCTCACCCTATCTCTAAGGGAGAGCCCCGCCACACGGCGGAGGAAAATCATTTCGGCCGCTTGTACCCGTGATCTTATCCTTTCGGTCATGACCCAAAGCTCATGACCATAGGTGAGGATGGGAACGTAGATCGACCGGTAAATTGAAAGCTTTGCCTTCCGGCTCAGCTCCTTCTTCACCACAACGGATCGGTACAACGTCCGCATTACTGAAGACGCCGCACCGATCCGCCTGTCGATCTCACGATCCACTTTTCCCTCACTCGTGAACAAGACTCCTAGGTACTTGTACTCCTCCACTTGGGGCAGGGTCTCCTCCCCAGCCCGGAGAAGGCATTCCACCTTTTTCCGGGCGAGAACCATGGACTCGGACTTGGAGGTGCTGATTCTCATTCCGGTCGCTTCACACTCGGCTGCGAACCGATCCAGTGAGAGCTGAAGATCCCGGTCAGATGAAGCCATCAGGACCACATCATCTGCAAAAAGCAGAGACCTAATCCTGCGGTCACCAAACCGGAACCCCTCAACGCCTTGGCTGCGCCTAGAAAATCTGTCCATAAAAGTTATGAACAGAATCGGTGACAAAGGACAGCCTTGGCGGAGTCCAACCCTCAGTGGAAATGTGTTCGGTGTCAGTCCACCGCAAGCCAGGCATTCAAAAAATAGACATAAAAATGAGCAATCATCAATCTTCACCAAGACTTCACTTTTGTCAGTTGTTTGACGAAAGTGGATATTGTGAGATGACGCTGGGTGCTATGAGCTCATTATTAAGAAAAAAATCACTGACAGGACCGAGAGAAACACTTTTTATTTCAACACTCTTGGGCCGTACCTGCTGTCAAAACTCTAAAGATCGACTGCACAGTTCCTGTCTTCACCCTAAAAGACCTGCTTCATCCTGCCTCGGCTAACGAAATAAGAGTCTCAGAAAGCTAGTATGCACAAGCTAGCAAGCTACGGAATTTGATGCCAATGTATTTCTTATAAAGTTGTTGCACCTATCCTGCTTCCGGCGCCAAAACCGTAGTCAAGGAGCGCAGGGGAGACACTTCTCCAGGGCTGATGGATTCTCGGGGCAATACCCTTCACTTTACCCGGCAGTGGGTCTTCACAATTCCGGACTCCAAGGCAAAATGACGAGTCCAGCGATTAGTTGCAAATCGTGGCTTTTTATTTACGTCTTGCACACAGTCAAAATCCCACACAAAAACACTAGCCACTCCCCCGCCCTCAGCGACCGCTCCCTCTCCTCTCTCTCGCCCACACACTCACTGACGTCACTCACCTGCTGTCACACATTAAAGGGCCACACACATATATGCTACTCTCATAACAAAGTGTTTAAAAACGAGTATGCAAGTTGGACAAATGTCATGCCAAATCCAGAGGTGGGTAGAGTAGCCAGAAATTGTCCTCAAGTAAGAGTTCTGTTACTTTAGAGATTTATTACTCAAGTAAAAGTAAGGAGTAAAAGTAAAAAGTATGTTGTGAAAAAACTACTCAAGTACTGAGTAACTGATGAGTAACCTGATTACGGCAACAAATAATGCACAAAAACATAAAAATAGCAATGAGCAAATTCAGAGCCAGGAATATCTCTTAAGCAACTAAAACAATAATATATATTAAATAATAGTACATAAAAATAAAATTAAAAAATGGCACATTGAGCCACAATAACTTAACAGCACCATAGCCTCAGTGGGCATTCATTGATTTGATTGATTGATTGATTGATTAAAACATGTATTAATAGATTGCACAGTACAGTACATATTCCGTACAATTGACCACTAAATGGTAACACCCTAATAAGTTTTTCAACGTTTATCAATTACTTAATAAATGACCAAGTCGAGGTGATCTACCTCATATATACATATACATACATACACATATCATTTATACACACACATATCATACATACACACACAAATCATTTATACACACACACATATATATATATATATGTATATATATATATACATACATTTATATATACAGTATATAATTTATATTTATTTATTTTGCCGTTTTTGTTCACATGTTGAAGGTGTTTTAATGAATATACATGCATGTTTAACATATAGATTCCTAGCTTTCATGAAGACAAGAATATAAGTTGGTGTATTACCTGATTCTGATGACTTGCATTGATTGGAATCAGACGTCCACGTTTTCAAATGGAGGAGAAAAAAAGTTCCTCCTTTCTGTCTAATACCACATGAAAGTCGTTGGTTTTTGGCATCTTATTTGTCCAGCTTCCATATTCGTTTTTATACACTTTACAAGAAATACATTGGCAGCAAACACCGTAGCTTGCTAGCTTCTTTGCGCTGGCTTTCGGAGACTCTTATTTTGTTAGCGCAGGCGCGATGGTGCGGCGCTTTTATTGTGAAGACAGGAACTGTGCGACCAGTCTTTAGGCTTTTGACGGGAAGTACGGTTGAAATAAAAAGTGTCTTTTTTCCTTTACACTTTTGATTGATTGATTGAAACTTTTATTATTAGATTGGACAGTACAGTACATATTCCGCACAATTGACCACTAAATGGTAACACCCCAATAAGTTTGTCAACATGTTTAAGTCGGGTTTTACGTATCACGGTCATGTGACCGCCTGGCTCTGTTTGATTGGTCCAACGTCACCAGTGACTGCATGTGATTGGTGAAACGCAGGCATGCGTAGATTCTACTTTGAAGGTCTGTCATTAACCAAAACAAACAATAATAGATCGATAAAAAAAGTAGCGAGTAGCGAGCTGAATGTAGATAAATGGAACGGAGTAAAAGTAGCGTTTCTTCTCTATAAATATACTCAAGTAAAAGTAAAAGTATGTTGCATAAAAACTACTCGTAGAAGTACAATTCATCCCAAAAGTTACTCGAGTAAATGTAGCGCGTTACTACCCACCTCTGGCCAATTCCAACCACTTTCATGTGGTATTGGACATTAAGGAGGACTTTTTTTCTCCTCCATTCGAAAATGCGCACGTTATCAGCACCACTGTCTGATTCCAATCAATGCAAGTCATCAGAATCAGGTAATACACCAACTTATATTCTTGTCTTCATGAAAGAAAGGAATCTATATGTGTTAAACATGCTTGTATTATCACCAAACACCATTAACTTGTTAACAAAAATGCCACTTTATTAAATAAATAAATATAAATTATAAATATGAATGAGGTGAATCTCCTCGACTTGGTCAATTGAAAAGTAGCTCGCCTGCAGAAAAAGTGTGGGCACCCCTGCTGTGCACTATTTGTCTAATCTTGAACACATACAAAGTTTCGTTGTACTTGTGCAATGACAATAAAGACCTACCTACCTACCTACCTACCTACCAACTGCCCACATGCAAAAACACAGAGCTATTTTCACACTTCTTGTTTGTCCCTGTTCTGTGCAGGCGATCAGGGCAATTTCAGAGCCGGGAAGGAAAAAAAGAAAAACCCCTCCTGTCTGCAGTTTTGTTAAAAGTAAATGACAGTGCTGATAGGCAGCCAGCGGGGTCAGACTACACACCTGGAGCAAGGACAGCTCCAAAAACAGCGCCAATATGCTGGATCTCTGCTCGACTGTTGGAAGGGCTGGACGACCGTCAGAAATCTGTAATCAGCCTCTCCCAGAGGAAAATAGAGAAAGTCGGAAAGTCAGGAGCTCTTGGCGAAAGTAATCAGGTGAAGAGGAGGTCAAAGCGCATTCAAGAAACTTGGGGATTATGTCCTTCACGACAAATGTATTTACTTTTTGCATTTATATTTATTGCTCATTAGATGACTCAGCAGTAAGTCGAACACATTTCCAGTGAGGGTTGGACTCCGCCAAGGCTGTCCTTTGTCACTGATTCTGTTCATAACTTTTATGGACAGAATTTCTAGGCGCAGCCAAGGCGTTGAGGGGATCCGGTTTGGTGGCCGCGGGATTAGGTCTCTGCTTTTTGCAGATGATGTAGTCCTGATGTCTTCATCTGACCGGGATCTTCAGCTCTCACTGAATCGGTTCGCAGCCGAGTGTGAAGCGACCGGAATGAGAATCAGCACCTCCAAGTCCATGTCCATGGTTCTCGCCCGGAAAAGGGTGGAATGCCATTTCCGGGTTGGGGAGGAGACCCTGCCCCAAGTGGAGGAGTTCAAGTACCTAGGAGTCTTGTTCACGAGTGAGGGAAGAGTGGATCGTGAGATCGACAGGCGGATCGGTGCGGCGTCTTCAGTAATGCGGACGTTGTACCGATCCGTTGTGGTGAAGAAGGAGCTGAGCCGGAAGTCAAAGCTCTCAATTTACCGGTCGATCTACGTTCCCATCCTCACCTATGGTCATGAGCTTTGGGTCATGACCGAAAGGATAAGATCACGGGTACAAGCGGCCGAAATGAGTTTCCTCCGCCGTGTGGCGGGGCTCTCCCTTAGAGATAGGGTGAGAAGCTCTGCCATCCGGGAGGAACTCAAAGTAAAGCCGCTGCTCCTTCACATCGAGAGGAGCCAGATGAGGTGGTTCAGGCATCTGGTCAGGATGCCACCCGAACGCCTCCCTAGGGAGGTGTTTAGGGCACGTCCAACCGGTAGGAGGCCACGGGGAAGACCCAGGACACGTTGGGAAGACTATGTCTCCCGGCTGGCCTGTGAACGCCTCGGGATCCCCCGAGAAGAGCTAGACGAAATGGCTGGGGAGAGGGAAGTCTGGGTTTCCCTGCTTAGGCTGTTGCCCCCGCGACCCGACCTCGGATAAGCGGAAGAAGATGGATGGATGGATAGATGACTCGGTCTGCCAGGGAATGGGGGGGGACAAAGGCCATCTGGTAGTAATACCAGTAGTTCTTGACATGGCCAGTATTTAAGGACACAGATAGGGAGTGGGGCCACTAAGCTGACATGGTCAAATTCTGCCTTTGGGAGTTGTATCATTTCCACACGGGGGTTTAAAGGAGTTTTTCCCCCCCCCCCCCGCTATTCTGTGTAAACGGCACCAACGGAAAAGGGGGGAAAAAGTCAACCTGCCAATTTTCTGGCATTGAGTACTGCAGATGTGAAATTGTTTTATTGAGTTAATGTTCATTCCATTTTATGATTAGCTCGTACAAAAGTCAAAATCTACGGCTGCCTTTTCCAAAATGACTTTCTTCAGGGCGTTTTATAGGTTGTGGTCTCCTGACGTCACGCCCGGCTCATTAACTAACTATGCCAGGCTCGAAGTGGTGGGCCAGCGAGCTTCTGTTGCCATAGCGTTCTGGGCCTTGCCTTTCTCGACGAAAAATACTATATTCCTGCATTGTTTTAGGCTGGTGGAACCGTTCAAATGGCGAAAAGTGCAAAAAGTTTCTTCAGAGGACCAAGAATGGCGAAAGATGCCAAGATTTTACAAAAGAAAAGAAAAATGGTGCACACTACAGTCTTTAAAGGCCTACTGAAACCCACTACTACCGACCACACAGTCTGATGATGAAATATTAACATTGCAACACATGCCAATAAGGCCGGTTTAGTTTACTAAATTACAATTTTTAATTTCCCGTGAAGTTTCCTGTTGAAAACGTCGCGGAAGGATGACGCTTATGTTGACGCCTGCTTGTGACGTTATTGGTTGGAGCGGACATTTTATCCCAGCACCACTCACGGCTAAAAGTAGTCTGCTTTAATCGCATATTTTGGACATCTGTGTTGCAGAATCTTTTGCAATTTGTTCGCTTAATAATGGATTAACTGGCTGGAATATAAAGACAATATAACATACATCCATATACGTTGATGCAAATGCAAAAGGGCAATATATTTATCTGTGCAGTAATCTTTATTTACAGTTGTGATCAAAATTATTCAACCCCCACACAATTTTGGTGTTTTAGCAAGTTGGACATTCATTCCGTATTTTGTTTATAGTCATATCAAATAAAGATGTGCCAAATAGACAAATGCAACTTAAATTGTAACACTGTATTTTACAAAATACCAAAAAAGGACATTTTTCTTAATATCTCATTGACAAAATTCCCAAAACCTTTGGCGTTTGTCCAGATGATTTTGGGCATACTGGAGTCTTTTTTCTTTTGCCTGGTAGTCAGAAGTGGGGTGCGCCTGGGAGTTCTGGCGTGGAGGCCTTCATCTCGTAGTGTACGCCTTATTGTCTGGGACGAAACCTGCGTTCCCCCCTCTGCAATGTCCTGTTGTAGTTCCTCAGCTGTTACCCGGGGGTTTTTCACCACTGTACGCTTCAAATACCGGACAGCATCCTCTTTCTACCACGCCCAGGTAGTGTTTCCACTGTGCCTTTAGCTTTAAACTTGCAAATTCTGCTCTCAAGTGTGTCTCTTGGAATGTGTAATGTCTTTGCTATTTTCTTATATCCATATCCTTTCTTATGAAGAGAAATTACCTCCTCTCTTGACTTCTTTGACCACTCCCTGGACTTCACCAAGTTGCAAATACACCATTGACCATCTACAAGAAGCTGAGCGTCACAGTCTTTTTCAATCAGTTTAATTGTTGCTCGTTATGGTTCTAATCACATCTTCAGGTGTTTTCAACACCCGATTGAAAATACCTTATTCAAATTCTGTTCTTAAGAGTTACGATCTTCAAGGGGTTGAATAATTTTGTCAATGAGATATTAAGAGAAATGACACTGTTTGGTATGTTACAAAATATAATGTTGTAATTCAAGTTGCATTTGTCTATTTAATGCATCTTTATTTGATATGACTATAAACAAAATACGGAATAAATGTCCAACTTGCTAAAACACCAAAATTGTGTGGGGGTTGAATAATTTTGATCACAACTGCACTACAACAAGCTAATGCAACGAAATGTCGTTCTCATCTGTACTGTAAAGTTCAAATTTAATTGGCAATAAAAGGAAGTCCAAGTCTATAGGCTAAAACTACCATACCATTGTATCTTTCAGGTTTATTGCACCACCTGTGTTTGATAGCCTCAGAATGCAAGGAAAAATGGTTCATTCCTCTTGGCCCAATCAGTGACATCAGAAGTAGGCTGGGCCAGGCCAAAGAAAACCGGGGAGGTGGGGTGGGCAATCCCTTAACTCCCACACCCCTGCTTTTTCTCCTCCCTTAAGTCACCCCCATCCTTTGTAGAAAAGTCAAAGCATGCGTCGTCTGAGTTCAGTCTGGCCGGCTTTTGAAGCCTGCTCGCGGATAAGGAAGTAAGGGAAGTAGGCCTTTATAGCAAGAATTAAGAAACACATTAGTGAGTTGTAGCAGGAGGACAAAAGGGGGGGTGGAGTTAAGAGTGGAAGTTGGAGGTTGAGGACAAGGGGACGGCGATGAATCCTGGACGCTGGAACTTGATGAGGACACAACACAGCGCCAATCCGTAACTGTGAGACACTCAACATCACTGCTGCTAATTAAAGTAAGGTGAGAGAACTCTTGAGTCAGCTTTGTTTTGTGTGAGCGTCTGGGCAGCTGTGTGAGCTCAGGAAGAGAGGGCTTTCGTGACTGGAAGCTCCAGCTGCAGATAGCGATAGACTTCTCTGTTGTCAACTGATGCTGAGTGGATTCCTTGAGAATAATTAGGAGGGGAAGCAGATTATGTAACGTTTCTCTAATATTTCACCCTAGCTGCACAGAAAGAGAAAGTAGACCGACAAAAAAAGTAGAGCTTAGCTAAGCATTCCAGTCAAACACTGGAGGGAAGTTGACCTGATCAGATGGAGAGATCTGGAGCTCAATCTTGTTTGTTTTTTTAATGAAAAACCTGTGCTTCTCCAGGATTTAAAGCACAGATGTTCCAGAGCCATGATAGCAAAAGAACTGATCGCTAATGGTACCGACAGGACACTCAACTTTGTCTGCATTTGCTTGCGCGCTGGTCTCTGTTCAAAAAGAGCATCTGGGATTGCCGTCAATTGCCACGAGAGCAAAGGGACAGTCCAAAATAGTCCGGTAAAAAGGGAAGCAATGGCAAGAGGAGAGAGAGCGTGCTTTCCTGTAGAGAGTAAATCATAATATTATGCAATAAGTCTGGAAAATAAAAAACGTGGGGTAAGAGAAGACGGGGATACAAGAGGAACCAGCTGCTTGACAAACATCCAGGGCATTCCGTGCTCAAGATGCAGCCCTCACCTGAGACTGAGGTTCAACACAACTAAACTAACTCTTCTCTTGACCCTCAACTGGGTTTGAGCAGAAAATTAAGGGTTTTAAAGCTCCCTGGACGTACACTTGGATGATGCATGGCGACCTGTCAGCGCCGGTTAACCGCCGCCCCGCCACAGACCGGGTTGAAACCCAGCGGGAGATTGATAGCTAAGTCAGACGGCTGTTATGGGGCGGTGGGGACGGAGGCCGATTGGAACTCAATATTTGACGCAAGGACTGTGTGTGAATCTTGATCGAACGTGATCTTTATCAACTCAAACAGAGTCAGACAGGGCCTTTGGAGCTGGGGTGCCCAAACTGGGGCAACGGGGGTCAAATTTGGCTTGCCGTATCATTTCGTCTGGTCCACCGTAGCTAATAGATTTTCTTACTAACATATATCAAGCTCACACAATCATTAATTGCATGTCCGCAAGGGTAATTAGTTGCCATCTATCAAAGGTGATAATCCCCAGCTCTTTAAATGTGGAGGTATGGGGCTTAACACTTATAACGATGTCTTAGGGTTAGCCCACGGCCCATTGGAACTTTTTCACTTTGGCCCTTAGAGGCCAAATGTTTGTACTTTACAGATGTGCTTTAGCGTCGGTGCACACACAGAGACACAGACCTTCCTCACTCGGACTGGCCGCATGACTGATAAGCTTGCATTAGGCCCGACCCAAGGCGGTCGCAGAATCCTCAGAGATGTCTTGTTTATGGTTGCTCTGTGAAAGCTCCCTCTTAATGAGAGCTCGGACACAGTTGGAGGGGCAGGTCATCATGGAGAAGAGGAGGAGGAGGTCAGTCAGAGGGTCAGGGGAAACACGGGAGAAGGAGAGGCATGTGTTACAAAGTAAAAACCAAAGGGAGCGCCTTTGTTGATTTAACGAAGCATGTCCACTTCAGCAATGTGAAAAAACTACACAGGAGAGGCATCTGAATCAGAACTATTAGTTAATCTAATTGCTCCTGACTCTCCGGTCTTCCCCAGATCACCTCGCGGCTCTTCTCAAATTAAACTACTCTGTAATGTTACGTTCAGGAGAGGGGGAACTTACCGCAAGGGGCCAAATGGTTTCAACTACCAGGGTAGACGGTCAGAATTTCCAAAAGATTTAATAAGATTTAATACAATGCCTGTGTGTCTTAAGGAAGCACAGAGGAGGGTTGTGTTTTCGAAAAAAGGGGCGTGGGTTGTGGGGGCCCTCGGTTTGCGGGGGCGAATGGGATGAGTATCCTGCAGTGATGGAGGAGGGTGTTGGGAGATTGGGGAGTCCTTATCTTGACCAAGAGTGACAGATAGCGAAAGAGAAGGGGGCCTTATATGAACTCATGTTTGTGCATTTATTCCAGAGGAAAGCGGAGGTGGGTCTCCACAAAGCCCGATTGATTGCAGGAGCAGATGGACCATGGAGGGGAAGGGGGATTCAGTTGAGGAAGGGTGGAGCAGAACCGTAATCCCACATACGGACCTCTGACCTTAACATCAGCCAACATGTTTAGGGTTTCACTACAGAAGAAGGAAAACAGATGGGGGGGGCCTCCCTTGAGGGCACTTTGCCTCGGAATGGTAGATAGATCAGTAGCCAGAAAGAGCGACATCTATCTCTAAATGTGACCCACTTAATCCGACAAAACATCTCAATTTCATCCTCTTCACGTCATTTTTCGCCTTCCTAATCCTAAAAAAAAGACTTTAAAGGCCTACTGAAATTAGATTTTCTTATTTAAACGGGGATAGCAGATCCATTCTGTGTGTCATACGTGATCATTTCGCGATATTGCCATATTTTTGCTGAAAGGATTTAGTAGAGAACATCGACGATGAAGTTCCCAACTTTTGGTCGCTAATAAAAAAGCCTTGCCTTTACTGGAAATAGCAGACGATGTGCGCGTGACGTCACGGGTTGTAGGGCTCCTCACATCCCAACATTGTTTACAATCATGGCCTCCAGCACCAAGAGCTATTTGGACCGAGAAAGCCGATTTCCCCATAATTTGAGCGAAGATGAAAGATTTGTGGATGAGGAAAGTTAGAGTGAAGCACTTATAAAAAAAAAAAAAAAAAAAGGCGCAGTAGCAGACGATGTGTCCGTGACGTCACGGGTTGTGGACCTCCTCACATCCTCACATTGTTTACAATCATAGCCAACAGCAGCGAGAGTGATTTGGACCGAGAAAGCGATGATTTCCACATTGATTTGAGCGAGGATGAAATATTCGTTGATGAGGAAAGTTAGAGTGAAGCACTAGCACTAGGAGAAGAAAAAAAATAGCGACGGCAGTGGGAGCGATTCAGATGTAATTAGACACATTTACTAGAATAATTGAGGAAAATCCCTTATCTGCTTATTGTGTTAATAGTGTTTTAGTGAGATTATAAAGTCATACCTGAAAGTCGCATGGGTGCGGTGAACGCCAGTGTCTCTGAGAGAATCCGAGGAGCCAAGATCACAGCTGCCTTTTTGAGCTGCAGGAGGAGGTCGCATATTCCACTCAAGTCTCCGGTAAGAGCCGACTTAATATCACAATTGTCCTATCCAAAAACTTGCGGGTTGACGTAGAGAAACGTGTTCGCTTGACCGCTCTGTGTTAAAGCTTCGCAAAAAACAAAGAAACACCGGCTGTGTTTCGGTTGCTAAAGGCAGCTCTCCCGTCCAAAGGCAAAACCCAGTAACTCAATTTTGGTCAAAACTGAGCTGATAATAATTTTGGAGTTCCTAGGTGATATGCTTTACATTAGTGGATGCGATATTGTAATTTGTTCCGTAAGTAAGCTGTTACGCGCATGGCGGGACCTAGCAACTACCACATAACCGCGTAGATACAACAGAAAAACCTAGTATCTCAAGGGACCAATCGAATATTCTTTGTCAGTCGCCTTATTGTCTTTAATGAGACGTTTGCACGAATGGGGGCCGACGGTCAACCTGATTATGTGATATTATGGCACGAGGGGATATTTGGAAGATTGGCCCAGGACGTTGCAAGCACCTTCATTAAATGTATCGTTCTTGATTCTTCCCCTTGCATACTCTTTTGGGCAGATAACTGTGGAGGTCAAAATAAAAACCGGACGCTGTACACGGCTCTTGGCCAATGTGCAAACGCAGAATGGGGCCCACCCGAGATTGTGATCAAATATCTAGAGAAAGGGCACACGTTCATGAGAGCAGATTCAATCCATGGCTCAATCGGCAAGAAAATGAACGCTCAAGAAAACATCTATACCAGGGGTGTCAAACTCAAATACAGAGTGGGCCAAAATTCTAAACTGAACAAAGCTGCGGGCCAAAGTTGAACAACTTAACCTTTTAATAGGGACCCAAACAAGTTTTGCATTGAATATTAAAACAAGCAAGCCTTATATAACTTTATAGTCACATGCAAAATCGAGTTTTGTTGGTAGCCGGGGTGTATATTGTAGCGTCCCGAAAGAGTTAGTGCTGCAAAGGGTTCTGGGTATTTGTTCTGTTGTGTTGATGTTGTGTTACAGTGCGGATGTTCTCCCGAAATGTGTTTGTCATTCTTGTTTGGTGTGGGTTCACAGTGTGGTGCATATTTGTAACAGTGTTAAAGTTGTTTATACGGCCACCCTCAGTGTGACCTGTATGGCTGTTGCCCAAGTATGCCTTGCATTCACTTGTGTGTGTGTAGAATCCGCATATATTACGTGACTGGGCCGGCACGCTGATTGTAAGGCGGAAAAGCGGACATGACGACAGGTTGTAGAGGACACTGAAAGCAGTACCTTTAAGGCACGCCGCCGATATTGTTGTCCGAGTGGAAATCGGGAGAAATTCAAGAGAATGGTTGCCCCGGTAGATTTTCGGGGGGGCACGGCACTGAAATTCGGGAGTCTCATGGGAATCGTGAGGGTTGGCAAGTATTAGAATTAGCAGTGAATGCACCGCCGCTGTATAATACTGGCGGGCCAGCTCTAATGTTAATTTAATATTGTCTCAAATTTGGCCCGCGGGCCAGAGTTTGAAACCCCTGATCTATACGTTTGATGACTTTGTAGATCTTTGTAAGACAGCATCAAGATAGTGAAGTGAAGTGAATTATATTTATACAGCGCTTTTTCTCTTGTGACTCAAAGCGCTTTACATAGTGAAACACAATATCTAAGTTACATTCAAACCAGCGTTGGTGGCACTGGAACCAGGTGGGTAAAGTGTCTTGCCCAAGGACACAACGGCAGTGACTAGGTTGGCAGAAGCGGGAATCGAACCAGCAACCCTCAAATTGCTGCCATGGCCACTCTACCAACTGAGCTAAACCGATAGACTGGTTTTCCTTTGTTTTCTCCAAATCAGCTAGAAGTGAGTTACTAGGTTTTGCCTTTGGACAGGAGAGCTGCAATCCGCCGCTTTCCACCAACGGCGTTCTTCTTTGACGTTTCCATTATTAATTGAACAAATTGCAAAAGATTCAGCAACACAGATGTCCAAATTACTGTGCAATTATGCGATGAAAAGAGACGACTTTTAGCCGTGTGTGGTGCCGGGCTGAAATGTCCGCTCCAACCAATAACGTCACAAGCACGCGTCAACATGAGTGTCATCATTCCGCGACGTTTTCAACAGGATACTTCGCGGGAAATTTACAATTGATATTAAGTAAACTAAAGCAGCCGTATTGGCATGTGTTGCAATGTTAATATTTCATCATTGATATATAAACTATCAGACTGCGTGGTCGGTAGTAGTGGGTTTCAGTAGGCCTCTAAAGGGGAACATTATCACCAGACCTATGTAAGCGTCAATATATACCTTGATGGTGCAGAAAAAAGACCATCTATTTTTTTTAACCGATTTCCGAACTCTAAATGGGTGAATTTTGGCGAATTAAACGCCTTTCTGTTTATCGCGCTGGAAGCGATGACGTCAGAATGTGACGTCGCCGAGGTAACACACTACATTTCACTACATTTCAACACATTACAAACACCGGGTCTCAGCTCTGTTATTTTCCGTTTTTTTGACTATTTTTTGGAACCTTGGAGACATCATGCCTCGTTGGTGTGTTGTCGGAGGTTGTAACAACACTAACAGGGAGGGATTCAAGTTGCACCACTGGCCTGAAGATGCGAAAGTGTCTGCCGCCAGACCCCCATTGAATGTGCTGGAGTGTCTCCACATTTGACCGGCGATGCTAAGGCAGACATGGCACAGAGATGTATGGATAACCTGCAGATGCATTTGCAAGGATAGTCAACGAAATCACAAAGGTGAGTTTTGTTGATGTTGACTGCCAGCTAATCGATGCTAACATGCTATTTACCGGCGGTGCTAAAGCAGACATGGCACAGATATGTATGGATAACCTGTAGATGCATTTGCAACTATATTACGTTTCCTTCCACCCACATTTAATGCGAAACAAACACTTACCAATCGACGGATTTAAGTTGCTCCAGTGTCAAAAGATGCGAAAGTCCTGATCGTTTGGTCCGCACATTTTACCGGCGATGCTAACGCAGCTATTTCGGCCATGCTATGGCTATGAGTAGCGTCAATAGCTATCCGTTCAATAGCTTCAGTTGCTTCTTCAATATTTTCATACTCCAACCATCTGTTTCAATACATGCGTAATCTGTTGAATCGCTTAAGTCGCTGAAATCCGAGTTTGAATCCGAGCCAATGTCACTATATCTTGCTGTGGTATTCCCATTGTTTGTTTACACTGGCAGCACTGTGTGACGTCACAGGGAAATGGCCAGTGTCTTCGCAGAGAGCCGAAAATAAGGCACTTTAAAGCTTTATTTAGGGATATTCCGAGACCGGTAAAATTTAGAAAAAAAACTTTAAAAAATACAACAAGCCACTGGGAACTGATTTTTATTGTTTTTAACCCTTTTGAAATTGTGATAATGTTCCCCTTTAACACAATCTCTGGCTCGAGCCCAATTTGCATAGTTCCATACTCCCATTTAATATCCCCCACATGTAGTGTATACCAGACAGGGGGTGGGGGGGGGGGGGGGGACATAAACCACCAGTATTATTACTGCAACACAAA
Source organism: Nerophis ophidion (assembly GCF_033978795.1). Taxonomy (NCBI): domain Eukaryota; kingdom Metazoa; phylum Chordata; class Actinopteri; order Syngnathiformes; family Syngnathidae; genus Nerophis; species Nerophis ophidion. The sequence goes on along the minus strand of NC_084636.1, from coordinate 8,390,493 downwards.
GCATTTTCCATCCCATGCTGGTGGTGGCAATCTGTTGAAGGGGTTTCCCTCTATAGGCCTTCAGTGCAGGTCAGACATCATGCTGTGTTGACCTCACATCCTCCCAATAGTCTACTTATCAACATGCAACCCTTTTCTTCTCCCTACTCCTGTTTGGATGTCTCTCAGCGGTTTGCGCCGTAACATCTGTGTCAGCAAGCAGAAAGGAGCCCGCTTGTGTGTGCGTGGTGTAACACAAACAATGGCCGGGTGACACGATGTCGTAATCAAAGGCTTGGACCGCGTCCTCGTGCAGAGTTGTTGTTGCAGCGTTGGCTTTTTGTCTCCGCTCCTTTGCTGTACATTTGTTTTTACTTTCCCTGCACACGGCAACGGAAGTGCTGAAGATTTTAGGGCCCTTTTGGACATGTGGGAGAGTCAATAAATCAGATGCGAATTTGGGGGAGAGAAGTACATAGGCTATAAAAATATCTATATTTTTCCCAGGATATTGCTTTGCTAAATCACTGCAGGGTGATTTATTTAAGAGTTCGGGAGAAAATACTACATCAGGGGTCACCAACGTGGTGCCCGCGTAAGGACCAGATGAGTCGCCCGCTGGCCTGTTCTAAAAATAGCTCAAATAGCAGCACTTACCAGTGAACTGCCTCTATTTTTTAAATTGTATTTATTTACTATCAAGCTGGTCTCGCTTTGCTCGACATTCTTTATTCTAAGAGAGACAAAACTCAAATAGAATCTGAAAATCCAAGAAAATATTTAAAAGACTTGCTCTTCACTTGTTTAAATACATTAATTTATTTTTTTTACTTTGCTTCTTATAACTTTCAGAGAGACAATTTTTGAGAAAAAATACAACCTTAAAAATTATTCTAGGATTTTTAAACACATAAATTACATTTCTTCCTCTTCTTTCCTGACAATTTAAATCAATGTTCAAGTATTTTTTTTTTATTGTAAAGAATAAGTGAATTTTTGTGAATTATATTTATATAGCGCTTTTCTCTAGTGACTCAAAGCGCTTTTACATAGTGAAACCCAATATCTAAGTTACATTTAAACCAGTGTGTGTGGCACTGGGAGCAGGTGGGTAAAGTGTCTTGCCCAAGGACACAACGGCAAGACACGGCAAGATGGCGGAAGCGGGAATCGAACCTGCAACCCTCAAGTTGCTGGCACGGCCACTCTACCAACCGAGCTATAATAATAAATACATTTTAATCTAATTCTTTATTTTAGCTTCTGTTTTTTCGACAAAGAGTATTTGAGAAATATTTCTTCAAACTTATTATGATTAAAATTCAATAAAAAATATTCTGGCAAATTTAGAAAATCTGTAGAATCAAATTTGAATCTCATTTCAAAGTCTTTTGAATTTTTTTTTAAAAAAAATTCTGGAAAATCTAGAAGAAATAATGATTTTTCTTTGTTAGAAATATAGCTTGGTCCAATTTGTTATATATTCTAACAAAGTGCAGATTGGATTTTAACCTATTTAAAACATTTCATCAAAATTCTAAAATTAATCTTAATCAGGAAAAATTACTAATGATGTTCCATAAATTTTTTTTTAATTTTTTCCAAAAGATTCGAATTAGCTAGTTTTTCCCTTCATTTTTTTCGGTTGAATTTTGAATTTTAAAGAGTCGAAATTGAAGATAAACTATGTTTCAAAATTTTATTGATTTTTTTTCCTGTTTTCTGTTCAATGAAGTGTTTTTTCCATTATTTATTTTCTACAAAAAATGTACGACGGAATGACAGACAGAAATACCCATTTTTTTAATCATATATATATATATATATATATATATATATATATATTTATTACAGGTAAATTGAGCAATTTTCTATTTCTGGCAATGTATTTAAGTGTGTATCAAACTGGTAGCCCTTCGCATTAATCAGTACCCAAGAAGTAGCTCTTGGTTTCAAAAAGGTTGGTGACCCCTGTACTACATTTATGCATAGGACAGGGGTCGGCAACCCAAAATGATTAAAGCAACATATTGGACCAAAAATAAAAATAAAAAAAATCTGTCTGGGGCCGCAAAAAATTAAAAGCCTACTATTAGTGATATAATGAAGTCAACACAAGATATAAGTGTCTATATTAGCCTGCTATCAAAATGGCCACGTGTCGCTGACACAAATCTTAGTTGACAGATATGTTGAAATGTAAAATTTATTCTACACATTTTTACAACATTGGAGAATATTATTAAAACGCAAGCTTCTCAAAAGGTGAGATAACTCTTCTAAATTACTGGCTTAGAATGGCCAAAGGTATAGATGTGTGTGTCCAACTTAAAGTAAACAGTAAGCTGTCTTCTAATGGAATTATAACAATCTTTGCAAGCTTAACGTTTGCTGTGGTCTGGAACGACACGGCGCCAATATTACATACTGATCATATGTCATCAGAAATGCAGATATAAATGAAATACAGAGGACATAAGAAAAGGAAATTAAATTAACTCCTACGTACCTACTAGTGAGGCATAATGGTGCAATATGTACATACAGCTAGCCTAAATAGCATGTTAGCATCGATTAGCTTGCAGTAACGCACTGAACAAATATGCTTGATAAGCACTCAACACAAGTCGAGAACATCAAGGAAGCATAAAAAGTTTGGTGGACAAAATGAAACAAAGAATGAGGGACATAAAATATTTATTTCTCTGGCATCAATGAAGAAAGTTGTACATGTAAACAAACTATGGTGAGTTTGAGGACTGCCAAAATTAGTAGGACAAAACAGCGCTCTCAGAGAATCATGTTTAATATAAACAGTGGTATTTCTAACAATTAGGGAGGTTTGTGTCACGCTGTCCTTCTACAGAAACCCTATTAAAACAAAAATATATTTTTTTTCCCCAATCTATTTCTGTTTTTATAGATTTTTGAAAAAGCTCCAGGGAGCCTGTATGGCGCCGCCCTAGGGGCTCCCTGGACCTCTTTCAGAAATGTGTGATGACGGAAAAAGATGAAGAAAAAAACATATTTTTTGTTTTGATATATTTTTTGTAGGGGAACAAACATGACACAAACATTCCTAATTGTTAGAAAATCCCACTGTTTCTATTAAACATGCTTCACTGGTGAGAGTATTTTACAAGCGTTGTTTTGTCCTACTAATTTGGGCGGTCCTTAAAACGCACCGTAGTTTGTTTACATGTACAACTTTCTCCGACGCTGCCACAGAAAGACGTGTTTTATGCCACTCCTTCTTAGTCTCATTTTGTCCACCAAACTTTTTACTCTGTGCGGGGATTCACAAAGATGAGCTTTGTTGATGTTATTGACTTGTTGGAGTGTTAATCAGGCATAATTGGTCAGTCCATGACTGCAAGCTAACCGATGCTAACATGCTATTTAGGCTAGCTGTATGTATCTATTGCATCATTATGCCTTGTTTGTAGGTATATTTGAGCTCATTTAATTTCCTTTACTTACGGCCTGTGTATTTAATGTATATTTGCATGTCTCAAGACACATAATCTGTTACTCCACTGCTCCTACAGTGGAGTGTTTTAAGTCTCGTCTTAAGACCCATTTTTATTCTCTTGCTTTTAACACGAGTTGTGTTGTCCTCTGTGTTTTAAAATTTTGATTTCTATTTACTGTTTTAATTGGTTTCACCCTTAAAACCATTTTTAATCATATGTATTTCATATTGTTTTTGTATTGGTTTTATTTTTTGTTTTTATTCAGTCATTGGTGGAGCTCAGGATAGTATTTGAAGGTTGTTTTTAATACTGTTGTGCAGCACTTTGGAAACATTTTGTTGTTTAAATGTGCTATATAAATAAAGCGGATTGGAATGTTGTCTGTCTACCTGTGTTGGCCCTGCGATGAAGTGGCGACGTGTCCAGGGTGTACCCCGCCTTCCGCTCGATTGTAGCTGAGATAGGCGCCAGCGCCCCCGCGACCCCAAAAGGGAATAAGCGGTAGAAAATGGATGGATGGATGGATGGATTGGATTGTGTGTAACATTGGCTGCATTTATTTATGATAGTTGTTTGTGTGCCATGTTGTTCCAGACCATAGCAAACGATACCCAGCTTGCAAAGATTGTAATAAATCCATTAGAAGAATACAGCCTGCAGTTTCCTTTAAATTGGACACACGCATCTATTACATTTTAAGCCAGTAATTTCCAGGAGTTATCTCATCCTGTGGGAAGAGTCTATTTTACTAATTATTTCCAATGTTGCAAAAATGTGTAGAATAAAAATTAAAATACAACATGTCTGTCAACAAAGATTTACGTCAGCCTTTGATAATAAACTAGTATAGACACTTACATAGTCCCAGCACTGAGCGCTGGGACGGAGAGGCTTCGCGGTGTCTTGACTGGGTGAGCAGGTGTCGGACACCTCAGTCACCTTGGACGTATCCTCGCTCATCCATGTGGACTGGACATTGGCCGATAGTGGAGTCGGTTGTCTTGGTTGCTTTGTTGGGTCTGCTCCTGTCTCTGGCCATCCTTCCTCCACCCCAGCAGACGATGGCGTGGAACACCGCAGAGGCCACCACAGTGGATATGTTTCTTTTACTTTTTATTCATAGCTGTATGTAGAAGTGTCTGGTTGTATCTGCTGCTTTAATGTCTTTAATGTCCTCTGTGTTCTTTGATGTTTGATGTGTACTATGGCTATGAGTTGTTGTTTTTTTCCCTTGGCCTCAGTCTGCACCGCCTCTCCAGGGCCCAGGCTAAGACCGATTTTTTAATTTTATTTTAATCTTCTATTTTTTTTCTCCCCCCCCTTGTTTACCTGTATCTCATCTTTTTTTGTAAGGGGCGCTGGAAGCCGGCAGACCCGTCAGCGATCCTGTTCTGTCTCCCTTTAATGTTTGTCTGATCTTGAATGGGATTGTGCTGAAAATTTTAATTTTCCTGAAGGAACTCTCCTGACGGAATAAATAAAGTACTATCTAATCTAATCTAATGTGTTGTCTTCATTATGACACTTATATAAGGTTTTAAATTGTTTGCGGATCCAGACAGATTTTTTTGGTCGTAATTTTGGTCCATTTTGGATTGCCGACCCCTGCACTAGTAGAATAGATTCTTAAGGAAAATCGCAGACTCTGACTGCTATGGATTTACACTACAATTTAAATGACACAATTCTAATGTCGAACAATATCCACCCATGGAACACACCCATGGTAAATTATTTAAACACTCATGGTAAATCAAAATTACAGTGAAAGCTGAATGAGCTCACATCTCTTTTAAGAATTATTTTATTTCCGTCATTTATTAAAACGCCTACAAACATCCAACTCAGCTGTGAGCTTGTCATGGCAACCATAGCAACACATCCAAGTGTTTACGTTGCACATCATTAAGTACGCGGGTATAAAATCTAAAGCAGCATCAGGGAGTCTATTAGGATTTAATTGAAAATCAGCTCCTGTATATCATTGAGACAAAGAGTTGCATTCATTCATTCTCTGAGAACAAGCAGGGTATTTTTTTCCTCCTAAACAGAAGTCTTAAGTTTTTAAGAGCGACCATAAATATCAGGAATTAGAAGCGCTCTCTCAGCACACACCTCTGCCAGGACCAATATAATGACATTTACCACTCTGTTCAATTGATTAAATGGATTCCCCCTTGATGACATCCTGAACTGGTCGTTTTTGTGTCTGTAGCTCTACTTTCTTGCAAGCTACAGACTTTATATAACGATCTCTTACTTGAAATTACCGTGAAGTGCAGGGGTAGGGAACCTATGACTCTAGAGCCAGATGTGGCTCTTTTGATGACTGCATCTGGCTCTCGGATAAATCTTGCTGACGTTGCTTAACACGATAAGTGGTAATCACAGTGTTAAAAATAACGTTCAAAATATAAAACGTTCTCATGCATTTAAATCCATCCATCCGTTTCTATCGCACCTGTTCAAGAAGTTGCATTAATAGTCAAAAGTATTTTATTTATTATTGGTTAGCTTCAGAATAGAGTAACAATGTTATTAAAAAGAATAAGAGATGCACGCATTTGTTTGTTGTAATCAGGGAAAGTCCAAATAAAAGAGGTGTAAAATTCTCTTGTTTCTCCTCATTGAGCTAAATTGAATCCTGTCTCTGTTTAATTCCTTGCTTCTTGTCTGTTTAATAGATGTCATCAGTGTTTGAACCTGACAGTTGTATTCAGTGTTAAAAATATTATATGGCTCTCACGGAAATACATTTTAAAATATTTGGCTTTAATGGCTCTCTCAGTCAAAAAGGTTCCCGACCCCTGTTGTAGTGCATACTTGCCAACCTTCAGACCTCCGATTTCGGGAGGTGGGGGTGTGGTCGGGGGTTGGGGGTGTGGTTAAGAGGGAGGAGGAGTATATTTACAGCTATCCATCCATCCATTTCCTACCACTTATTCCCTTTGGGGCCGCGGGGGGCGCTGGTGCATATCTCAGCTACAATCGGGCGGAAGGTGGTGCACACCCTGGACAAGTCGCCCCCTCATCGCAGTATGTGTAGAAATCTTTATTTATAATTGAATCACTTGTTTATTTTTCAACACATTTTTAGTTATTTTTATATCATTTTTTCCAAATAGTTCGAGAAAGAACACTACAAATGAGCAATATTTTGCACTGTTATACAATTTAATGAATAAGAAACTGATGACATAGTGCTGTATTTTACTTTTTTTTCTTCAACCCAAAATGCTTTGCTCTGATTAGGGGGTACTTGGATTAAAAAAATGTTCACAGGGGGTACATCTCTGAAAAAAGGTTGAGAACCACTGCTCTAAAAGCCGTAGATGTTATTGTCACATATGCATGCACAGTAGATGGCAGTATTGTCCTGTTTAAGAGTGTCACAACATTGCTGTTTACGGCAGACAAACTGCTTTGCTTGCGGTAGACGAAAACGTGACTGCTGTTGTTGTGTGTTGTTAGTTACCGCACTCGGAGGACGTTAATGAAACTGCCTAACAATAAACCCACATAAGAAACCAAGAACTCGCCCTCGATTATTCTACAGTTATAACGTCATTGGGCAGGCACTCTGTTTATACTGTGGGAAAGTGGACGTAAAAACAGGCTGTCGACACGTCACTCGGGTTTGCATGGATCTGGAGGCCACGCCTCCTCCAGCTCTGCCTGAATTCCGGGAAATTTTTGGGGGAAAATTTGTCCAGGGAGGTTTTCGGTAGAGGCGCTGAATTACCGTGAGTCTCCCGGAATATGCGGGAGGGTTAGCAAGCATGGTGTAGTGTTTTACTGAAAACGAGCCCCAATAGTACAATATAAAGTGTGATCCAAAGTACGAAGGAAGTAGGTGACACACTTAGTCATTCTTTTCAAGCCCGTGCCAAAACCCGCAAAGTAGGTAAATTAACCATAACAAGGAACTACTGACTGTGGAAAGAGGCCGGTTAATGACTATTAGTGGGTTGGGGAGCTGACTATGCACTTAGAATGAATTATGAGGCTTGTGCTGTTGCCAAAACATACTATAAGGCGGGGGCGGCGGCCAACTCCTTTATTCCTTGCCACTTTCTGGTTTCACAGGCTGTGTCATTGAATACAAGTATTTGTCAGGAGTGATGAGCAAGAAGAGATTCCAGAAAACACAGAGTGACATGTTCTACCTCTTGTGCGAAACACAAATGCATGAAATGACTTAACACATTAAAATGACTAGTAAAACATTTAAAAGCACAACATCCAACTTCTAAAACATTAAAAATGACTCTAAAACACATAAAATTACTCTTACGAGATGCACAGTGATATCTAAAATATAAATTACTCCTAAAACACGTAACAAGACTCCTAAAACACATAATAAGACTCCTAAAACACATTTTAGAAAAAGACTACTAAAAAACGTAAAAAGACTCTTATAACAAATTAAAAACAGAATTAGGTGTTTGCATCCTTTGCGACTACATAGAGTGGGGCAAAAAAGTATTTAGTCAGCCAGCGATTGTGCGAGTTCTCCCACTTAAAATGATGTCAGAGGTCTGTAATTTTCATCATAGGTACACTTCAACTGTGAGAGACAGAATGTGAAAAAAAATCCAGAAATTCACATTGTAGGAATTTTAAAGAATTTAATAGTAAATTATGGTGGAAAATAAGTATTTGGTCAACCGTTCAAAGCTCTCACTGATGGAAAGTTTTGGCTCAAAATCTCACGATACATGGCCCCATTTATTCTTTCCTTAACACGGATCAATCGTCCAGAAAAACAGCCCCAAAGCATGATGTTTCCACCCCCATGCTTCGCAGTAGGTGTGTTGTTCTTGGGATGCAACTCAGTATTCTTCTTCCTCCAAACAAGACGAGTTGAGTTTATACCAAAAAGTTATATTTTGGTTTCATCTGACCACATGACATTCTCCCATGTGCTCTCTGCCAAACTTCAGACAGGCCTGGACGTGCACACGCTTAAGCAGGGGACACGTCTGGCACTGCAGGATTTTATTCCCTGTCGACGTAGTGTGTTACTGATGGTAACCTTTGTTACTTTGGTCCCAGCTCTCTGCTGAACATTCACCAGGTCCCCCCGTGTAGTTCTAGGATTTTTGCTCACCGTTCTCATGATCATTTTGACCCTACGGGATGAGATCTTGCGTGGAGCCCCAGATCGAGGGAGATTATCAGTGGTCTTGTATGTCATCCATTTTCTGATAATTGCTCCCACAGTTGATTTTTTCACACCAAGCTGCTTGCCTCTTGTAGATTCACTCTTCCCAGTCTGGTACAGGTCTACAATTATTTTCCCTGGTGTCCTTCGACAGCTCTTTGGTTTTGGCTATAGTGGAGTTTGGAGTCTAACTGTTTGAGGCTGTGGACGGGTGTCTTTTATACAGATAACGAGTTCAAACAAGTGCCATTAATACAGGTAACGAGTGGAGGACAGAAGAGTTTCTAAAAGAAGACGTTAGAGGCAGAGATCTTCCTTGTTTGAATACTTTTTTTCCCACCATAATTTACAAATAAATTCTTTAAAATTCCTACAATGTGAATTCCTGGATTTTTTGTCACATTCTGTCTTTCCCAGTTGAAGTGTACCCATGATGAAAATTACAGACCTCTGTCATCATTTGAAGTGGGAGAACTTGCACAATCGGTGGCTGACTAAATACTTTTTTGCCCCACTGAACACTTGGTGGCCTTGTAGGTGAACAGTGAACATAAATGGAAGACCTGAAGGATAAAATAATTTATGAGTGCGCATCATCAGTAGTGTTCCTCTGGGTCAGGGGTCGGGAACCTTTTTGGCTGAGAGAGCCATGAAAGCCAAATATTTCAAAAATGTATTTCCGTGAGAGCCATATCATATTTTTTAACACTGAATACAACTAAATGTGTGCATTTTTAAGTAAGACTAACATTTTTAGAGTATAATAAGTCTCTTTATTCTTTTTGATAACATTGTTATTCTGAAGCTAACCAATAATAAATCAAATGTCATGTCTGTTGATCATGTTTTTGTTTGGCCATGTGCTGTTTGTCTTTTGGACTCTTTAAGTTCCTGTTTTTTTCCACTCCCTTGTCTGGTTTCCTTGTTTCTCATTTTGTCCACCTGTCTCTGGTGGACAAAATGCCGCTCACCTGCTTCCCGAGCACTAATCAGAGGCAGTATTTAAGCTTGTCTTTGCCAGTCAGTCGCCCTGGCTTCAATGTGATCATTTCTTGCTCTGTGCTGACTTGTTTCATGCCTTGCCATGGTTTCGTGCTTCATGCCATGCCAAGTAAGTTTTGATTTATGTTCTTAGTCTGTTTATGCATTAGCTTTGTTCCTTAGCCCAAGTTGTGCCTCCACTGTGAGCGATTTTTGTTTGTATCTTTTTTTAGTTTATATTAAATCATGTTTTTACCTAAATGCCATGTCCCAGAGTAGTCCGTCTACCTTCCTGGGAGAACGACCCTGCAGCAAGCTGCGAACCCCCATCGTGACATAAAATACTTTTTACCATTAATGCGACTTCTTGAACAGGTGCGGTAGAAAACGGATGGATGGATTTAAATGCATGAGAATGTTTTATATTTTGCACGTTATTTTTAGCACTGTAATTACAAGCAAAATTATTCATAATTATCGCGTTAAGCAATGTCAGCTAAGATTTATCTGAGAGCCAGAAGCAGTCATCAAAAGAGCCACATCTGGCTCTAGAGCCATAGGTTCCCTAACCCTGCTCTGGGTCATTAGGTGTTTCGGCCTTTAACACTATACTCCCTCTCCAAAGGCGGCCAGCTAGAGGATGATCAGACCTGAGCTTGTGACCCAAGTCCAATTAGCCATGAAAGTCACCTTGTTGGCAGACATATCAGGGGGACTATGCATGGCAGAGGCGTCCGGTTCCCTGAGTCAGATTTTGGTCCGCCTGACAGAAAAATCAGTATCAAATTCTCTTATTTGCCAGATCTCGTTCAATCGAAGTGGTTAAGCTGAAACCGCAAAGACTCGGGGAGGAAAAGTGGGAAGAAAGAGGGTTTACATGCAATAAAAGCGCAATTACATGAAGTCGGATTAGAGGGTCGGCTAACCTCTGGAAAAATCACAGCAATTAGTAACTTCTCTAGCAGAAATCCATACAGTATGTGCAACTGAACACCAAAATACTTCTTCTTAAGAAGGGACCGAAATTGACAGGATTACTTAAAGGGGGAACATTATCACCAAACCTATGCAAGCGTCAATATATACCTTGATGTTGCAGAAAAAAGACCATGTATTTTTTTAACCGATTTCCGAACTCTAAATGGGTGAATTTTGGCAAATCAAACGCCTTTCTGTTTATCGGTCTTTTAGCGATGACGTTAGAACGTGACGTCACCGAGGTAACACACCCGCCACATTCATTTTCACATTACAAACACCGGGTCTCAGCTCTGTTATTTTCCGTTTTTTCGACTATTTTTTGGAACCTTGGAGACATCATAACTCGTCGGTGTGTTGTCGGAGGGTGTAACAACACTAACAGGGAGGGATTCAAGTTGCACCACTGGCAAGAAATCTGCCGCCAGACCCCCATTGCATGTACCAGAGTGTCCGCACATTTGACCGGCGATGCTAAGACAGACATGGCACAGAGATGTATGGATAAGCTGCAGATGCATTTGCAACGATTAAGTCAACGAAATCACAGAGGTGAGTTTTGTTGATGTTTTTGACTTATGTGCTAATCAGACATATTTGGTCGCGGCATGACTGCCAGCTAATCGATGCTAACATGCTACGCTAATCGATGCTAACATGCTATTTACGCTAGCTGTATGTACATTTGAAACGAGATACCCACATTTAATGCAAAACAAACACTTACCAATCGACGGATTTAAGTTGCTCCAGCGTCACAAGATGCGAAAGTCCTGATCGTTTGGTCCGCACATTTTACCGGCGATGCTAAGGCAGCCATGCTATGGGCCACTTCATTAGGTACACCCACGCTATGGCCGAATAGCGTCAATAGCTATTCGCTCAATAGCTTCAATTTCTTCTTCAATTTCGTTTTCGCTATCTGCCTCCATACTCCGAACATCTGTTTCAATACATGCGTAATCTGTTGAATCGCTCAAGCCGCTGAAATCCGAGTCTGAATCCGAGCTAATGTCGCTATATCTTGCTGTGGTAACCGCCATGTTGTTTGTGTTGGCAGCCCTGTATGACGTCACAGGGAAATGGACAGTCGCATCGCAAATAGCAAAAATCAAGAACTTTAAAGCTTTATTTAGGGATTTTCCGGGACCGGTAAAATTTTGAAAAAAACTTCCAAAAATACAACAAACCACTGGGAACTGATTTTTTATTGTTTTTAACCCTTTTGAAATTGTGATAATGTTCCCCTTTAAGAACCGCAATGGCGTCATAAGGGAGAGACAGAGGCACTCGGGTTTTAAGGGACAACCTTGTGATGGGGATCTGAGTCAAGATCAACTGCTGTCGGTCAGAAGATGCAAGAAACCATTAGACCCGTTTATTGCCTAATTTGAGGTCTTGCTGCCTTTGGGTTGCACATGAGTCACATTAGGGTACAGCAGACAAAAAAACTAAGTCTCCATCTTAACCATTTAGCTAGGAAAATGTTTATGCAGCAACGTAATGGAGGATTTGCAGAATGTTTAGAAAATTGAACGTTTGAACGCTGATTTACTGGCGCCGTCTGTTGTATATCTTTACATAAACAAGTCATCAATTAAGACACAGCTGTTGCGATGGCAATGACGAGATAAGCCATGCGGAACCCATCAGACTAAGAAGTATAACCCACTGCAGAGGATCAAGTTAGATCTACAGAATGCACACCAAAACAAATAGCAGTGGCTAGTGGCTGATTATTATATTTGACACTGCCCTTTAAAACATTTTTGAGTGGATAAGTGTGCATCTGTAATGGATGTCGGTGGAAACTACACAAAAAAAATGGCCTATGCTGACATTTTGCGTTTTCATCTATTTAAAAAGGATGCAAATTAAAATGTTTGTTTAGATGAAGAGATGCGCGGTCATAACTCACTGGTGATTGCAACAAAATTCCTGTTGTCAAGAGTTGTTAAGTAGGTTTTGTATTCACAACAAAGGTCAAATATATAGAGCAGGGGTCACCAACGCGGTGCCCGTTAAGGATCAGATGAGTCGCCCGCTGGCCTGTTCTAAAAATAGCTCAAATAGCAGCACTTACCAGTGAGCTGCCTCTATTTTTTTAAATTGTATTTATTTACTAGCAAGCTGGTCCCGCTTTGCTCGACATTTTTAATTCTAAGAGAGACAAAACTCAAATAGAATTTGAAAATCCAAGAAAATATTTTAAAGACTTGGTGTTCACTTGTTTAAATAAATTCATTTATTTTTTTACTTTGCTTCTTATAACTTTCAGAAAGACAATTTTAGAGAAAAAATACAACCTTAAAAATAATTGTAAGATTTTTAAACACATATACCTTTTTACCTTTTAAATTCCTCTTCTTTCCTGCCAATTTAAATCAATGTTCAAGTAAATTAATTTGTTTTATTGTAAAGGATAATAAATACATTTTAATTTAATTATTTGTTTTGGCTTCTGTTTTTTTGACAAAGAATATTTGTGAAATATTTCTTCAAACTTATTATGATTAAAGTTCAAAAAAATTATTCTGGCAAATCTAGAAAATCTGTAGAAGCAAATTTAAATCTTATTTCAAAGTATTTTGAATTTCTTTTAAAATTTTTGTTCTGGAAAATATAGAAGAAATAATGATTTTTCTTTGTTAGAAATATAGCTTGGTCCAATTTGTTATATATTATAACAAAGTGCATATTGGATTTTAACCTATTTAAAACATGTCATCAAAATTCTAAAATTATTCTTCATCAGGAAAAACTACTAATGATGTTCCATAAATTAATTTTTTTATTTTTTTCAAAAAGATTCGGATTAGCTAGTTGTTCTCTTCTTTTTTTCGGTTGAATTTTGAATTTTAAAGAATTGAAATTGAAGATAAACTATGATTCCAAATTAAATTTTCTTTTTTTTCCTGTTTTCTCCTCTTTTAAACCGTTCAATTAAGTGTTTTTTCATCATTCAGTCTCTACAAAAAACCTTCCGTAAAAGGGAAAAAAAAATGTACGATGGAATGACAGACAGAAATACCCATTTTTTTAATATATATGGATTTATTTATTAAAGGTAAATTGAGCAAATTGGCTATTTCTGGCAATTTATTTAAGTGTGTATCAAACTGGTAGCCCTTTGCATTAATTAGTGACCAAGAAGTAGCTCTTGGTTTCAAAAAGGTTGGTGACCCCTGATATGGAGTATAGGTAAATAATATGAAGGACAACACAGAAAGATGGTAGGAGTCTGTGTGAAAATGTGTTCTTAACATTAGCAGGACCTCCAGGCCCACAGATAAACAACATGTCTGTGGGTTCAGACACATTACAGACCTGTTGGCAGAGCCATCAAATGTACTCTTTCACTCTTTCCACGCAAATAACACCATGAACAGACAAGTGTGCTGCACACTGAGAGACGTTCGCAAACAGTTCCTCATTGTGTGCAGATACCTGGAAATTGTCAAATAGTCTGGTAACCTGTGCAATCAACACCTCAGCTGTTCACTTATCTTTGGTTAGTCTTTGTAAACAAAAAGGCTACTTCGGAGAGATGATGTTCAATTACCCTGGATTGATTTACGTGGACCCCGACTTAAATAAGTTGAAAAACTTATTCGGGTGTTACCATTTAGTGGTCACTTGTACGGAATATGGACTGAACATTGCAATCTACTAATAAAAGTTTCAATATATTAATCAATTCAAAGGTCTTGTGTTCATTTAGGAGGACCCGGGGGGCTGTCCGTCTATCCAGCAGCAATGCAGGGGCTGATGTGGAGCCTTTGCGCCTTACTCTGCCTGTCCCTCTGGGAGGAAAGTTCCTGCAGGAACTCCAGGGAAGCCCGGAGGACTAAAGAGACAACTCGCCACAGAAGCAGAAGAGCTGCACTGGATCCTGATGCTAAAAAGTGTTCCTACACCTTCCTGGTCCCCGAGCAGAAAATCACAGGTTTTGTTTTAACTTTTCAATTATGACTCTTCCATTGCTACTTGGCAATCCCCTACAAATGTTCTATATGTTATCAGGTCCAATCTGTGCCAGCTCCACAGGCCCTGAGCCGGACAAGGACCGAGTGAGCCGCATGGACATTGCAGATGTGCGGGAGGTGCTCAGCAAACAGCGGCGTGAGATCGATACGCTGCAGCTGGTCGTGGACGTCGATGGCAACCTGGTGAATGAGATGAAGCTACTGAGGAAAGAGAGCCGGAACATGAACTCCAGGGTGACCCAGCTCTACATGCAACTTCTGCACGAGATCATCAGGAAGAGGGACAACTCTCTGGAGATTGCCCAGCTGGAGAACCGCGTCCTCAACGTGACGTCTGAGATGATGCGGCTGGCTTCGAGGTACAAGGAGCTAGAGGCTCGCTTTTCCTTAATGGCCGGTGTGGTCAACAACCAGTCCGTTCTCATCTCTGCCCTGGAGGAACACTGTCTGAGGCCAATGGGGCGCAGCGATTTACCCGCAGTCCCTCCGCTGGTTCAGGTGGTGCCGCAGAATATACCCGTCAACAACCGCTTCACCAATGAAATACAAAGGGACCACAATAACCGGGGCTTCTCACGCGGGTCACGCGTTAACGCACCCACTCCAAACCCGCTTGGAATTGACCCACCACCACCCCAAGGAACGCTTACTTCTGATGGTAGGTACCAGTTATTTATGCAGATATGACCACTGAATTAGCGACGGATTAAGAATCACAACTAATTCCTAACGCAGTCAATTTACTCTATGAAGGCTTCGTGAATACCGTATTTCCTTGAATATAGTATGCGCCTGCCTAGAATTACTGCCGGGTCAAACTCGTTTCGCAAAAACGTATTTTTATTAGCGCATGTCTACAATTTCCGTCGGGTCAAACTCGTTTCGCAAAATAATTAGCATATGCCTACAATTTCCGCCGGGTCAAACTCGTCACGTCACGAGTGTCACTTCCCCTGTCATCATTTTCAAAATGGAGGAGGCTGATTACAATCATTTGAAATCGCATAAAGGGAAGAAGATTAAGAGCTATTCAATAGGATTTAAGGTCCAAGCTACTGAATATGCTAAAAAGAACAGTAAGCAGCTATGTTTTATTAATATACCGTAGCTGCGTGTGTCAATTATGAGTCATTAAATGACTCCCGCCTCCTGGTGGTAGAGGGCGCTAGTGATCCTTCTTGCGACAATCATTTTTCCACCACCCCAAGGAATGCTTACTTCTGATGGTAGGTACCAGTTGTTTATGCAGATATGACCACTGAATTAGCGACGGATTAAGAATCACAACTAATTCCTAACGCAGTCAATTCACTCTATGAAGGCTTTGTGAATACCGTATTTCCTTGAATTGCCGCCGGGTATATAGTATGCGCCTGCCTAGAATTACTGCCGGGTCAAACTTGTTTCGCAAAACACTATTTTTATTAGCGCACGTCTACAATTTCCGCCAGGTCAAACTCGTCACGTCACGAGTGTCACTTCCCCTGTCATCATTTTCAAAATGGAGGAGGCTGATTACAATCATTTGAAATCGCATAAAGGGAAGAAGATTAAGAGCTATTCAGTATGATTTAAGGTCCAAGCTATTGAATATGCTAAAAAGAACAGTAAGCAGCTATGTTTTATTAATATACCGTAGCTGCGTGTGTCAATTATGAGTCATTAAATGATTCCCGCCTCCTGGTGGTAGAGGGCGCTAGTGATCCTTCTTGCGACAATCATTTTCCCACCACCCCAAGGAACGTTTACTTCTGATGGTAGGTACCAGTTATTTATGCAGATATGACCACTGAATTAGCAACGGATTAAGAATCACAACTATTTTCTAACGCAATCAATTCACTCTATGAAGGCTTCGTGAATACCGTATTTCGTTGAATTGCCGCCGGGTATATAGTATGCGCCTGCCTAGAATTACTGCCGGGTCAAACTCGTTTCGCAAAAACTTATTTTTATTAGTGCATGTCTACAATTTCCGTCGGGTCAAACTCGTTTCGCAAAATAATTAGCATATGCCTAGAATTTCCGCCGGGTCAAACTCGTCACGTCACGAGTGTCACTTCCCCTGTCATCATTTTCAAAATGGAGGAGGCTGATTACAATCATTTGAAATCGCATAAAGGGAAGAAGATTAAGAGCTATTCAGTAGGATTTAAGGTCCAAGCTACTGAATATGCTAAAAAGAACAGTAAGCAGCTATGTTTTATTAATATACCGTAGCTGCGTGTGTCAATTATGAGTCATTAAATGACTCCCGCCTCCTGGTGGTAGAGGGCGCTAGTGATCCTTCTTGCGACAATCATTTTTCCACCACCCCAAGGAACGCTTACTTCTGATGGTAGGTACCAGTTATTTATGCAGATATGACCACTGAATTAGCGACGGATTAAGAATCACAACTAATTCCTAACGCAGTCAATTCACTCTATGAAGGCTTTGTGAATACCGTATTTCCTTGAATTGCCGGCGGGTATATAGTATACGCCTGCCTAGAATTACTGCCGGGTCAAACTCGTTTCGCAAAATAATTAACGCATGCTTAGCATTACCACCGGCTCAGGATTAACGCCGGGTCAAACTCGTTTCGCAAAACCTTATTTTTATTAGCGCATGTCTACAATTTCCACCGGGTCAAACTCGTCACGTCACGAGTGACACATCACCTGTCATCATTTTCAAGATGGAGGAGGCTGATTACAATCATTTGAAATCGCATAAAAGGAAGAAGATTAAGAGCTATTCAGTAGGATTTAAGGTCCAAGCTACTGAATATGCTAAAAAGAACAGTAAGCAGCTATTTTTTATTAATATACCGTAGCTGCGTGTGTCAAATATGAGTCATTAAATGACTCCCGCCTCCTGGTGGTAGAGGGCGCTAGTGATCCTTCTTGCGACTACTCGGCTGCAAAAAGCAGCAAGAGTGAGCAGCGATCGTTTATTTTTTCCTCTCGCTTGCACTTTTAACATGGAGGATTACATATCTAAAACAAAACCGTTTTCTAAAATGGACTTTCAATCGAAGCAGGAGGTAATAAAGGCAGATCTCCATCGAGACAGAGAGACTTTTAAAACTGAAGAAAGATAAGGAAGACTTCTATAAACAAGTTACCGATGCTTTTGATCAGAAGGAGCTGCGCATGGACTTCATTTCTAAGTAAAGGTAAGACCATGATAACGTTTTTAAAATTTATTAAATGTGCTTTTAATAATGGTATCCTTACATCACACTCAAATGTATAAGCACGTGCTTGCCTTTACCTTGCCTTTGGTAAGCGCCGGAGTGAGAAGAGGTTTTAAATGAATTAGCGCCCCGGCGGCAATTCAAGGAAGTACGGAAGCCTTCATAAAGTCTGTTTTTCGTTTCCTCAACATAGCGGACCGAAAGTTAGTTGAGTGGCGTAAATACACCGTATATTACAGCCCCACCCAAACCATAGACCACTGATAGGATCTGGTTCACGTATGCTCACGATTACTATAAATACACATTACCCGACCACAGTTTGGACTCCTTGAGCCCTTTTCGAAACCACGGCGGCTTTGTGGGTGGATTTAGTCTTAGTATTTAGCCTCAACATTTGAGAGCAGCCGTTGCACAAACTGACATGAAATTGACAGAACTAACAGAGAGGGGAATGTGCAGAAGAAAAAGAAAGAAGCTATATGATCAGAAGAAAAATAGAAGCTTGTGTTAGAGGGGTAAGGGAGGTTAAGGTAAAAACAAGGGGGGGGCCCTAAAACCCTGTCTGAGTGGGATCCCACACTCAGCTGAGAAAAGAAACTTCTAGAGCCCTTCAGGCCCCCCCCCCCAAACAATGCCAGTGTTCATGCTGGCTGAATAACACTCGCAGAAGGGAAAATAGAGGAAATATGGTGGGATGATTCAGCTGCTTCTGCTTTGGACGAGATTGTGCTCCTGGCAACTGTGTGGAGATTCACACAACAATCAAAATCTGCTCACGCGTGTTTGGATAGCTTTAGTCGACAGGATGTTTGGATGAGTTAGAGCTTGAGGCCGCTTACGGTTGAAGAATACACTTTTTTTCTACCCACATTTATTTGCTGGTTAATCAAACATGTATTAAGCCATCGCAACTTAATTTGATTACTTGCTAGGGTAGGATTTTATTGTCATCATTTTATTGCATGATTTTGCTATCCCTTTATTTTAGGTACACTGCAAAAACTGAAATCTAAGTAAGATTAAATATCTCAAATAAGGGAGATATTTGATTTGTTTCTGTCTGATAAGATCTTTTTTATTCTCACTAAGCCGATTTTATGACAGAGTGTTTTACTTGTTTTATGGGTTTTGGTCCTAAAAAATATCAGTAAGATATTAAAGCTTGTTGCTGAGATTTGATGACCTATATTGAGTAAAACATGCTTTAAAGTAGAATATCAACTGATGCAAAGCTGTGTCATTAACACAAGTATAAAACTACTTTTTTTATATAATCATTTCTTACTTCAAGCATTAAAAAAAAAAAATCAACAATATGTCAAAATAATGGCACTAGCATTTACTTAAAGGCCTACTGAAATGACATTTTCTTATTCAAACGGGGCTAGCAGGTCCATTCTATGTCATACTTGATCATTTCGCGATATTGCCATATTTTTGCTGAAAAAATTTAGTAGAGAACATCGACAATAAAGTTCGCAACTTTTGGTCGCTAATAAAAAAAGCTTTGCCTGTACCGGAAGTAGCGGACGATGTGCGCGTGACGTCACAGGTTGTGGAGCTCCTCACATCCTCACATTGTTTACAATCATGGCCACCAGCAGCGAGAGCGATTCGGACCGGGAAAGCGACAATTTCCCCATTAATTTGAGCGAGGATGAAACATTCGTGGATGAGGATAGTGAGAGTGAAGGACTAGAACAAAAAAAAGTAAAAAAATATATATATAAATACAAGGACAGTGAGAGCGATTCAGATGTTATTAGACACATTTACTAGGCTAATTCTGAAAAATCCCTTATCTGCCTATTGTGTTACTAGTGTTTTAGTGAAATTATATAGTACCTGAAAGTCAGAGGGGTGCGGCCACGGAGGTAATAGTCCACAGCTGCAGGAGGACGTGAGCTCCGCTCATAACTACGGTAAGAGCCGACTTATTACCACAATTTTCTCCTCGAAACTTGCCAAGTTGACATGTGGTCGGGATCCATGTATGCTTGACCGCTTTGTTCCATAGTAAAGCTTCACCTTCGGGAACTTTAGACAAGGAAACACCGGCTGTGTTTGTGTGGCTAAAGGCTAAAAGCTTCCCACCTCCATCTTTCTACTTTGACTTCTCCATTATTAATTGAACAAATTGCAAAAGATTCAGCAATACAGATGTCCAGAATACTGTGTAATTAAACGATTAAAGCAGACTACTTATAGCTTGGATCGGGCTGGAAAAGAATGTCCGCTACAACCCGAGACGTCAAATGCATGTGTCATCATACCGCGAAATTTTCAACAGGACACTTCGCGGGAAATTTAAAATTGCAATTTAATAAACTAAAAGGGCCGTATTGGCATGTGTTGCAATGTTAATATTTCATCATTGATATATAAACTATCAGACTGTGTTTTCGGTAGTAGTGGGTTTCAGTAGGCCTTTAATTTAAGAATATTTTTCAACATATTGAGCAAAAAGGTCTCTTTTTTTTTTCTACCAATTACAGAGAATATACTCAATTTAAGGTATTTTTGGGTTCATTGAGGTTAGCTAATTTTATTTGTTTTGGAAAGTCTTGACAAAACAAATTTTCTTGTTCCATTGGCAGATAATTTTGCTTAGTTCAAATATCCATCCATCTTCTTCCGCTTATCCGAGGTCGGGTCTCGGGGGCAGCAGCCTAAGCAGGGAAACCCAGACTTCCCTCTCCCCAGCCATTTCGTCTAACTCTTCCCGGGGGATCCCGAGGCGTTCCCAGGCCAGCCAGGAGACATAGTCTTCCCAACGTGTCCTGGGTCTTCCCCGTGGCCTCCTACCGGTTGGACGTGCCCTAAACACCTCCCTAGGGAGGCGTTCGGGTGGCATCCTGACCAGATGCCCGAACCACCTCATCTGGCTCCTCTCGATGAGGAGGAGCAGCGGCTTTACTTTGAGTTCCTCCCGGATGGCAGAGCTTCTCACCCTATCTCTAAGGGAGAGCCCCGCCACACGGCGGAGGAAACTCATTTCGGCCGCTTGTACCCGTGATCTTATCCTTTCGGTCATGACCCAAAGCACATGACCATAGGTGAGGATGGGAACGTAGATCGACCGGTAAACTGAAAGCTTTGCCTTCCGGCTCAGCTCCTTCTTCACCACAACGGATCAGTACAACGTCCGCATTACTGAAGACGCCGCACCGATCCGCCTGTCGATCTCACGATCCACTCTACCCTCGCTCGTGAAGAGGACTCCTAGGTACTTGATCTCCTCCACTTGGGGCAGGGTCTCCTCCCCAACCCGGAGATGGCATTCCACCCTTTTCCGGGTGAGAACCATGGACTCGGACTTGGAGGTGCTGAATTTCATTCCGGCCGCTTCACACTCGGCTGCGAACCGATCCAGTGAGAGCTGAAGATCCCGGCCAGATGAAGCCATCAGGACCACATCATCTGCAAAAAGCAGAGACCTAATCCTGCAGCCACCAAACCGGATCCCCTCAACGCCTTGACTGCGCCTAGAAATTCTGTCCATAAAAGTTATGAACAGAATCGGTGACAAAGGACAGCCTTGGCGGAGTCCAACCCTCACTGGAAACGTGTCCGACTTACTGCCGGCAATGCGGACCAAGCTCTGGCACTGATCGTACAGGGAGCGGACCGCCACAATAAGACAGTCCGATACCCCATACTCTCTGAGCACTCCCCACAGGACTTCCCGAGGGACACGGTCGAATGCCTTCTCCAAGTCCACAAAGCACATGTAGACCGGTTGGGCAAACTCCCATGCACCCTCAAGAACCCTGCCGAGAGTATAGAGCTGGTCCACAGTTCCACGACTAGGACGAAAACCACACTGTTCCTCCTGAATCCGAGGTTCGACTATCCGGCGTAGCCTCCTCTCCAGTACACCTGAATAAATCTTACCGGGAAGGCTGTGGAGTTCAAATAAAATACCCCTAATTTTTGTTTTGTTTTTTCTTGTTTTTGAACAATGACTTTTTGCAGTGTAGCCTGGGACTGCAGATGGAAATAATCTGGTACAGAACATATCCGTCTTTGATCTTAATGTTTCTGTGCATGGTCCCTTCAAATAAAGACTAAACTAAAACTAAACTAATAAAAAGTCAAACTGACTTTTTTAAAAATATCCTCAGGTCCGTTCAAGGACTGCTTCCAGGTGCGAAAAGCTGGCCACACCACCAGTGGGATGTACCTGCTGAAAACTGAAAGCAGTGAGCGACTGATCCAAGTCTGGTGTGAGCACGGCCTCGACAACGGCGGGTGGACCGTGTTGCAAAGGAGGAGAGACGGCTCGGTCAATTTCTTCCGCAATTGGGAGAACTATAAGGTAAGTTCACGGAGTTAAATGTAAATTTTTTTTTTTTTTTTTTTAAATACAGTGATTGAGCATGGAGACGAAAACTAGAACAATTTGGATGCCACTAAATGAGCATGTGGTTCGGGACTATGAACAGTTTAGTTAGAGATTTCCAAACAAAAACATACAATATTTGCAAGTACCTGTGGGCTTAATTAAAAATGCAGAATGTCTCAGCCTCTGCAAGTCCACTGTGAGTGGCTCTGACAAGATCAAAGAACATCGCAAAAACAGGAAATCCCTTGTTCTCTTTGTGCACAGTCAAGACTTTTTCTGCCGCCTCAATTGTCATTAAGTACATTGAGAAATTAATACTGCCCTTTGGCACGGGCGAGTGAAATGTATCTGCAGCTGTGAATTAGCTTAAGTGAAGCCACAGTGAATTTAAGTAAACAGTCTGAACGAGGAAGCCGAGCTTTAATACGTTTCCGTCTCAATGAGAAACATATTTTCCCATGTTTTACTTGATTGCAGCAATCACTCATCTCAACTCAACAATCTGAAGGATCTTGTAAGCTCACTTTGCATGACCGCTTGCATGTAGTTGGCCACACTGTAAAATGGAATACTGGCTAAAAGAGACTCGGTCTACCTACAAACCCCGTTTCCATATGAGTTGGGAAATTGTGTTAGATGTACATATAAAATGAATTCAATGATTTGCAAATCATTTTCAACCCATATTCAGTTCAATATGCTACAAAGACAACATATTGGATGTTCAAACTGATAAAAAAAATTTGGGGGGCAAATAATCATTAACTTTGGAGATTGATGCCAGCAACACGTGACAAAGAAGTTGGGAAAGGTGGCAATAAATACTGATAAAGTTGAGGAATGCTCATCAAACACTTATATGGAACATCCCACAGGTGTGCAGGCTAATTGGGAACAGGTAGGTGCCATGATTGGGTATAAAAACAGCTTCCCAAAATTTGTCCACAAATGCATGAGCAAATAGTCAAACAGTTTAAGAACAATGTTTCTCAAAGTGCAATTGCAAGAAATTTAGGGATTTCAACATCTACGGTCCATAATAATCATCAAAAGGTTCAGAGAATCCGGAGAAATCACTCCACGTAAGTGGAATGGCCGGAAACCAACATTGAATGACCGTGACCTTCGATCCCTCAGATGGCACTGTATAAAAAACCGACATCAATCTCTAAAGGATATCACCACATGGGCTCAGGAACACTTCAGAAAACCACTGTCACTAAATACAGTTCGTCGCTACATCTGTAAGTGCAAGTTAACGCTCTACTATGTAAAGCAAAAGCTATTTATCAACAACATCCAGAAACGCCGCCAACTTCTCTGGGCCCGAGATCATCTACGATGGACTAATGCATAGTGGAAAGGTGTTCTGTGGTCTGACGAGTCCACATTTCAAATTATTTTTGGAAATATTGGACATCGTGTCATCCGGACCATCCAGACTGTCATCGACGCAAAGTTCAGATACCAGAATCTGTGATGGTATGGGGGTGCATTAGTGCCCAAGGCATGGGTAACTTACACATCTGTGAAGGCACCATTAATGCTGAAAGGTACATACAGGTTTTGGAAAAACATATGCTGCCAGGTAAGCGCCGTCTTTTTCATGGACGCCCCTGCTTATTTCAGCAAGACAATGCTGGCGTGTTCCACAATGAGAATCTGTAACTGCGAATGAACAACAATTTCTCTGCCACCTGTGCCCTTACCAGAAAGGTTTCGGCAACATCGATGGCGAGCACTGGCTTGGGCTGGAAAACATCTACAACCTTGGCAAACAGGGCGACTATAAGCTGATGGTGGAGCTGGAGGACTGGACCGGGAAGAAGGTGTACGCCGAGTACGGCAGCTTCCGCTTGGAGTCCGAGAGCGAGGGTTACCGCCTAAGGCTTGGCACCTACCAGGGCAACGCCGGGGACTCCTTCGGTATTCACAACGGCAAGCAGTTCACCACGCTTGACCGCGACAAGGACGCCTTTTCCGGTAGGCGGGATTATATTGTCTATGTACAGTCTTGGTCAAAAGTTGACATACTTTTGTAAAGAACATAATGTCATGGCTGTCTTGAGGTTCCAGTCATTTCTACAACTCTTACTTTTTTCTGATAGAGCGATTAGAGCACATACTTCTTGGTCATGAAAAACATTCATGATGTTTGGTTCTTTTTTGAATTTATTATGAATCTACTGAATATGTGAGCAAATGTGCTGGGTCAAAAGTATACATACAGCAATGTTCATATTTGCTTACATGTCCCTTGGCAATTTTCACTGCAATAAGACACTTTTGGTAGCCATCCACAAGCTTATGGTTGAATTTTTTTACCACTCCAAAATTGGTGCAGTTCAGCTAAATTTGTTGGTTTTCTGACATGGATTTGTTTGTTCAGCATTGTCAATCAATGTTTATTTCGTTTTTTTCACCATGCTTTCTGTAACCAACCGGACCAAACTCATACGCATTACAAACATCGGCCTACCCACACCCAACATTTCAGATTTAAACCACAGGTCCATCTTTCGACTGGCAAACACGATAGTCGAGGTCAGGGGTCACCAACCTTTTTGAAACCAAGAGCTACTTCCTGGGTACTGATTAATGCGAAGGGCTACCATTTTGATACACACTTAAATAAATTGCCAGAAATAGCCAATTTGCTCAATTTACCTTTAATAAATAAATCTATATATAAAAAAAAAGGGTATTTCTGTCCGTCATTCCGTCGTACATTTTTTTTCCTTTTACGGACGGTTTTTTGTAGAGAATAAATGATGAAAAAAACACTTAATTGAACAGTTTAAAAGAGAAGAAAACAGGGAAAAAAATGAAAATTAATTTTGAAACATATTTTATCTTCAATTTCAACTCTTTAAAATTCAAAATTCGACCAAAAAAAAGGAGAAAAACTAGCTAATTCGAATCTTTTTGAAAAAAATAAAAAAAAGAATTTAGAGAACATCATTAGTAATTTTTCCTGATTAAGATTAATTTTAGAATTTTGATGACATGTTTTAAATAGGTTAAAATCCAATCTGCACTTTGTTAGAATATATAACAAATTTGACCAAGCTATATTTCTAACAAAGACAAATCATTATTTCTTCTAGATTTTCCAGGACCAAAATTTTAAAAGAAATTCAAAAGACTTTGAAATAAGATTCAAATTTGATTCTACAGATTTTCTAGATTTGCCAGAATAATTTTTGGGAATTTTAATCATTATAAATTACAAGAAATATTTCACAAATATTCTTCGTCGAAAAACAGAAGCTAAAATGAAGAATTAAATTACAATGTATTATTATTCTTTACAATAATAAAAAAAAAATACTTGAACATTGATTTAAATTGTCAGGAAAGAAGAGGAAGGAATTTAAAAGATAATAAAGGTATATGTGTTTAAAAATCCTAAAATCATTTTTAAGGTTGTATTTTTTCTCTAAAATTGTCTTTCTGAAAGTTATAAGAAGCAAAGTAAAAAAATAAATGAATTTATTTAAACAACTGAAGACCAAGTCTTTAAAATATTTTCTTGGATTTTCAAATTCTATTTGAGTTTTCTCTCTCTTAGAATTAAAAATGTCGAGCAAAGCGAGACCAGCTGGCTAGTAAATAAATACAATTTAAAAAATAGAGGCAGCTCACTGGTAAGTGCTGCTATTTGAGCTATTTTTAGAACAGGCCAGCGGGCGACTCATTTGGTTCTTACGGGCTACCTGGTGTCCGCGGGTACCGCGTTGGTGACCCCTGGTCTAGAATATCAGTCACCCACTACACCAACACATAATACCACTTTTTTTGATTGATTGATTGATAATTTTATTAGTAGATTGAACAGTTCAGTACATATTCCATACAATTGACCACTAAATGGTAACACCCGAATACGTTTTTCAACGGTACAGAACCATCAAATTCCAGAGGGCCCCACCTCAGGAAAAGCCTTTTCCCTGCAGCTATAGCCGCCCTTAACAGCAGGCCCGGCAGACCTGTCTGACAAAGCCTGTAAATGTGTTGGTCATGTATGATGTCTTTTTGTTATTTTTGTTTTGTGATGTGTAATGTCGGCTTCACGGTGGCAGAGGGGTTAGTGCGTCTGCCTCACAATACGAAGTTCCTGCAGTCCTGGGTTCAAATCCAGGCTCGGGATATTTCTGTGTGGAGTTTGCATGTTCTCCCCGTGAATGCGTAGGTTCCCTCCGGGTACTCCGGCTTCCTCCCACTTCCAAAGACATGCACCTGGGGATAGGTTGATTGGCAACACTAAATTGGCCCTAGTGTGTGAGTGTGAATGTGAATGTTGTCTATCTGTGTTGGCCCTGTGATGAGGTGGCGACTTGTCCAGGGTGTACCCCGCCTTCCGCCCGATTGTAGCTGAGATAGGCGCCAGCGCCCCCCGTGACCCCAAAAGGGAATAAGCGGTAGAAAATGGATGGATGGATGGATGGATGTGTTATGTCTATATGTTTAAATGTACGGCAGTGAAAATTAATTTCCCCAACGGGGACAAATAAATCTAAATCTTATATAGCCCCAAATCACGACTGTCTCAAAGGGCTGCACAAGCCACATCAGGGCACGTTTAAGTCAGGACTTTGGGAAGGCCATTCTAAAACCAAATTCTAGCCTGATTAAGCCCTTCCTTTACCAATTTTGACGTGTGTTTGGGGTCATTTTCCTGTTGGAATACCCAACTGCCCCTAAGACCCAACCTCCGGGGTGATTGTCCGGAAGAATTTGGAAGTAATCGTCCTTTTTCATTGTCCCATTTACTCTCTGTAAATCACCAGTTCCATTGGCAGCAAAACAGGCCCAGAGCTTGATACTATCACCACCATGCTTGACGGTAGGTGTGGTGTTCCTGGGATTGAAGGCCTCACATGTTTTCCTCCAAACATATTGCTGGGTATTGTGGCCAAACAACTCAATTTTTTTTTCATCTGACATCACATTAACAAAAATAAGACCTTCTGGAGGAAAGTTCTGTGGTCACTTAAGACGGCCATGACTTTATGTTCTTTACAACTTTCGACCACGACTGTATGTTCCAGTATCACTGACTAACTCATACTACTGTGTTCCTCTCTTGCCAAGGTAACTGCGCTCACTTCCATAAGGGCGGCTGGTGGTACAACGCCTGTGGCCAGACCAACCTTAACGGGGTCTGGTACAGCGGGGGAGTTTATCGCAGCAAATTTCAGGACGGGATCTTCTGGGCAGAATACGGAGGGGGGTTTTACTCGCTAAAATCAGTACGTCTTATGATCCGACCCATTGACTAGAACCTTTGGAGAGTGGATCTTTCTCAAGCACCTCAACCTCCTTCCTATTATTTTGTATATATATATATATACATATATATATATATATACACACCTTGAATACACACTGTTCAAGTAAGAGCAGGAAACAACTGCTATCGAGGAAGAAACAATGGCATATGGACGGATTGATGACCCCAGCAGCCGGAATGCCAAACCGAAAAGTGGACAATTGATGGAACAATGTGTGTAATCATAAGGGGAATGGACTTGATATTGCTTTTGAGCAGTTTATGTTCGCCTTTGAGAGTAATCATGTTCATTTCCGGAGAAAAAATAAACACATGGATGTTCAATCTTTGCCAGTAAGACTAACCTGGTCTCGCACTACAGTTTTCTATGCATTTTTAAGCAGGAAATGGTGTGTAAATAGCTTAAGCTTTATTTGTGATAGCTTAATTTAATTCTACTCAGGCCGAAATGTTCACAACGCCACTTTGCCAGTTATTTAACAGTGAGTATTTATGGGAAGCATATCCATATTTAGCCAACTAAGATTTCTTTCAGCATGAGGTAATAGCGTTGCAGCAGAACACTGGTTATCACAGAATGAGATGGTAGGATTTTTTTTTTTTTTTAACCATGTACATTTTTGTAAACAAACCCTTCTTTCACATTTAAATCTATAAATAGATGACATTTATCCTCTATATTTTCATTCCTTGAAAAGGTTTATATCGATTGTGCATACTGGAAGATATTAAAGCATTGCAACCCTGTTTCTGAAACGCAAATAAGACGATGCAGACTATGCATGAAGTAAGTAAGTAAGTAATTCCCAGACAGTTTTTTAATTTCATTTTGTCAAATTAAAGTACTTTGTCAACACTGACCTGTCTTTACTCTTTACTGCTCTTCTTTTTGATTCAGAAGGCAACGTGGGGAGAAATATGTAGCCAGGACTTACGAGTCTCCTATAGTCGTCGACTCGTAGGGTTTGTGGTCTATAAAAAAAGCGAATAAAGGCCGAGGTCTGTAATTGGCGCAGATGGCAATAATAATGGCATTGACAGCAGTGGCTGTAGGCCAGGGGTGTCCAAAGTGCGGCCCACGGGTTATTTTTTTAACGGCCCCCACGGCACATTTTAAGAATACAAATGAAAAAAATTTAAAACAGAAAAAGTGGTATAAAAGAGCAAACAGGTGAAATGTAACAAGAAATTGTTGCAATGCTTATTCTAATAACACAAAGCTGCCATGCAGGCTGTTTCCAATTTTTAAAATATAATAATGAATAAAAATCAATGTCATTTTGAATTATTGACCTATTCAAGGCTCCGATTACGTCACATTAAATATTACACTTTGAAATATTTTGGGGGGAAAATGTTGCATATTTTGTGTTTTGCCATATAAAAAAATATAGCTGTTTTTTTTTTTTAAAGAAGGGCCTAAAACACACAAAAAACATAAACAACAATAAAACTAATAATTGACGGACAGATCTGAATTTGACCTCGAGATTATTGTGCTAAAAGTAAACGGTAAAAAAAAAAAATATATATATATAATTTATGTTTTAACACTTTATAAGGAGGACACTTTTGGATCCCCAATTATTTTAGTATGATTTGTTTTTAAGTGTCATTGCTCAAAAAATTCTAATGAATCAAAATCGAAAATTAAGGCTCCAATTATTATATAATATCAAATATTCCACCTAAAAAAATGTTATTGAGTGAAAATATTGCATATTTTGCATTTTTTTCCATTTTTTTCCTAATGATGATCAAGAGATTTAAAACTTGAATAATAATGAAAATAATAATACTGAATAATGACACATTTTTAATATTTTTTTGGACCAAAACCATTTGGGGTCCACGGGATCATAACTGGGTGGAGGCCTAAATGTATATTTTTTATACATATATTGTATTGGTTTTTAAAATAAAAATGATTGATTTTTCAGTGTGCGGCCCTCAGTGGAAAAAGTTTGGACACCCCTGCTGTAGGCAATGTCCTTTACAGTATATGGCGATAACTGCATTTGAAGTATCATGAGTGGTCAGCATCCATGCGTGTCGAATGCTAACAATGAACTCGTAGACGCTATAAATGCTGACTGAGCAGTTTTATTCTTTACCGCCATTACATTATAAGAATGTAACTATGTCAACATTTTATATCACGGTTATTGTGACCAAAGTTACCTTGTTTTTTATTAGAGATGTCCGATAATATCGGCCGATAAATTAATTAAAATGTAATATCGGAAATAATCGGTATCGGTTTCAAAAAGTATAATTAATGACTTTTTAAAACGCCGCTGTACGGAGCGGTACATATTCAGTAAAACGCGGACGTTACGTCTCCCAGTCAGCAGCCCCTCCCCTCTCCCACACACACAACACAGGAATTTCAGCACGACTGCAGCATGAGAGGTTTACTGGCGAATCTTGATGACCTCATCAAAACGCCGCCAGTGGAGCGTAACAACAACAAGAGTGTGTTGTTGCCGGTGCTGTAGCCGTGGCTAACAAGCAAACTCCCTCTGTGACTGACTAACGACACCATGTCTACGATTTGGGATTATTTTATAGTGTCTCTAAAAGGATAAAAAACTGGCATCCCCAGATTATAACTGAATACAGAGATGAGGTCCTGAAACTATCAGCGTGGTGTTCAGTGAAAAATCTGGCACTGAACACCACAAAAACCAAGGAACTCATCTTTGACTTCAGGAAAAACACTGCAGACCCCGCCCCCCTCTACAACAACGGCGAGGAGGTGGAGAGAGTCAACTCCTTCAAGTTCCTTGGCACCCTCATATCTGCTGACCTGTCCTGGACCCAAAATTACAACTGCGGTCATCCGGAAGGCCCAACGGAGACTCCACTTCCTGAGGGTGCTGAGGAAGAACAGACTGGAAAGACAGCTGATGGTGACCTTCTAACACTCGGCTGTCGAAAGCCTGCTGACGTAATGCATAACAGTGTGGTACGCCAGCTGCACTGAAGCAGACAAACAGGCGATTCAGAGGGTCATAAAGTCTGCACAAAAAATCATCGGCTGTCCCTGCCCTTCTTGAAGGATTTATACGACTCCCGTTGCCTCAAGAAAGCAAAAAACATCACCAAAGACAGCACACACCCTGGCTTCCACCTGTTCGACCTGCTATCATCAGGCAGGCGCTACAGGTGCATCAGAGCCAGAACAAACAGGCTCAGAGACAGCTTCTTTCCCAGAGCTGTCACCATCTTGAACTCTAACTTATAATGATAATAATTCACCCCTATACAATATCCTACCCTACTACCCTACTGTGCAATACTACCCTTCCAGTGCAATACGTCTGACACTGATTGTTATTTATTACTTCGGTACTCTTGTCTTGTTCTGTATATTGTACAGTATTTTGTATTTCTATAGTGTTTTGTATATTGTATAGGAGTGCTTATTATTTTTATTGGATAGTAGTCTGTTTATTTCAATTGTTTGTTTTTTCCTTTATTACCTCTTGTGTTATTTATTTTACCCCATATTTGTTCCCACTACCGCATTTTGATTGATTGATTGATTGATACTTTTATTAGTAGATTGCACAGTTCAGTACATATTCCGTACAATTGACCACTAAATGGTAACACCCGAATAAGTTTTTCAACTTGTTTAAGTCGGGGTCCACGTTAATCAATTCATGGTACAAACATATACTATCAGCAAAATACAGTCATCACACAAGTTAATCATCATAGTATGTACATTGAATTATTTACATTATTTACAATCCAGGGAGTGGGATGAGGATCTTTGGTTGATATCAGAACATCAGTCATCAACAATTGCATCAACAGAGAAATGTGGACATTGAAACAGTGTAGGTCTTATTTAGTAGGATATGTACAGCCAGCAGAGAACATAGTGAGTTCAGATAGCATAAGAACAAGTATATACATTAGAAGTACATTTGAGTTGTTTATAATCCGGGGAGATGGGATGTGAATGGAGGAGGGTATTAGTAAAGTGTTGAAGTTGCCTGGAGGTGTTGTTTTAGAGCGGTTTTGAAGGAATATAGAGATGCACTTACTTTTATACCTGTTGGGAGTGCATTCCACATTGATGTGGCATAGAAAGAGAATGAGTTAAGACCTTTGTTAGATCGGAATCTGGGTTTAACGTGGTTTGTGGAGCTCCCCCTGGTGTTGTGATTATGGCGGTCATTTACGTTAAGGAAGTAGTTTGACATGTACTTCGGTATCAAGGAGGTGTAGCGGATTTTATAGACCAGGCTCAGTGCAAGTTGTTTTACTCTGTCCTCCACCCTGAGCCAGCCCACTTTGGAGAAGTGGGTTGGATTGAGGTGTGATCTGGGGTGGAGGTCTAAAAGTAACCGGACTAGCTTATTCTGGGATGTTTGGAGTCTAGATTTGAGGGTTTTGGAGGTGCTGGGGTACCAGGAGGTGCAAGCGTAATCGAAGAAGGGTTGAATGAGAGTTCCCGCTAGAATCCTCAAGGTGCTTTTGTTGACCAGAGAGGAGATTCTGTAGAGGAATCTCGTTCTTTGGTTGACCTTTTTGATCACCTTGGTTGCCATTTTATCACAGGAAAGATTAGCCTCTAGAATGGAACCTAGGTAGGTGATCTCATCCTTCCTTCATCTTAAGTTGGAGTCTTTAATCTCGTTATTTGCAAAAACAATGACAATAAAGTCCATTCTATTCTATTCTATTCTAATACATAGGCATGAAAATGGGTTTTCTTTTGTATTATTTATTTATTTTTGGATTAAGTAACGTTTATGACAACCTACAAAAAAGTGGGACCGCCAAAAATTTACCGTGGGACCCAATTTTTATTACTAGCGCCAACACTGGAGCATGTATGATGTGTCTGACGCACACTTTGTCCCAGACTGATGGTGGAAGCCAGACTTTGCAAGCAGTTAAAAAACTGTTAAACACGGTATAAAAGTCAGCTGTTGGCTTAACACCTGACCTTGGATGGTTCTTTAAACAATGTGGTCAGAAAAGCCCAGGCAGCTAAATAATCATCAACGTCAGCTCTTATGAATGCACTCACACAGTACAGGGGAGAAAACTGAATAAATTCAGTACAGACAAGGCCTGGGCAATTATTTTAACTCAGGGGGCAAAATTTAGATTTGGGCTTATCTATTTTTAGGAACACTAATACAAAACCTCACAATAACGTCTGAAACGGAATGGAATTTTAAATGTTTTTACTGAATGAGACAACCGGAATTTACATCAGAATAAAGAATGTGGGATTTACAATATTAACTACGAAGGATAAAACACTGAATATTGACAACATATGAACGTCACACCTCCTCTCCATCCACATATTTTACAATCGAGAAAAACGTAACAAACACAGCAAAATATGAACGTGAAGGGTAAAAAAAATAAACCCACCTTCAATCTGATATATCACTAAGCTTTAGAACTGTCTTGAAAAAATCTCCTTCCGCGTCTGTCCCTGACACCCACATATCAGGCTGGCCGCTCTGGAAACACTCTGTGGTAGAGATGCGCGGATAGGCAATTATATCATCCGCAACCGCGTCACCAAAGTCGTCATCCACCCGAACCAACATTTTATCAGAAACGCATCCGCCCGCCACCCGCCCGCTGAAATACATCAGAGGTTGGCCACCTTTACTACTCACAGAGCTGTCTAAATCCGATTCACAGAGTAACGAAGACAATTGGTGCCGCTAAAGTTCTCGCGATTATCCAATTGGCGTTCATCCTGATGACAAGAATATGGGCGTGTTATGAAGCCAATGCCTTTGACACCTTCAACAACATGTACAAACCGATTGTTAGTCTGGCAACATGTTGTGTGCAGCTTCCGCAATCACACGTACAAGATTGAAAGGCATACTGGATGATACAGAGTACATTGATGGTTGTGATATAAACAACTTTTAACACTTACTAATATGCGCCACGCTGTGAAGTCACACCAAACAAGATTGACAAACACATTTCGGGAGAACATCCTCACAGTAACACAACACAACAAATACCCAGAATCCTTTGTATCCGTGACAAGCCTGAACATATTTTACAACCCTGCGCCCCCAACCCCTCCCACCTTACCGACGCACGGCTGGTGGGGGGTGGGGGGAGGGGTTGGCGTTGTTTGCTGCTAGCGGGGTTTATAAAATAGTCAGGATGTATCATGGATACAAAGGATTCTGGGTATTTGTTGTGTTGCGTTTATGTTGTGTTACTGGGAGGATGTCCTCCCGAAATGTGTTTGTCAATCTTGTTTGGTGTGGCTTCACAGCGTGGCGCACATTACTAAGAGTGTTAAAATTGTTTATATCACAACCATTAGTGTACTCTGTGTCACCCAGTATGCCTTGCAGTCGTGTGCGTGTTGCTACGGAAGCCACACACAGCATGTTGCTGGACTGACAAGCATATCGTACATACTGTAGAGGGCGACAAAGTCAATGATTTCATAGCACACCCTAATACTTATTATCTGGGTGACTGCCGACAGTCATTCTACAGAATATTAGCGTCTCCTATTGACTTCTTCGCTTTGTGACACGGGTCTTAAATGGCTCTTTGAATGGCAAAGGATACCGATCCCAGAACCATGTATATCAAATATTTGATTCTACCGCCACCCGCCCGAATATAATTAAAATAAATTTTTACGTCATCTCACCCGCCCGACCCGCGGTTTATTCGCGGACTCCGCGGATGAGACCGCAAACCGCGCATCTCTACTCTGTGGAAACGCTCCCCACCCACACTGCTTGGTGCCTTGTCAGAGCTGCTGTGACTCAGATTACCATAGTTACTAATTAGATTCCCAAAATAACTAATTAGATTACCATAGTAACTAGTATATCATGAAAAAGCGCAGATTCCAACCATTGAAATACTTTGTATTTGAGTTGTCCTATAATGGCTTTTTTGCCGATATCCGATATTGTCCAACTCTTAATCACCGATTCCGATATCAACCGATACCGATATATACGGTACTGACCATTACATTTTTTTTATGTTTAAGTGTTTTGTTTTTAATGTTTTGTATTGTGTTTTTATATGTTTAATGGATCTTAAGGTCTGCAATAAAGATTGATGATGATGATGATATAGTCGTGGAATGAACACATTATTATGCCCAATTTTGTTGTGGTGCCCAGCTGGATGCATTAAACAATGTAACAAGGTTTTCCAAACTAAATCAACTCAAGTTATGGAAAAAAATACCAACATGGCACTGCCATATTTATTATTGAAGTCACAAAGTGCATTATTTTTTTTAACATGCCTCAAAACAGCAGCTTGGAATTTGGGACATGCTCTCCCTGAGAGAGCATGAGGACGTTGAGGTGGGTGGGGCTGGGGGTGCGGGTTGGTGTATATTGTAGCCTCTCAGAAGAGTTAGTGCTGAAAGGGGCTCTGGGTATTTGTTGAGTGACGGTGCGGATGTTCTCCCGAAATGTGTTTGTCATTCATGTTTGGTGTGGGTTCAGAGTGTGGCGCATATTTGTAACAGTGTTAATGTTGTTTATACGGCCACCCTGTATGGTTGTTGACCAAGTAAGTTGCATTCACTTGTTTGTGTGAAAAGCCGTAGATATTATGTGACTGGGGCGGCACGCAAAGGTATACCTTTAAGGTGTATCGGCGCTCTGTACTTCTCCCTACGTTCGTGTACCACTCCGTACAGCGGCGTTTTAAAAAGTCATAAATTTTACTTTTTGAAACCGATACCGATAATTTCCGATATTACATTTTAAAGCATTTATCGCCCAATAATGTCGGCAGTCTGGTATTATTGGACATCTCTACTTTGTATAGTTCAAGACTTAACAGTCATTAGAAAACATCACTGCATATAATAATGGCAGCTACACTTTGCATCTTAAAGATCTAAAATAATTATTTGGGATTGTCCGGCCGGCTGGATTGAAAAGCATGTAGCCTTGATTTACCCAGATCTGGTACGGACCCAACATTAAAGGCCTACTGAAATTAGATGTTCATATTTAAACGGGGATAGTAGGTCCATTCTATGTGTCATACTTGATCATTTCGCGATATTGCCATATTTTTGCTGAAAGGCTTTAGTAGAGAACATCGACGATAAAGTTTGCAACTTTTGGTCGCTAATAAAAAAGCCTTGCCTGTACCAGAAGTAGCAGACGATGTGCGCGTGACGTCATGGGTTGTAGGGCTCTTCACATCCTCACATTGTTTATAATCTTAGCCTCCAGCAGCAGGAGCTATTCGGACCGAGAAAGTGAAAATTTCCCCATTAATTTGAGCGAGGATGAAAGATTCGTGGATGAGGAAAAGTTAGAGTGAAGCGCACAAAAAAAGAAAATAAAAAAAAAAAGGCGACGGCTCCAGGCGGCGGCAGTGGGACCGTTTCAGATGTAATTAAATAAAATAAATGATAAATGGGGTGTACTTGTATAGCGCGTTTCTACCTTCAAGGTACTCAAAGCGCTTTGACACTACTTCCACATTTACCCATTCACACACACATTCACACACTGATGGAGGGAGCTGACATGCAAGGCGCTAACCAGCACCCATCAGGAGCAAGGGTGAAGTGTCTTGCTCAGGACACAACGGACATGGCGAGGTTTGCACTAGGTGGGAATTGAACCAGGGACGCTCGGGTTGCGTACGGCCACTCTTCCACTGCGCCACGCACATCTACTAGGATAATTATGGAAGATCCCTTATCTGCTCATTGTTTTAATAGTGTTTTAGTGAGATTGTAAAATCATACCTGAAAGTCGGATGGCTGCGGTGAACGCCAGTGTATCTGAGAGAAGCCGAGGAGCCAAGATCACAGCTGCCTTTTTGAGCTGCAGGACGAGGTCGCATAATCCACTTAAGTCTCCGGTAAGAGCCGACTTAATATCACAATTTTCCCATCCAAAAACTTGCTGGTTAACGTAGAGAAACATGTTCACTTGACCGCTCTGTGTTAAAGCTTCACAACAAACAAAGAAACACCGGCTGTGTTTCGGTGCTAAAGGCGGCCGCAATACACCGCTTCCCACCTACATCTTTCTTCTTTGACGTCTCCATTATTAATTGAACAAATTGCAAAAGATTCAGCAACACAGAAGACCAAACTACTGTGTAATTATGCGATGAAAAGAGACTACCTTCTTTAGCAGTGTGTGGTGCTGGTTAATATGTCCGCTACAACCCTAGACGTCACAAACACGAGTCATCATTCCGTGACGTTTTCAACAAGAAATTCCGCGGGAAATGTAAAATTGTAATTTAGTAAACTAAAGCGGCCGTATTGGCATGTGTTGCAATGTTAATATTTCATCATTGATATATAAACTATCAGACTGCGTGGTCGGTAGTAGTGGCTTTCAGTAGGCCTTTAATGTCGTCTTTGAGAGGAGGTGTTTTGTCACATCGCAACTCATGTTTCTGTAGTCTCTTTGTGTGCGCGTGATTGACTTGTGTGAACAGGAACAAGCTAATCAGAGCGCTCTAACAGAGTGGCACTGTGGCCCTCGCAGACAGGAGGCGTCTGTGCCGGCCCAGCCTGATGGCAGGTCACAACTTTACAGTCCCTCAAACATTACTTCAGCACAGATGCATCTCTGTAGAGAAAAAAAAATGCTTTATCCTTCAGTCTTGCTATCAGCAAAGCACCCCTGATGCAAATGAAACCGGCGAGGAAGGAAAGGCTCTTTCTATGTCTGCATTTCAGTAGCAATATGGGACAAGCATTGGGGGGGGGGGGATGATCTGCCAAGGAAAAAGTAGAACAAACAGTACAGCAATAAAACACAAGGATTTTCCTTAAGTCCCGATGGATGAGTGTGCGATGTCACCTTGGCACCGACACAAAAAGGGTGTAAATATTTCATCCGGTCCTCAGTTTGGGGCTGATTTATAGCGTTGTTCTAGGCGTGAGGAACATTGGTGTTTTACAACAGCCAGCCAAATGAACATTCAGCACAAGAAAGGTAAACATGATCAAACGAGACTGAATGGAGCAATGAATGGCATGATGGAGAAACAAATCGGTATATTTGTGTGCCGTTATAGTGGGATTAGGGCTGGGCGATATATTGATATACTCGATATATCGCGGGTTTGTCTCTGTGCGATATATCCATCCATCTTCTTCCGCTTATCCGAGGTCGGGTCGCGGGGGCAGCAGCCTAAGCAGGGAAGCCCAGACTTCCCTCTCCCCAGCCACTTCGTCTAGCTCTTCCCGGGGGATCCCGAGGCGTTCCCAGGCCAGCCGGGAGACATAGTCTTCCCAACGTGTCCTGGGTCTTCCCCGTGGCCTCCTACCGGTTGGGCGTGCCCTAAACACCTCCCTAGGGAGGCGTTCGGGTGGCATCCTGACCAGATGCCCGAACCACCTCATCTGGCTCCTCTCGATGTGGAGGAGCAGCGGCTTTACTTTGAGCTCCTCCCGGATGACAGAGCTTCTCACCCTATCTCTAAGGGAGAGCCCCGCCACACGGCGGAGGAAACTCATTTGGGCCGCTTGTACCCGTGATCTTGTCCTTTCGGTCATGACCCAAAGCTCATGACCATAGGTGAGGATGGGAACGTAGATCGACCGGTAAATTGAGAGCTTTGCCTTCCGGTTCAGCTCCTTCTTCACCACAACGGATCGGTACAACGTCCGCATTACTGAAGACGCCGCACCGATCTCACGATCCACTCTTCCCTCACTCGTGAACAAGACTCCTAGGTACTTGGACTCCTCCACTTGGGGCAGGGTCTCCTCCCCCACCCGGAGATGGCACTCCACCCTTTTCCGGGCGAGAACCATGGACTCCTGGACTTGGAGGTGCTGATTCTCATTCTGGGCCGCTTCACACTCGGCTGCGAACCGATCCAGTGAGAGCTGAAGATCCCGGCCAGATGAAGCCATCAGGACCACATCATCTGCAAAAAGCAGAGACCTAATCCTGCGGCCACCAAACCTGAACCCCTCAACGCCTTGACTGCGCCTAGAAATTCTGTCCATAAAAGTTATGAACAGAATCGATGACAAAGGGCAGTCCAACCCTCACTGGAAACGTGTTCGACTTACTGTCGGCAATGCGGAACAAGCTCTGACACTGATCATACAGGGATATAAATATAGATATAGAAAATGGCTATATGGTGATATTCGAGTATACGTTCTCACGCAGTTGTTTTAAGCTGCTGGCATTACACTTCATGCGTTTCCCACTCTTTGTTGTCTCTCCTTCTCACAGACAGACAAGCGCACCTTCTTACATACGTCACATATTGTACGTATACGCTCTCGCGGAGCAGAGAGGTGGCAGCATGGGTAACGTTAGCTGTGATGCTAGCGGAGCCGTGCGAGTGGTAATACAAGAAAGAGAAGGTGCGAATCAGGTAACAAATGAAGGAAGAATGAATTCCCAAGAAAACAGCAGGGGCTCCATCGTCTGGCGGTGGTTTGGCTTCAAGCGGGAATATGTCGAACAGACAACAATAATATGTCGATATCATCGATTAAGAGTTGGACAATATCGGAATATCGCATATCGGCAAAAAAGCCATTATTGGACATCTCTAGTTCTGGTTCCTCATTTGGTAAATGGTAAATGGGTTGTACTTGTATAGCGCTTTTCTACCCCTTTTTAAGGAGCCCAAAGCGCTTTGACAGTATTTCCACATTCGCCCATTCACACACTGACGGCGGGAGCTGCCATGCAAGGCGCTCACCAGGACCCATCAGGAGCAAGGGTGAAGTGTCTTGCCCAAGGACACAATGGACGTGACAATGATGGTAGAAGGTGGGGATTGAACCAGTAACCCTCAGATTGCTGGCACAGCCACTCTACAAATTTCGCCACGCCGTCCCAAAGTAGTCTTTGTTGTCTCTCACAAAGTCGGCTATGAGTAGAAGTTGTGTTGTTGAAGGAGAAAGCCAACTGAAAGGTGTGAAATTACCCTATTTGCTTGAATTGCCGCCGGGCGCTAATTAATTTCAAACCTCTTCTCACTCCGGCGTTTACCAAAGGCATGCGGTAAATTTAGGCCTGAGCTTATGAATTTGAGTGTTATGTAAGGATACCATCATGAAAAGCACATTTAATAAAAAAAACTTTATCATGGTCTTACCTCTACTTATAAATTAAATCCATGCGCAGCTCCTTCTGATCATAAGCATCGATAACTTGTTTATAGAAGTCTTCCTTATCTTTCTTCAGTTTTAAAAGTCTCTCTGTCTCGATGGAGATCTTCCTTTATTACCTCCTGCTTCGATTGAAAGTCCAGTTTAGAAAACTGTTTTATTTTAGATATGTAATCCTCCATGTTAAAAGTGCAAGCGAGAGGAAAAAATAAACACAAGCTGCTCACTCTTGCTGCTTGTGGTCACTTCTTCTGCAGCCGAGTAGTCGCAAGAAGGATCACTAGCGCCCTCTACCACCAGGAGGCGGGAGTCATTTAATGACTCATATTTGACACACGCAGCTACGGTATATTAATAATATTAATATACCGTAATATTAATAGCTGCTTACTGTTCTTTTTAGCATATTCAATAGCTTGGACCTTAAATCCTACTGAATAGCTCTTAATCTTCTTCCCTTTATGCGATTTCAAATCATTGAAATCAGCCTCCTCCATTTTGAAAATGATGACAGGTGAAGTGTCACTCGTGGCGTGACGAGTTTGACCTGGCGGAAATTTTAGGCGTATGCTAACTATTTTGCGAAACGAGTTTGACCTGGCGGAAATTCTAGACATGCGCTAATAAAAATAATATTCCGCGAAAAGAGTTTGACCCGGCGTTAATCCTGAGCCGGTGGTAATGCTAAGCATGCGTTAATTATTTTGCGAAACGAGTTTGACCCGGCAGTCATGTTCGGCAGGCACATACTATATACCCTTGAAAAGCCGCCGGGGCGCTAATTAATTTAAAACCTCTTCTTACTCCTGCGCTTATTCAAAGCATGCGGTAAAAGTAAGCAGGTGCTAATAATTTTAAAACCTCTTCTCACGTGCTTACCAATGGCACACAGTAAAAAATTGAGTGTCAAAAAAAAAATAATAATAATAAATTATTCTGCGTCCACGGCACGGTGGTTGGGGAC
Organism: Nerophis ophidion; assembly: GCF_033978795.1. Classification (NCBI taxonomy): domain Eukaryota; kingdom Metazoa; phylum Chordata; class Actinopteri; order Syngnathiformes; family Syngnathidae; genus Nerophis; species Nerophis ophidion. The sequence goes on along the minus strand of NC_084636.1, from coordinate 8,350,022 downwards.
CACTGCTCTACAGCATGTCATCACGCCCACTTTTGCACCATGACTGTCTGCGTGCCGGCCTGACGCATGGATTTTGCTGCTTCTTGTATGAGATTGCAACACATACTTGGTCAACAGCCATACCTTTCACACTGATGGTTGTGATATAAACAACTTTAAAACTCTTACTAATATGCGCCACACTCTGTGAACCCACACCAAACACATTTCTGGAGAGCATTGGCTCTGTGGCACATTATAAACGTAGCATAGGGATTACCCATAATGCAGTGTATCCGTGACACATGGCTATTATATACGCATGCATTTTGCTGCTTCTTGTACGAGATTGCAACGCATACTTGGTCAACAGCCATACCTTATACACTGAGGGTTGTGATATAAACAACTTTAAAACTCTTACTAATATGCGCCACACTCTGTGAACCCTCACCAAGCACATTTCTGGAGAGCATTGGCTCTGTGGCACATTATAAACGCAGCATAGGGATTACCCATAATGCCGTGTATCCGTGACACTTGGCTATTATATACGCATGCATTTTGCTGCTTCTTGTACGAGATTGCAACGCATACTTGGTCAACAGCCATACCTTTTACACTGAGGGTTGTGATATAAACAACTTTAAAACTATTACTAATATGCGCCACACTCTGTGAACCCTCACCAAGCACATTTCTGGAGAGCATTGGCTCTGTGGCACATTATAAACGCAGCATAGGGATTACCCACAATGCCGTGTATCCGTGAGACATGGCTATTATATACGCGAACCCTGCCCACTTCAACAAACGCATGAAGGGGGGGTTTGGTGCCAGCGGGTGTATGGACGGTGTAGCCAGGAGTCGTGGATGCATTGCATTGTGGGTAGGTGTGTTGCGTTTGTGGTGTGTTACAGGGCATATGTTCTCCAGAAATGTGTTTGGTGTGGGTTCACAGAGTGTGGCGCATATTATTAAGAGTGTTGAGGTTGTTTTATATCACAACCATTAGTGTGATCTGTATGGCTGTGGAACAAGACCCCTGGTTTACACACAGTTAAAGTAAATAACTCCTCCGCCGTTTTAAAATGACGGCAGGGGAAGGGTCACTCGCGACATCACAAATTTGACCCGGCGGTAAAAGTAAGCATGGGCTTAATAATTTGGGGAGGGAGTTTAACCCGGCCGTAATTCAAGGCAGCCGCATATTACATTCAAGGAAATACGGTATATACTTACAGCATGTATACGAAACAATGGAGGTTTTGGGGGGCGATTTTTAGACGGCTTTATAGGTGGAATACATCGACTCTCTTTGGCTCCATTCTTAGCTGCCTTTTTTATTTATGAGTGAGGGTGCATTAAAAAAAGAAACATATGTGTGCTTTTCTCATAAGGATTGAGAAGGATAGGGGGAAAAAAAAAGTGCAGTTCCCCTCTAAATGTTTAATGATGTGACAGAACTATGGAAGAGAACCAGCACACCTGAATGGTTTGTAAGTTTGGAAGATTCACTGTTTAACCTGCACTCCCCTAACCTTTAACTTGAAAAACAAGTGGTATTTTAGTCATTTACATCTTGTAAACCCGTTTGTCTTTGTTCCCACTCAACAGGAAAAACCTTATACACACACACAGACGACTTTAAGCGATCACAGTTCCTATCTTTATGGGTTGGTGTTAAAATGGAGTAAATGTTGGAGTAAGGGGATGAGTCTGTGTGTGTGTGTGTGTGTGTGTGTGTGTGTGTGTGAGTGTGTGTGTGTGTGTGTGTGTGTGTGTGTGTTTTACCTAAGTAGGGTATGCAGGACACCATGCTCTGGCTGCTAATGTAGTCCCGCAGACGTTTGTAATTGTCTTCTTTGGACATCAGGAAGTCGAGCCGGTCAAACATGGCCTTGTCCTTCCGACTCAGTAACTAAAAAGGATGCAAAAAGTGGTCGTAGTTATTAGAGGCAGCATTTTAAAAAAGGGAAGACTAAATGCTTGTGGATGAAATGACTAAGACTTAGATTAATAATCCACAAGGGAAATTGTTCTCCAAAGTAGCTCAGATACAAAGGATGGAAACAATAAGGACGGAGGGGATAATGCATACAAGGGCACGAAAATTGGCAGAAAACAAGAGGTATAAAGTAGATTAAAAATGTACCATAGTAGTAGGGCTGGGCGATATATCGATATACTCGATATACCGCGGGTTTGTCTCTGTGCGATATAGAAAATGACTATATCGTGATATTCGAGTATATGTTCAGGCAGTTGCTTTTCGCTGCGGGCTCTTCCCACTCTTTCCTGGCTCTCCTTCTCACAAACCTTACATACGTCACATAGTGTCGCGTCATACACCCCTCGCATGAGAAGTAGCAGCAAGGCTAACATTAGCTGTGATGCTAGCGGAGTGGTGCGAGTGGTAAAACGAGAGAGAGAAGGTGCCAATCTGGTAACAAAGGAAGGAAGAATTAATTCCTAAGAAAAACAGCACGGGGTACATCGTCTGGCGGTGGTTTGGCTTCAAACGGGACAATGTCAAATAAGTGTGGGGTAAAAGCGTTGTTAAAAAAAGTAGCACCTACTGCTAATATGTAGCATCAAAATGCCGGAGCAACCATTTCCAGATCGTATGAAAAAAATAGTCAACAACATATTTTAATAACGACCGCAGTAACCTACCACATACACTATTTGATTTCCTGTTACGCAGCTCATTTTATATGACAGTTATTGAAATATCTTGCGTGACATCATGCACAAAAGTGCACTTTATTTGTTTTAAAGTATTGTAGTGGCGTTCTGTACAAAAAGTGCACTTTAATTGAGTGTTGTTTTGATATGTCATCTTAGTGACATCATGCACAAAAGTGCACTAATAGATTGTTTTAAAATGTCTCTGACAATCTTGCAATTTCTGTCTTGGAAATGACATGAATAGCTACGTAAATCAATTACAATGAATTGATTACGTGGACCCCGACTTAAACAAGTTGAAAAACTTATTCGGGTGTTACCATTTAGTGGTCAATTGTACTGAATATGTACTGAACTGTGCAATCTACTATTAACAGTTTCAATCAATCAATGTTTGTGCCACTGCTTAATAACAGTATAATAAATAGAGTTTTGGTCAATTGACTTGTGATTTCCCTCTCTGCATGAAAAGTTTAAAATGAGCATATATTAATGCAGTATAAACAAGAATGTTTTAATGTAGACACATAGAATCATCATACTGCTGTGATTATATATATCAAGTGTTCATTCAAGGCTGAGGCAAAATATCGAGATACATATCGTGTATCGTGATATGGCTTAAAAATATCGAGATATTAATAAAAGGCCATATCGCTCAGCCCTAAGTGGGGCATATACACATATACCGATATTATATATATATATATATATATATATATATATATATATATATATTAGGGATGCACCGAAATGAAAATTTGTGGCCAAAGCCGAATAAAACTTAAACGCTTGGCCGAAGGCCGAATACCGAATAATGAATGCAGTTTTTCACAATTTTTTTTATATTGCATAAATAGCCTAGAATAAATATTTAGACATGTTTTTCAAATAAAGTAATTTTTTATTGAATACTGACATTTTTTTAAATATTCCAGTAGCCTTAGCTTTTCAAAAAAAGCACAACGTTTTTCATTTATATTAGGCCTTCAAACAAAACATGCATTCCAAAAAAAAATAAAGTGCATTAAAGTGGATAAACCCACAACAAATGAATTATTGTCCTTTTGGCAAAAGTCTGCTTAGCCACAGTAGATATGCTAATAATGTAAACAGAAGGCTCAAGTAAATCTCAATTAAGTGTGTGCTTGTAACCTCATACACTTATGCAGGTAGCCTACACAACAGGCTAATAATGTAAACAGAGGACCCACAAAATCTCAATAAGTGTGTGCTTGTAACCTCATACACTTATACAGGTACACAACATATCCCAACATCACCGCATGTTGGTTGATTGCGTCATTGCGTCAAAAAATTGCGCCACACGCCACTATTCGGCCTTGTTTTTAACTCATTCCACCGAAGGCCGAATGTGGCTTTTTTTGCCATATTCGGCCGAATATATTCGGTTACCGATTAATCGGTGCATCCCTAATATATATATATATATATATATATATATATATTAGGGGTGTGCGGAAAAATCGATTCGAATACAAATCGTGATTCTCACGTTGTGCGATTCAGAATCAATTCTCTTTTTAAAAAAAACATTATTTTTTTTAATTTTTAATTTTTATTTCTTTTTAATCAATCCAACTAAACAATACACAGAAATACCATAACATTGCAATCCAATTCCAAAACCAAACCTGACCCAGCAACACTCAGAACTGCAATAAACAGAGCAATTGAGAGGAGACACAAACACGACACAGAACAAACCAAAAGTAGTGAAACAAAAATGAATATTATCAACAACAGTATCAATATTAGTTATAATTTCAGCATAGCAGTGATTAAAAATCCCTCATTGACATTATCATTAAACATTAATAAAAAATAAAAAAAAGAACAATAGTGTCACAGTGGCTTACACTTGCATCGCATCTCATAAGCTTGACAACACAGTGTCCAATGTTTTCTCAAAGATAAAATAAGTCGTACTTTAGGTTTGTTTAATAGTTAAAACAAATTTACATTATTGCAATCAGTTGATAAAACATTTTTTTAAATCTACTACTCTGTTTGCATGTCAGCAGACTGGTGTAGATCCTGCTGAAATCCTATGTATTGAATGAATACAGAATCGTTTTGAATCGGAAAAATATCGTTTTTGAATCCAGTATCGCGCTGAATCGAAAAAAATCAATATATAATTGAATCGCGACCCCAAGAATTGATATTGAATCGTCGGACACCCAAAGATTCGCAGCCCTAATATATATATACCGATATATATATACAAATTTGTGCATTTTGAGAATGTGCTTGCTCTATTTTTAAGAATGTGTTTGCTCTATTTTTAAACAAAATAAACAATCTAAAGTTGTCTTTATTTTTAGGTTATCATACCATTAATTAAACCAGTCTGGCCACCTCGGGAATAGATTTTCCTCTATCTATCAATCAATCAATGTTCATTTATATAGCCCTAAATCACTAGTGTCTCAAAGGGCTGCACTATGTGCTAAAAAAAGTTTGACACCCCAGATTTAGACCAAAACTGAGTAACAAATCTTTTTTTTTTTGTATTTATTTAAAAATGTTTTTATAAAAAATTTATTAAAAAATAATTGAAAAAAAAAACAAAGCTAAATCTTATAAAAATTTTAGACATTTTAAATCATCTCTGTTTAACCACCACGTCCCGTCCTCCTGTGTGTGTTAGTTTTTACTAGTCTTTGTTTGTGTCTCCTTTTAGGACGCTCCCCAATTATCCACAGCTCTCGGCTGATAAAGCTTGCTCTGTTTCAGTGTTGGAGAAACAATACTCACCGCCCATGTTTTGGTCAGCCTGAAGATGGGAGCGCTTTGTAGGCCCGACACCACCGCTATAACCGCGTGGAGGTTGTTCATTTCGCACAATTTCTAAAGGAAAAGACACAAAGATGTTGGGGTTTTCAATGCAAAGATGCTCTTGAGATTTGAGCTCCTGTTTATGAAGGCTGTATACCTTGGCGGTGCGGATGTAAAGGCTCAGCACCTCGGCTCTTATCTTTAACGTCTGCGCGTGGAGGATCTCCCGAACCACCCAGAAGCTAGTCTGGATTGAACACACACAGATCGAAATCCTGGTGAAACTGAGGAAATGCAGACCCAGAGAAGTGACGAGGACAAAAGCCAGCAAGCGTGACATTCGTCAAAGTTCTTATCTTGCACACTTAAGAGTTCTGTCTGGTTGCGAAGCCTGCAAACAGCTTTGAAAACTCGAGACCGCTTTATTTGTGGTGGCCTGCTAGTAAGGGTAAAACGCATACATGTCATTGTATCAAGTTAAAGTTAAATGATTGTCACACACACTGCCAAAACGGCAATCCAAGTAAATATCTCAAATAAGGAGGATATTTGCTTATTTTCTGTCCGATAAGATATTTCTTCTCACTAAGCAGATTTTATGTTAGAGTGTTTTACTTGTTTTAATGGTTTTGCTCCTAAATGATCTCAGTAAGAGATTTTATAACCTATATTGAGTAAAACATGAAACTAGAATATCAATTGTGGCAAAGCTGTGTCGTCAACACTCACAAGTATAAAATAACTTTTTCAAAGTATCCATCCATCCATCCATTTTCTACCGCTTATTCCCTTTTGGGGTCGCGGGGGGCGCTGGCGCCTATCTCAGCTACAATCGGGCGGAAGGCGGGGTACACCCTGGACAAGTCGCCACCTCATCGCAGGGCCAACACAGATAGACAGACAACATTCACACTCACATTCACACACTAGGGCCAATTTAGTGTTGCCAATCAACCTATCCCCAGGTGCATGTCTTTGGAAGTGGGAGGAAGCCGGAGTACCCGGAGGGAACCCACACATTCACGGGGAGAACATGCAAACTCCACACAGGAAGATCCCGAGCCTGGATTTGAACCCAGGACTGCAGGAACTTCGTATTGTGAGGCAGACGCACTAACCCCTCTGCCACCGTGAAGTAATAATTTCTTATTTCTAACATGAAAAAAAATAAATCATGACTTTGACAAAATTGTGTCTCATGATTAAAACAGATGGCAGCCAAATGGACTTTGCTGTTTTATTTTCAATGAAATAATAGAAAATAGTACGGTTGGCACAGTACAGTAAACGGACAGTTAATATTTAAACTACTCGGTTGGCAGAGTGGCCGTGCCAGCAACTTGAGGGTTGCAGGTTCAATTCCTGCTTCTGCCATCCTAGTCACTGCCGTTGTGTCCTTGGGCAAGACACTTTACCCACCTGCTCCCAGTGCCACCCACACTGGTTTAAAATGCAACTTATATATTGGGTTTCACTATGTAAAGCGCTTTGAGTCACTAGAGAAAAGCGCTATATAAATATAATTCACTTCATTTAACATATGACATTTCACACTATTTTGAACAGAGATAGTTCATGCACATTCAGATAAATTCTTCAAAATTACAATTTAAAAAAATTTGGCTTGGGGGCCGGGCTATATATATGACAGACAGCAAACAGTAGCTTTATTGTTGTCCATTTTTGACATGTACAAGACACCCAAGAACTGAAATTACATTTTCGGCACAGTCCCGCTAAGAGCAGACATACGATACAAGGGGACAAGACGGGACCGCCAACGGATCAGCCACTTACGGCGCTCCTTAAAAAAGGTGAGAAAAAGGTGACATTGCGAAAGGGGGAAGAGTAAAAAAAAATGTCAGTCGAAGGCTGGACCCTCAGGAGCGCTACTCTCCCGTCCAAAGGCAAAACCTAGTAACTCACTTCTAGCTGATTTTGAGAAAACAAAGGGAAACCCATCTATCTTGATGCCGTCTTACAAAGATTTCCAAACTCATCAAACGTATAGATGTTTTCTTCAGCTTTCATTTTCTTGCCGATTGAACCATGGATTGAATCTGCTGTCCTGAACGTGTGCCCTTTCTCCAGATATTTTTATCACAATCTCGGGTGGGCCCCATTCTGCGTTTGCACATTGGGCAAGAGCCGTGTACCGCGTCCAGTTTTTATTTTGACCTCCACAGTTATCTGCCCAAAAGAGTATGCAAGGGGAAGAATCCAGAACAATACATTTAATGAAGGTGCTTGCAACGTCCTGGGCCAATCTTCCAAATATCCTTTCGTGCCATAATATCACATAATCAGGTTGACCGTCGGCCCCCATTCGTGCAAATGTCTCATTAAAGACAATAAGGCGACTGACAAAGATGCTCCGATTGGTCCCTTGAGATACTAGGTTTTTCTGTTGTATCTACGCGGTTATGTGGTAGTTGCTAGGTCCTGCCATGCGCTTAACAGCTTACTTACGGAACAAATTACAATATCGCATCCACTAATGTAAAGCATATCATCTTGGAACTCCAAAATTATTATCAGCTCAGTTAAAAACTGAGTTACTGGGTTTTGCCTTTGGACGGGAGTACTCAGCCATCCACCACCCTGGAGGAATTAAGCAGTGGTGAAGACGTGGTACCTCAGCACCCCCAAAACCCTCAAATCTAGATTCCAAACATCCCAGAATAAGCTAGTCCGGTTACTTTTAGACCTCCACCCCAGATCACACCTCAATCCAACCCACTTCTCCAAAGTGGGCTGGCTCAGGGTGGAGGACAGAGTAAAACAACTTGCACTGAGCCTAGTCTATAAAATCCGCTACACCTCCTTGATACCGAAGTACATGTCAAACTACTTCCTTAACGTAAATGACCGCCATAACCACAACACCAGGGGGAGGTCCACAAACCACGTTAAACCCAGATTCCGATCTACCAAAGGTCTTAACTCATTCTCTTTCTATGCCACATCAATGTGGAATGCACTCCCAACAGGTATAAAAGTAAGTGCATCTCTATATTCCTTCAAAACCGCTCTAAAACAACACCTCCAGGCAACTTCAACACTTTACTAATACCCTCCTCCATTCACATCCCATCTCCCCGGATTATAAACAACTCAAATGTACTTCTAATGTATATACTTGTTCTTATGCTATCTGAACTCACTATGTTCTCTGCTGGCTGTACATATCCTACTAAATAAGACCTACACTGTTTCAATGTCCATTTCTCTGTTGATGCAATTGTTGATGACTGAAGTTCTGATATCAACCAAAGCTCCTCATCCCACCCCCCGGATTGTAAATAATGTAAATAATTCAATGTACATACTATGATGATTAACTTGTGTGATGACTGTATTACGTTGATAGTATATATTTGTACCATGAATTGATTAACGTGGACCCCGACTTAAACAAGTTGAAAAACTTATTGGGGTGTTACCATTTAGTGGTCAATTGTACGGAATATGTACTGAACTGTACAATCTACTAATAAAAGCATCAATCAATCAAAACGTTGATTTGGGGAGGGGCGTGTGCGTGCATGTATGCCCGATTAACTTGGGTGAGGTGTTGAAATGTTTTTGTGGACTGGGGCCGATCTCAAAGTTCGACACCAGGTGCTGTTGAAAAAAAAAGGAAGGTCAAAAGCGTCCATCTTTGATGAGTCCTCGGGGGAGTTCCTCAGAACAGCCTGTTCCTATATGCGCACTTATGGACTGAAAGAGCACGCAGTTGGCACGATGATGTCATGTTGTCGATGGGAAAATGCCTTTTTAGACCATATGATTTGCCTGAGTGGCTAGGAGACCCTGAGAGTCACAAGCGGTTGCCTTTCCATTGAGAACAATAAATTAGTTTTTAGTATAAGTTTGCTGGTTTCAAAAATTGAATGCCGAGCGCATGTCATTATGTCAAAATAACGGCACTGGCATTTACTTCATTTAAGAATATCTTTCAACATATTGAGCGAAAAGGTCTCTTTTTTTCTACCAAGAAAAGTGCACTTGTTATTAGTGAGAATATACTTATTTTAAGGTATTTTTGGGTCCACTGATGTTAGCCGATTTGACTTGTTTTGGAGAACAACGTAAAATTTATAGTCATTTTTAATAACTTCATGGATAGTTTGCTGTAAAGTTAAGTATTTTTACTTAGACAAAAATATGTTTGGAAAGTACGATAATATACTGTAATCCATCCATCCATTTTGTACCGCTTGTCCCTTTTGGGGTCACAAGGGGTGCTGGAGCCTATCTCAGCTGCATTCGGGCGGAAGGCGGAGTACACCCAGGACAAGTCGCCACCTTATCGCAGGGCCAACACAGATAGACAGACAACATTCACACACTAGGGCCAATTTAGTGTTGCCAATCAACCTATCCCCAGGTGCATGTCTTTGGAGGTGGGAGGAAGCCGGAGTACCCGGAGGGAACCCACGCAGTCACGGGGAGAACATGCAAACTCCACACAGAGAGATCCTGAGCCCGGGGTTGAACTCAGGACCTTTGTATTGTGAGGCAGACGCACTAACCCATGGGTCTCAAACTCAATTTTCCCTGGGGGCCAATGCATGCAGAGTCTGGGTGAGGCAGGGCCGCAAAAAAAGATTACGTAAAATAAACATTTTTAAATGTCTTTATTTTCATTTTCAACAAAAAAATTAAATCATTATAAATTAAACAAAATGAGAATTAAGTAATGTGAGGCAATGCAAATTAAACAATAAATAAAAATAATAATAATAATAATTGGGGTCAGCACGGCGGAAGAGGGGTTAGTGCACCTGGGGATAGGTTGATTGGCAACACTAAATGGTCACTAGTGTGTGAATGTGAGTGTGAATGTTGTCTGTCTATCTGTGTTGGCCCTGTGATGAGGTGGCGACTTGTCCAGGGTGTACACTGCCTTCCGCCCGATTGTAGCTGGGATAGGCCCTAGCGCCCCCCCGCGACCCCAAAGGGAATAAGCGGTAGTAAATGGATGGATGGGTTTGAATTGGTCCAGATTATCGGGGACTGTTATTACTGACGGACAGGTGTCGTGATGTGACTGCAGCCAGGCACGTAAGAAAACCCTCGTCTTCATGGCAACGTTTCTGTCGCTTTCACTCATTTGCCGCTTTTCCACTAACGCAGGGGTAGGCAACCCAAAACGTGGAAAGAGCCATTTTGGAGCCAAATAACAAAAATCGTCTCTGTCTGGAGCAACCTGCACAATCAGCCCCGAACGGGCTGACATCACAACTAACGTGTTACACGTCCGATTCACCCAGCGAGACTCTGTCGGAGTATTAGCGCTGGGGTCCAGTGCACCACAGTTTTGTCGGTCCTTCGGCGGAGTGCTTTGGAAGCTGGCGGAGGGCTTCGGAAGCTACTGGACCACTTGTCCCCCCGCCACCGGGGGAGGGAGCGAGAGAGAGACACACACACACACACACACACACACACACACACACACACACACACACACACACACACACAGTGACAGAGAGCGAGCAGGCAGGCGAGTAAGGGAGGGACGGAGGGAGGAGGAGCGCGTGGGGGTCTAGTGGAAAAGCGGCAAAACGTTTCTCTGCTTGTATCACACAAGTGATATCAATGTCTGGCCCTTGAGAACCATATACCACACCGTGATTGGTAGATTCCTTCAGCTCCGCACACAACGCTGTCAAGCGGCATTCATATAAAACTTGTGGGCCGCACTAACATTAAAGGCCTACTGAAATGAGATTTTTTTATTCAAACGGGGATCGCAGGTCCATTCTATGTGTCATACTTGATCATTTCACGATATTACCATATTTTTGCTGAAAGGATTTAGTAGAGAACATCGACGATAAGGTTTGCAACTTTTGGTCGCTAATAAAAAAAGCCTTGCCTGTACCGGAAGTAGCAGACGATGTGCGCGTGACGTCCCGGGTTGTAGGGCTCCTCACATTGTTTACAATCATGGCCACCAGCAGCGAGAGCGATTCGGACCGAGAAAGCGACAATTTCCCCATTAATTTGAGCGAGGATGAAAAATTTGTGGATGAGGAAAGTGACAGTGAAGGACTAGAAAAAAAAAAGACGAGGGCAGTGGGAGCGATTCAGATGTTCTTAGACACATCTACTAGGATAATTTTGGAAAATCCCTTATCTGCTTATTATGTTACTCGTGTTTTAGTGGAGATTAAATGGTGGTACCTGAAAGTCGGAAGGGTGTGGTGACCGCCAGTGTCTCTGAGGGAAGCCACGTTTCTCGACGAGCCAAGGCAGCCGGGCTGAGCTTTTTTTCCCCCCCCTCCACGGTGTAAGCATCCGACGGTCGTTGGCGGCCGGTGGGAGGAGGTAAGAGAGTCCACAGCTGCAGGGGGAACGACGCAAACTCTCCGCTCATGTCTACGGTAAGAGCCGAATGTAAACAAGGAAAAACCGGCTGTGTTTGTGTTGCTAAAGGCGGCTGCAATACGCCGCTTCCCACCTACGTCTTTCTTCTTTGACGTCTCCATTATTAATTGAACAAATTGCAAAAGATTCAGCAACACAGATGTCCAGAATACTGTGTAATTATGCGATTAAAGCAGACCACTTATTGCTGTGATCGGTGCTGGATCAAAATGTCCTCTAAAATCCGTTACGTCATGCAACGTTTTCAACAGGATACTTCGCGCGAAATTTAAAATGGCAATTTAGTAAACTAAAAAAGCCGTATTGGCATGTGTTGCAATGTTAATATTTCATCATTGATATATAAACTATCTGACTGCGTGGTCGGTAGTAGTGTGTTTCTGTAGGCCTTCACATTAAGGTGGGGGCCGCAAAATAACGTCTCGCGGGCCGCGTGTCTAAGACCCCTACACTAACCCCTCCACCACCGTGCTGCCCCAAAATCCGACAGCTCAAAATAATCCACAAAGTCTGGGGAACTGCAGTAATACAGAAGTGTAGAGGAGCATTCCACCTT
>NC_084636.1:8307601-8332601 GCF_033978795.1 Nerophis ophidion | reverse complement strand
TTAATTTTAGAATTTTGATTACATGTTTTAAATAGGTTAAAATTCAATCTGCACTTTGTTAGAATATATAACAAATTGGACCAAGCTATATTTCTAACAAAGACAAATCATTATTTCTTCTAGATTTTCCGGAACAAAAATTTGAAAAAAATTCAAAAGACTTTGAAATAAGATTTAAATTTGATTCTACAGATTTTCTAGATTTGTCAGAATATTTTTATTGATTTTTAATCATAATAAGTTTGAAGAAATATTTCAAAAATATTCTTTGTCAAAAAAACAGAAGCTAAAATGAAAAATTAAATTTAAATGTATTAATTTTTATTTACAATAAAAAAAATTAATTTACTTGAACATTGATTCAAATTGTCAGGAAAGAAGAGGAAGGAATTTAAAAGGTGAAAAAAATCCTAAAATAATTTTTAAGGTTGTATTTTTTCTCTAAAATTGTCTTTCTGAAAGTTATAAGAAGCAAAGTAAAAAAATAAATGAGTTTATTTAAACAAGTGAAGACCAATTCTTTAAAATATTTTCCTGGATTTTCAAATTCTATTTGAGTTTTGTCTCTCTTAGAATTAAAAATGTCAAAAGAAGCGAGACCAGCTTGCTAGTAAATCATAAAAATTTAAAAAATAGAGGCAGCTCACTGGTAAGTGCTGCTATTTGAGCTATTTTTAGAACAGGCCAGCAGGCAACTCATCTGGTCCTTACAGACTACCTGGTGACCCCTGACCTATATTGAGTAAAACATGCTTGAAACTAGAATATCAACTGATGCAAAGCTGTGTCATCAAAAAATACTTTTTTAAAGTAATCATTTCTTAAACCGAAAAATATGGTATGTATAAATAAATATATTGTCACTTAATCGATCAAACTTTTTCAAATAGTCATTTTTTTTCTGGTTTTAGGCTAAACAGGTTTTATTTCTACTTTTCAACTAGTTTTATTTATAACTAATGTTAAATACATGTTTACGTATAATACAATGAGAATGTTATATTGCTCAATTATTCTAAATTATTTCAATTATTGTGCAGAAATATGGGATCGCAACTGGACTGTTTGGTTTGTCTTAGAAGACGCTTCGCCTCTCATCCAAGTAGGCTTCATCAGTTCATGCTCATATTCTTAGATCGGTCAGCTTTACTCTGGACAGACTAGATCTGACAAATCTAAGACTAGTGCTGACGAAACTAAGTATAAGACTAGATGTGATCAAACATTTGGATTAGTCAGATCTAGTTTTACATTCTTAATCTGGTAGACGGACTAGATCTGACCAATGTAAATCCATGACCATGGACTGATGAGGAATACTTCGATGAGAGGCAAACCGTCTTTTAAGACAAACCAAACAGTCTAGTGAAGATCGACTGAATGGCCTGACTTTATAAATAAGTATTACACAGTCATGCTCCTGTGGTAAAAGGGCAATTTCAATCTTATTTGCGTTTGTGAGGAGAAAAATCCTTGTTTATTTCAATTATTTTCCCTAAAAGACCCAGAATGTTTTATTCGATTACTCAGTAAACTGAACAAATTAATATAAAGATTACTTGATTACTAAAATATGATCTGCAGCCCTAACGGTAACTAAAAAAAAAAAAAAATCTTTAAATGGGTTCTTCTTGGCGCAAGCGATACACTTGTACAAAGTTTTATGTGAGTCATTTTAAGTAGCCTCTATTTTGTTTGATCCTGCAAAGAAACTCCAATCAAAACCTCCGAAACAGCAAAAATGTCCGAATGATGAAAAAAGTGCTTAAAGGGGAACATTATCACAATTTCAAAAGGGTTAAAAACAATAAAAATCAGTTCCCAGTGGCTTGTTTTATTTTTCAAAATCTTTTTAAAAATTTATATATCCCTAAAAAAAGCTTTAAAGTTCTTGATTTTCGCTATTTGCAATGCGACTGTCCATTTCCCTGTGACGTCATACAGTGCTGCCAATACAAACAACATGGCGGTTACCACAGCAAGATATAGCGACATTAGCTCGGATTCAGACTCGGATTTCAGCGGCTTAAGCGATTCAACAGATTACGCATGTATTGAAACAGATGGTTGGAGTATGGAGGCAGATAGCGAAAACAAAATTGAAGAAGAAATTGAAGCTATTGAGCGAATAGCTATTGACGCTATTCGGCCATAGCGTGGGTGTACCTAATGAAGTGGCTCATAGCATGGCTGCCTGATTAGCATCACCGGTAAAATGTGCGGACCAAACGATCAGGACTTTCGCATCTTGTGACACTGAAGCAACTAAAATCAGTCAATTGGTAAGTGTTTGTTTCGCATTAAATGTGGGTATCTAGTTTAAAATGTACATACAGCTAGCGTAAATAGCATGTTAGCATCGATTAGCATAGCATCTTAGCATCGATTAGCTGGCAGTCATGCTGCGACTAAATATATCTGATTAGCACATAAGTCAACAACATCAACAAAACTCACCTTTGTGATTTGGTTGACTTAATCGTTGCAAATGCATCTGCAGGTTATCCATACATCTGTGCCATGTCTGTCTTAGCATCGCCGGTAGAATGTGGAGACACTCTGGTACATTCAATGGGGGTCTGGTGGCAGATTTCTTGCCAGTGGTGCAACTTGAATCCCTCCCTGTTAGTGTTGTTACACCCTCCGACAACACACCGACGAGGCATGATGTCTCCAAAGTTCCAAAAAATAGTCGAAAAAACGGAAAATAACAGAGCTGAGTCCCGGTGTTTGTAATGTGTTGAAAATGAAAATGGCGGGTGTGTTACCTCGGTGACGTCACGTTCTGACATCATCGCTACGAGACCGATAAACAGAAAGGCGTTTAATTCGCCAAAATTCACCCATTTAGAGGTCAGAAATCGGTTAAAAAAAATACATGGTCTTTTTTCTGCAACATCAAGGTATATATTGACGCCTGCATAGGTTTGGTGATAATGTTCCCCTTTAAGCCAGAGTTGGGGTGCACCTTGGACTGGTCGCCGGCCAATTAAAGGGCAGTGTCCTGGGCATGACGTTAAAGTGGATCCGGCAGTGGAGGCTCCTCTATGGGGTCTTGGGGCACTAGGAAGGTGAACCCCTTTACTACTGTTACCCCAGGTGGCCCTTGGCAAAGGCCTAGTATCTGACTGCCCTCTAGCCTAATGTACGGAATAATTTTGGTTGTGGTTATCGACTTTGAAGCTATTTTATTTGGTACATGGTGTAATGATAAGTGTGACCAGTAGATGGCAGTCACACATAAGAGATACGTCAACGGCAGAGCAGGCGGAAGACGGTAGTTTTAAGAACTGCCACAACGGCTGCGCTGGCGGGAGAAGGCTGCAGCAAAAAAGGGTCCCCAGTCGTCTTGGACAGTATGCCACTGGACCCTGACCTGATTCTGTCACATAAAATAGAGTCACGCACAGGCATCCTACATAAAGGGATACACCCCTATCGTTATCGAGTGACCGCCGATAAATGAAAAAGGCAGATATTCATAAACAACCATTCAGTCACATTCACACCTACGGACAATTTAAGGACAAAACAGGTCTGGATTATGCTTTTGCGAAGTCACCGTGTAATGATAATATTAAAATCGAGCGAGCCGGCGTAGCATGATATCTGTTTTTGTCAAAAATACACAGAAAATAATGTGACCCCAAAGCTGCAACTATGAAGAGAATGAGAAGTAGATGCACTCTGACAATACTTGCCAACCCTCCAGGATTTTACGGGAGACTCCCGAAATTCAGCGCCTCTCCCGAAAACCTCCCGGGACAAATTTTCTCCCGAAATTCAGGCGGACCTGAGTGAGGACAGCCTGTTTTCACGTCCGCTTTCCCACAATATAAACAGCGTGCCTGCTCAATGACGTTATAACTGTAGAATGATCGAGGGCGAGTTCTTGGTTTCTTATGTGGGTTTATTGTTAGGCAGTTTCATTAACGTCCTCCCAGCGCGGTAACAACACACAACAACAGCAGTCACGTTTTCGTCTACCGTAAAGCAGTTCGTCTGCCGTAAGCAACAATGTTGTGACACTCTTAAACAGGACAATACTGCCATCTACTGTACATGCAAATGGTTAGAAAAATAGTGATGGAGAATAGAACAAGGACGGACAATTCAACCCTCAACTCAACAATGAGTAGATGAGTGTTATGTGTGTGTATATGTGTAAATTAATGAACACTGAAATTCAAGTATTTATTTTATTTATATATATATATATATATATATAGATATATATATATATATATTTATATATATACATTTTCTACCGCTTAATCCCTTTTTTGGGGTCGCGGGGGCCGCTGGCGCCTATCTCAGCTACAATCGGGCGGAAGGCGGGGTACACCCTGGACAAGTCGCCACCTCATCGCATATATATAATAAAATAAATATATATATAGCTAGAATTCACTGAAAGTCAAGTATTTCATATATATATATATATATATATATATATATATATATATATATATATATTTACCAAGCAAAGGTAACACGCAAGGACATTAGCACATCTGACACGTACGTAGGATTAACCGAAGGAGCGTTTAAAACCAGATGTAATAATCACAAGGCCTCCTTTAGAAACCAGACTTTGCGGAATTCTACATAACTCAGCAAGCACATTTGGAACCTCAAAGACAATAATGTTGAATATTCAATAACATGGCAAATTCTTGCATCCAGCACACCATACACCAGTGGTAATAAAAGATGCAACCTATGCTTAAAAGAGAAACCGTTTATTATATATCATCCAGACCTGTCATCTCTCAACAAGCGCAGTGAAATAATTTCAACATGCCGCCACAGACGGAAACACCTCCGAGGTAACACATGAGCCAATCACCACACCCTACGCCTGCCTGTACCCACCCACTCTGTGCCCTATATAAACCATTATATGTGAATGCTTCCATTAAAATCTCCTGATGATTGAGGGAACCCCTCATGAAACAGTTTTGTAGAGATGAAGTAGTCTTGTGATTTTTCCCACACCTACATACATATACATACACACATATATATATATATATATATATATATATATATATATACACACATACATACATACATACATATATATATATATATACATATATATATATATATACACACATACATATATATATATATACATATATATATATATATACACACATACATACATACATACATATATATATATATACATATATATATATATATTTATATATATATATATATATATATATATATATATACATATATATATACATATATATATATGTATATATATATATGAAATACTTGACTCTTAACCACGCCCCCTGCTCGACCGCGTCCCCTACCCCCCAAACCCCGAAATCGGAGGTCTCAAGGTTGGCAAGTATGACTCTGACTCAGAGATGAGCTTGTTTATGTGACTTTGCCATCTGTCCTGAGGCCAAGGACGTTGATGTAACAATAGGCGTAAACTGCAATTAAAAGTTCTCCTCCTAATCGCTGCCAGTTGTCTCCACTTGGAGCAGAACATCATCAGCGGAATTTGCACGACCACCAACACCACCGCACGTACACAACTTCCCAGCCTGTACGACCCTCTGTCTTCTAGTAACTCAAATCTCAGAAATTAACCACGTTTGGAACTCTCCTTGCAAAGCAAAAAAAACCCGCATGATCCTAAAAGCAGATACTGGTAGGGAGGTGCGGGCAAAACGGTGGTAGTGTCAAAACAAGGATGTGGGAGACCTTCTGGGACTATCAACGGCCTTGCATGGAGCCCACAGAGACTCAAAGACCGGATGTAGCTGGATCAGGATGTAGGAGTCGATTGTTTACTTAATATATTTCTCTTTTTTTAATAAATGCTTTCCTTCTCCTATAGCCATGTCAGTCATTCCCTTCTCTGGCGCCATTGAGTGAGAAGACAAAGGCGCTTTCTAAAGGTAGAAGGTAAAGAGGTACGTCTGACAGCTCTTGACCACCAAATGACCACCCGGGCATTTTAAGACCGCAGGAGCTCAGCAAATTACGCTGATCCGTCAATCCAGGCCTGAGAAAAATGTCCTCCTCCCATCCAACTAAGCCTAAAGTGAACCAGAAAGCTGAATTGTTTTCCTTATGCCTTTACATCTAAACTAGAATTACATCAGAGGACTTCGGCGAGAGAAGGGTGCAGTAAAAAAAGCCAGAGCCACAGACGGTCCGTCATTGCTACACACTTCGGCGTTTTATTAGGCCCAGGTCCCGTGGAGCATCCGGAGACGCTGCCCATGGCAACACAGCTGGGTTCATAAAAGTTGAAATTTGGGCCGTTACGTAGACGGAAATCAAGCATGTCAAGAAAAACTGACGTCAACTAAAGGGGGAACATTATCACCAAACCTATGCAGGCATCAATATATACCTTGATGTTGCAGAAAAAGGACCATGTATTTTTTTAACCGATTTCCGAACTCTAAATGGGTGAATTTTGGCAAATTAAACGCCTTTCTGTTTATCAGTCTTTTAGCGATGACGTCAGAATGTGACGTCACCGAGGTAACACACCCGCCATATTCATTTTCACATTACAAACACCGGGTCTCGGCTCCGTTATTTTCCGGTTTTTCGACTATTTTTTTTAACCTTGGAGACATCATGCCTCGTCGGTGTGTTGTCGGAGGGTGTAACAACACTAACATGGAGGGATTCAAGTTGCACCACTGGCAAGAAACCTGCCGCCAGACCCCCATTGAATGTACCAGAGTGTCTTCACATTTTACCGGCGATGCTAAGACAGACATGGCACAGAGATGTATGGATAACCTGCTGATGCATTTGCAACGATTAAGTCAACCAAATCACAAAGGTGAGTTTTGTTGATGTTTTTGACTTATGTGCTAATCAGACATATCTGGTCACGGCATGACTGCCAGCTAATCGATGCTAACATGCTACGCTAATCGATGCTAACATGCTATTTACGCTAGCTGTATGTACATTTGAAACTAGATACCCACATTTAATGCGAAACAAACACTTACCAATCGACGGATTTAAGTTGCTCCAGTGTCACAAGATGCGAAAGTCCTGATCGTTTGGTCCGCACATTTTACCGGCGATGCTAATAAGGCAGCCATGCTATGGGCCACTTCATTAGGTACACCCATGCTATGGCCGAATAGCGGCAATAGCTATTTGCTCAATAGCTTCAATTTCTTCTTCAATTTTGTTTTCGCTATCTGCCTCCATACTCCGTCCATCTGTTTCAATACATGCGTAATCTGTTGAATCGCTTAAGCCGCTGAAATTCGAGTCTGAATCCGAGCTAATGACACTATATCTTGCTGTGGTAACCACCATGTTGTTTGTATTGGCAGCCCTGTATGACGTCACAGGGAAATGGACAGGGTCTTCGCAAATAGGTAAAATCAAGACCTTTAAAGCTTTTTTTTAGGGATATTCCGGGACCGGTAAAATTTTGAAAAAAACAAGCCACTGGGAACTGATTTTTATTGTTTTCAACTCTTTTGAAATTGTGATAATGTTCCCCTTTAAGAGTGCTCCAATTTAAAAATGCTTTGAGATAAGAGCTGTGTCTCGGCTAATTGTTACGCTTTGAGTTCCAACAATCCATCCATTTTCTACCGCTTATTCCCTTTGGGGTCGCTGGAGCCTATCTCAGCTACAATCGGGCGGAAGGCGGGGTACACCCTGGACAATTGGGCACCTCATCGCAGGGCCAACACAGATAGACAGACAACATTCACACTCACATTCACACACTAGGGCCAATTTAGTGTTGCCAATCAACCTATCCCCAGGTGCATGTCTTTGGAGGTGGGAGGAAGCCTGAGTACCCGGAGGGAACCCAAACAGTCACGTGGAGAACATGCAAACTCCACAGAGAAAGATCCTGAGCCTGGGATTGAACCCAGGACTACTCAGAACCTTCGTATTGTGAGGCAGACGCACTAACCCCTGTTCCATCGTGCTGCCTACGCTTTAAATTGCAAATAAACAATTGAGTTACAAGCATGTCATTATTTGGTGTGGCGAATGTCACAAGAAACTATTATTATAATGATCGATTAATCTATTGATTAGTTTGTTTGAAAAATCGAATAATCAGATAAAGCACACTTCCATTCATCCATTTTCTACTGCTTATTCCCTTTGGGGTCGCTGGTGCCTATCAGCTACAATCGGGCGGAAGGCGGGGTACCCCCTGGACAAGTGGGCACCTCATCGCAGGGCCAACACAGATGGACAGACAACTTTCACACTCACATTCACACACTAGGGACCATTTAGTGTTGCCAATCAACCTATATGTTATAATACATTTTAATTATTTAAATCATGAAGACAATAAAGCCGTCCTACTTCCAGCCCCAACTTAGCCACAACTCTGCAAGGTAATCACAGCATCTACAAACCCCGTTTCCATATGAGTTGGGAAATTGTGTAAGATGTAAATATAAACTGAATACAATGATTTGCAAATCCTTTTCAACCCATATTCAGTTGAATGCACTACAAAGACAAGATATTTGATGTTTAAACTCCGGGCTATAAAAGTAAACATTGATTGATTGATTGATATAAACTTAGGAGCTCGGTTGGTAGAGTGGCCGTGCCAGCAACTTGAGGGTTGCAGGTTCGATTCCCGCTTCCGCCATCCTAGTCACTGCCGTTGTGTCTTTGGGCAAGGCACTTTACCCACCTGCTCCCAATGCCACCCACACTGGTTTAAATGTAACTTAGATATTGGGTTTCACTATGTAAAGCGCTTTGAGTCACTAGAGAAAAGCGCTATATAAATATAATTCACTTTACTTCACAAATATGTCCCTGGACACATGAGGACTTTGAATATGACCGATGTATGATCCTGTATCTACTTGGTATTGGATTGATACCCAGATTTGTGGTATCATCCAAAACTAATGTAAAGCATCCAAACAACAGAAGAAAAAGTGATTATAATATTTTAACTGAAGTTTAGAAAAGAACATGTTAAAAGAGAAAGTAAGCAGATATTAACAGTAAATGAACAAGTGGATTAATAATTAATTTTCTACCACTTGTCCTTAATAATGTTGACTAAATAATAGAATGGAAAATGACACAATATGTTACTGTATAGATCAGGGGTCACCAACACGGTAAGGACCAGATGAATGCCTGCTGGCCTGTTCTAAAAATAGCTCAAATAGCAGCACTTACCAGTGAGCTGCCTCTATTTTTTAAAAATGTTTTATTTACTAGCAAGTTGGTCTCGCTTTGCTCGACATTTTTAATTCTATGAGAGACAAAACTCAAATAGAATTTGAAAATCCAAGAAAATATTTTAAAGACTTGGTCTTCACTTGTTTTAATAAATTCATTAAATTGTTTAAATAAATTCATTTATTTCAGAAAGACAATTTTAGAGAAAAAATACAACCTTATAAACGATTTTATACCTTTTAAATTCCTTCCTCTTCGTTCCTGACAATCAAAATCAATGTTCAAGTATTTTTTTATTGTAAAGAATAATAAATACATTTTAATTTAATTCTTCATTTTAGCTTCTGTTTTTTCGACGAAGAATATTTGTGAAATATTTCTTCAAACTTATTATTATTAAAATAAAAAAAAACTATTCTGGCAAATCTAGAAAATATTTAAAATCAAATTTAAATCTTATTTCAAAGTAATTTTGAATTTCTTTTAAAAAAAAATTCTAGAAAAACTAGAAGAAATAATGATTTGTCTTTGTTAGAAATATAGCTTGGTCCAATTAGTTATATATTCTAACAAAGTGCTGATTGAGTTTTAACCTATTCAAAAAATGTCATCAAAATTCTAAAATTAATACTAATCAGGAAAAATTACTAATGATGTGCTATAATTTTTTTTTTTTTCAAAAAGATTCGAATTAGCTAGTTTTTCTCTTCTTATTTTCAGGGGAATTTTGAATTTTAAAGAGTCGAAATTGAAGATAAACTATGTTTCAAAATTTTATTTTAATTTTTTCCCTGTTTTTTCCTCTTTTAAACCGTTCAATTAAGTATTTTTTCATCATTTATTCTCTACAAAAAACCTTCCGCAAAAGGAAAAAAAATGTACGACAGAATGACAGACAGAAATAGATTTATTTATTAAAGGTCAATTGAGCAAATTGGCTATTTCTGGCAATTGATTGAAGTGTGTATCAAACTGGTAGCCCTTCGCATTAATCAGTACCCAAGAAGTAGCTCTTGGTTTTAAAAATGGTTGGTGACCCCTGGTATAGACAGACTAATTAGGAGCCTTTGTTTGTTTGCTTACTAATAAAAGATAAATTGTCCAGTATGTTCACTATTTTATTTAATGACAATTTTGCAATAAAAAAAACATATGTTTAATGTACCCTTAGATTTGTTCAAATAAAGCCAATAATGCAATTTTTTGTGTGTCCCATTTATTTAGAAAAGTATCAAAATACATTTTGGTACCGGTACCAATATATTGGTAACGGGACAACACTAATTCACGGTTTATTTTTTATAGCCCTCAACTTTGCTAAACAAATCAAAATATCAAAGTTTTACCCGCTATTATTTCAATCCAAAAGAGAATGTCAATTAGTGTTGCAAGTGCGTCATAAGAAGTATCATATAAAGAGCGGTTTTGTGCTGAATAAGATAACCAGCTGCAGCTTCGCCACAGATTGGAATGACCTCATGAGTGATACCGCACCGCTTCCTTTCCCCTTTGTCTACATTGTAAGTGGAAACCTGCAGTGTGGGGGTCCCAGGGAATACTAAGAAAGACCAGACTGCGTGCCAGAATAGGAACGGAGGAGGAAGAATACGGGGGGAGAAAAAAAAAAGTAAGACAAGTTGGGGGAACTGATTGAACAAGCACATTTTGCAGCGTGAGACAGAGAGATTACTGGGATTCATGTCCAGCGAAGGAAAACAGGGATTGTTGATGATTTTCACGACACCTTGCAGCGAGACCCTTGACCGATGGCCGGATGTTGCCCAATTTAGAGCCGCGGGTCAAAAAGGCTTACTCTTTCCCTCAAGTTTTGGTGAAAACGCGAAGAAGAGAATTACGACAAGGCTAAGGGCGGCCATATAACATAAAAAGTGTAGAATCTGGCAGGGATCTGGGCTGCGTCCCCGCCAACAGCATTAGCTCTCTGTGCAATGGCTTTTCCATGAGGTCTTTTACCACCAGCCTCAGGACTCGTCAAGAGCAGTAAATTGAGGCTAAGCGTGTTCTCATGTGAAATCGCCATTGCTCCCTTTGTCAAACCCTAAAATTTCTACCGGCGTATGGCATCCCTTTACCATTATACACACAGCAGGCATGGCATCTGTAAAGCTGAAACTTAGATTGATTCTATGCGGAACAAACCAATGTCGTCAAAGTACAAACCCCGTTTCCATATGAGTTGGGAAATTGTGTTAGATGTAAATATAAACGGAATACAATGATTTGCAAATCCTTTTCAACCCATATTCAGTTGAATGCACTAAATATACAAGATATTTGTATATATCATATATCATAAACTTTATTTTTTTTTGCAAATAACTTAGAATTTCATGGCTGCAAAACGTGCCAAAGTAGTTGGGAAAGGGCATGTTCACCACTGTGTTACATCACCTTTTACGCTTCATAATGCGCCACACATTTTCCATGGGAGACAGGTCTGGACTGCAGACAGGCAAGGAAAGTACCCGCACTCTTTTTTTAAAGAAGCCACGCTGTTGTAACACGTGCTGAATGTGGCTTGGCATTGTCTTGCTGAAATAAGCAGGGGCGTCCATGAAAAAGACGGCGCTTAGATGGCAGCATATGTTGTTCCAAAACCTGTATGTACCTTTCAGCATTAATGGGGCCTTCACAGATGTGTACGTTACCCATGCCTTGGGCATTAATGCACCCCCATACCATCACAGATGCTGGCTTTTCAACTTTGCGTCGATGACAGTCTGGATGGGTCGCTTCCCCTTTGGTCCGGATGACACAATGTCAAATATTTCCAAAAACAATTTGAAATGTGGACTGGTCAGACCACAGAACAGAAGATCTCGGGCCCAGAGAAGCCGGCGGCGTTTCTGGATGTTGTTGATAAATGGCTTTTGCTTTGCATAGTAGAGATTTAACTTGCTCTTACAGATGTAGTGACAGTGGTTTTCTGAAGTGTTCCTGAGCCCATGTGGTGATATCCTTTAGAGATTGATGTCGGTTTTTGATACAGTGCCGTCTGAGGGATCGAAGGTCACGGTCATTCAATGTTGGTTTCCGGCCATGCCGCTTACGTGGAGTGGTTTCTCCAGATTCTCTGAACCTTTTGTGATATTATGGACCGTAGATGTTGAAATCCCTAAATTTGTTGCAATTGCACTTTGAGAAACGTTGTTCTTAAACTGTTTGACTATTTGCTCACGCAGTTGTGGACAAAGGGGTGTACCTCGCCCCATCCTTTCTTGTGAAAGACTGAGCATTTTTGGGAAGCTGTTTTTATACCCAATCATGGCACCCACCTGTTCCCAATTAGCCTGCACATCTGTGGGATGTTCCAAATAAGTGTTTGATCAGTATTCCTCAACTTTATCAGTATTTATTGCCACCTTTCCCAAGTTCTTTGTCATGTGTTGCTGGCATCAAATTCTAAAGTTAATGATTATTTGCAAAATAAATGTTTATCAGTTTGAACATCAAATATCTTGTCTTTGGAGTGCATTCAACTGAATATGGGTTGAGAAGGATTTGCAAATCATTGTATTCTGTTTATATTTACATCTAACACAATTTAAAAATTCAAATGGAAACAGGGTTTGTAATTAGGGTCCAATAAGCCCAAATAGCAAAGAGAAATAAAAAAAAAAGCATGTAAACAAACAGCTTGGGCCTTAAGAGGTTAATAAATATGCGCAGTTGAAATGAAAAGAGAGACATTTTGACAGAAATCAGGGAATGTCCCGTCCTGTCAAACAAAACATCACGGCTTCCACGTCTCTCACGTGTTGACAGGATTTCCACAGTGGGATTGCGGACATGTGACGGGAGGACATAAAACGCAATCTGATCGGCGTGTTTCCCCGAGAACTTAGAAGGGGGACAAGTCGTAACTCACTGGGCTGATGTCATGGCTGACTTATGGGGCAAACCTCCGCACCATCTCCATCACCTCATACTTCACCGCTCCCAGCTGGAGACACTTTTGACTTTCAAAGACGTGACAGGGGAAAAGATTAGAAGAATGGCTCTTAAATTGAAAATGGCTTCTCGGTGCAGAAAGTAGCTCCGTGAGATGAGCGAGCCGGCCAAGCGCCGCTGCAGTCCGTCATTTCAATTCAGACCGGAGCTCGGAGTGACTTTGGGAAAACACATCAGACGTGAGAGCAGAGGGAAAATATTTGACTACAAGTCTGGTGTTGACTTTTTACTCCAAGGTTACGCACCTTGTCGTCTTCACGGCCAACCGCAGAGACGCAAACATGCCCGGTGGTCATCGGGCGGCGGACCCCACACGCGCAACATTGTCATTGATTGGTGAGCAGTAGCAGTTAAAGGGGAACATTACCACCAGACCTATGTAGGCGTCAATATATACCTTGATGTTGCAGAAAAAAGACAATATGTTTTTTTAACCGATTTCCGAACTCTAAATGGGTGAATTTGGCGATTTAAACGCCTTTCAATTGTTCGCTGTCGGAGCAATGACCTTCACAACATGAAGCAATCTGCCATTTTCCCAAACACATTACACACACCGAGTCAAATCAGCTCTGTTATTTTCCGTTTTTTCGACTTTTTTCCGTACCTTGGAGACATTATGCCTCGTCGGTGTGTTGTCGGAGAGTGTAACAACACAATCAGGGACGGTTTCAAGTTGCACCAGTGGTCAAAAGATGCGAAAGTCCCTCGTTTGTTCTGCAAACTGTACCGACGACAGCTATGCTACGACAGATGACAGATATGGCAAGAATGTGTGGATATCCATCCATCCATCCATCTTCTTCCGCTTATCCGAGGTCGGGTCGCGGGGGCAACAGACTAAGCAGGGAAACCCAGACTTCCCTCTCCCCAGCCACTTCGTCTAGCTCTTCCCGGGGGATCCCGAGGCGTTCCCAGGCCAGCCGAGAGACATAGTCTTCCCAACGTGTCCTGGGTCTTCCCCGTGGCCTCCTACCGGTTGGACGTGCCCTAAACACCTCCATAGGGAGGCGTTCGGGTGGCATCCTGACCAGATGCCCAAACCACCTCATTTGGCTCCTCTCGATGTGGAGGAGCAGCGGCTTTACTTTGAGTTCCTCCCGGATGGCAGAGCTTCTCACCCTATCTCTAAGGGAGAGCCCCGCCACACGGCGGAGGAAACTCATTTCGGCCACTTGTACCCGTGATCTTATCCTTTCGTAGATCGACCGGTAAATTGAGAGCTTTGCCTTCCGGCTCAGTTCCTTCTTCACCACAACGGATCGGTACAACGTCCGCATTACTGAAGACGCCGCACCGATCCGCCTGTCGATCTCACGATCCACTCTTCCCTCACTCGTGAACAAGACTCCTAGGTACTTGAACTCCTCCACTTGGGGCAGGGTCTCCTCCCCCAACCCGGAGATGGCATTCCACCCTTTTCCGGGCGAGAACCATGGACTCGGACTTGGAGGTGCTGATTCTCATTCCGGTCGCTTCACACTCGGCTGCGAACCGATCCAGTGAGAGCTGAATATCCCGGTCAGATGAAGTCAGTGTGGATATCCTGCGACCCATTTTTTTATATATGTATATATAGATTAGCTAGTTTCTCTCTTCTTTTTTTCGGTTGAATTTTGAATTTTAAAGAGTCTAAATTGAAGATAAACTATGTTTGAAAATTTACTCTTCATTTTTTTCCTGTTTTCTCCTCTTTTATACCGTTCAATTAAGTATTTTTTCATCATTTATTCTCTACAAAAAACCTTCCGTAAGAGGATAAAAAATGTACGACGGAATGACAGACAGAAATACCCATTTTTACACACACACACACACACACACACACACACATATATATATATATATATATATATATATATATATATATATATATATATATATATATATATATATATATATATATATATATATATATATATATATATATATATATATATAAATACATATATATATATATATATATATTAGGGATGCACCGATTAATCGGTAACCGAATATATTCGGCCAAATATGGCAAAAAAAGCCACATTCTGCCTTCGGTGGAATGCGTTAAGAACAAGGCCGAATAGTGGCGTGTGACGCAATTTTTGACGCGGTGACGCAATCAACCAACGTGCAGTGACGCGGAGACGTTGGGATATGTTGTGTACCTGTATAAGTGTACGAGGTTACAAGCACACACTTATTGAGATTTAGTGGGGCCTCTGTTTACATTATTAGCCTGTTGTGTAGGCTACCTGTATAAGTGTATGAGGTTACAAGCACACACTTAATTGAGATTTACTTGAGCCTTCTGTTTACATTATTAGCATATCTACTGTGGCTAAGCAGACTTTTGCCAAAAGGACAATAATTCATTTGTTGTGGGTTTATCCACTTTAATGCACTTTATTTTTTTTTGGAATGCATGTTTTGTTTGAAGGCCTAATATAAATGAAAAACTTTGTGCTTTTTTTGAAAAGCAAAGGCTACTGGAATATTAAAAAATGTCGATATTCAATAAAAAATTACTTTATTTGAAAAACATGTCTAAATATTTATTCAAGGCTATTAATGCTATTTATAAAAAAATTGTGAAAAACTGCATTCATTATTCGGCCTTCGGCCAAGCGTTTAGGTTTTATTCGGCTTCGGCCACAAATTTTCATTTCGGTGCATCCCTAATATATATATATATATATATATATATATATATATATATATATATATATATATATATATATATTTATTTATTAAAGGTAAATTGAGCAAATTGGCTATTTCTGGCAATTGATTTAAGTGTGTATCAAACTGGTAGCCCTTCGCATTAATCAGTACCCAAGAAGTAGCTCTTGGTTTTAAAAAGGTTGGTGACCCCTGGTATAGACAGACTAATTAGGAGCCTTTGTTTGTTTGCTTACTAAAAAAAGATAAGTTGTCCAGTATGTTCACTATTTTATTTAATGACAATTTTGCAATAAAAAACATATGTTTAATGTACCCTTAGATTTGTTCAAATATAGCCAAAAAATAAAGCCAAAGCAGATGCATTTCCGACGATAAAGTCAACGAAATCACAAAGGTGAGTTTTGTTGATGTTATTGACTTATGTGGCGTGTGCTAATCAGACGTATTTGGTCACGGCATGACTGCAAGCTAATCGATGCTAACATGCTATTTAGGCTAGCTGTATGTACATATCGCATCATTATGCCTCATTTGTAGCTATATTTGCATCTCACCTTTCCCTCCACCCACACTTAATGCCAAACAAACACATACCAATCGTTGGTTAGAAGGCGATCGCCGAATTCGTCCGCGCTTCCTCCTGTGCCGCTGTCTGTCATGATATGGTTCAAAAGCTTCTGTTTCTTCTTTAATTTCGTTTTCGGGACCTGCCTATACAATACAACCATCCATTTCAATACATGCGTAATCTGTTGAATCGCTTACGGCGCTGAAATCAGAGTCTGAATCCGAGCTACTATGCCAGGGGTCGGGAACCTTTTTGGCTGAGAGAGCCATGCAAGCCAAATATTTTAAAAAGTATTTCCGTGAGAGCCATATAATATTTTTTTAAGACTGTATACAACTAAATGCGTGCATTTTTAAGTAAGACCAACTTTTTTAGAGTATAACAAGTCTTTTATTCTTTTTGATAACATTGTTATTCTGAAGCTAACCAACAATAAATAAAATACTTCTTACCATTAATGAGACTTCTTAAAGGGGAACAATATCACAATTTCAGAAGGGTTAAAACCAATAAAATCAGTTCCCAGTGGCTTATTTTATTTTTTGAATTTTTTTTCAAAATTTTACCCATCCCGGAATATCCCTAAAAAAAGCTTTAAAGTGCCTGATTTTCACTATCTGTGAAGCCATCGTCCATTTTCATTTGACGTCATCCAGTGATGCCAATACGGATAGCACAGCAAGATATAGCGACATTAGCTCGGATTCAGACTCGGATTTCAGCGCCTTAATCGATACAACAGATTACGCGTGTATGGAAACGGGTGGTTGGAGTATGGAGGCAGATAGCGAAAACGAAATTGAAGAAGAAACTGAAGCTATTGAGCGAATAGCTATTGACGCTATTCGGCCATGTTTTCCTTAGCATCGCCGGTAAAATGTGCAGACCAAACGTTCGGGACTTTCGCATCTTGTGACACTGGATCAATTGGTAAGTGTTTGGCATTAAATGTGGGTGGAGGGAAATGCTGGATGTAAATATAGTTTCAAATGTACATAAAGCTAGCCTAAATAGCATGTTAGCATCGATTAGCTGGCAGTCATGCCGCGACCAAATATGTCTTATTAGCACATAAGTCAATAACATCAACAAAACTCACCTTTGTGATTTTGTTGACTTTATCGTTGGAAATGCATCTGCAGGTTATCCATACATCTCTGTGCAATGTCTGTCTTAGCATCGCCTGTAAAATATGCAGACACTCTGGTACATTCAATGGGGGTCTGGCGGCAGATTTGTTTGACTTTATCGTTGGAAATGTGCATCTGCGTTGAGTGTCGCACGATATCCACACAATCTTGCCATCTCTGTAGTAGCATAGCTTTCGTCGGCAAAGTGTGCGGAACAAACGACTGACCATTTCGTCGGCTTTCTCTACACCCTCGTATTTTGAACAAATTTCGTCCAATTTCTTGCCACTTTCGCATCTTTGGGCCAGTGGTGCAACTTGAATCCCTCCCTGTTAGTGTTGTTACACCCTCCGACAACACACCGACGAGGAATGATGTCTCCAAGGTTCCAGAAAATAGTCGAAAAAACGGAAAATAACAGAGCTGAGACCCGGTGTTTGTAATGTGTTTGAGAAAATGGCGGCTTTATTACCTAGGTGACGTCACATTCTGACGTCATCGCTCCGAAAGCGATAAATAGCAAGGCGTTTAATTCGCCAAAATTCACCAATTTAAAGTTCGGAAATTGGTTAAAAAAACTATATGTTTTTATTTCTGCAACATCAAGGTATATATTGACGCTTACATAGGTCTGGTGATAATGTTCCCCTTTAAACAGGTGCGGTACAAACCAGATGGATGGATTAAAATGTATGAGAATGTTATTTTTTGACACTGTGATTACCAGCAGAATTATTAATTACTTACCGTGTTAAGCAATGTCAACTAAGATTCATCTGAGAGCCAGGTGCAGTCACCAAAAGAGCCACATCTGGCTCTAGAGCCACAGGTTCCCTACCTCTGTACTATGCTATACCTTTCTGCGCTATCCGCCATGTTTGCTTTTGGTGGCTTCACACAGTGACGTCACAGGACAATAGACGGGTGGATATAGCGATGGTGTAAATCAGGCACTTTGAAGGGTAAAATTTTGATAAAAACTTTGTATAATAAAATAAGCCACTGGGAACTGATTTTTATTGGTTTTAACCCTTCAGAAATTGTGATAATGTTCCCCTTTAAAAGTTTGGACATGTATTTACTGATGCCATGGCCGTTTTAATACGAGATACAGGCAAAGTATTTTTGATTGATTGATTGATTGATACTTTTATTAGTAGATTGCACAGTTCAGTACATATTCCGTACAATTGACCACTAAATGGTAACACCCGAATAAGTTTAAGTCGGGGTCCACGTTAATCAATTCATGGTACAAACATATACTATCAGCATAACACAGTCATCACACAAGTTAATCATCATAGTATGTACATTGAATTATTTACATTATTTACAATCCGGGGGGCGGGATGAGGAGCTTTGGTTAATATCTGAAATTCAGTCATCAACAATTGCATCAACAGAGAAATGTGGCCATCGAAACAGTGTAGGTCTTATTTAGTAGGATATGTACAGCCAGCAGAGAACATAGTGAGTTCACAAAGCATAAGAACAAGTATATACATTAGAAGTACATTTGAGTTGTTTATAATCCGGGGAGATGGGATGTGAATGGAGGAGGGTATTAGTAAAGTGTTGAAGTTGCCTGGAGGTGTTGTTTTAGAGCGGTTTTGAAGGAATATAGAGATGCACTTACTTTTATACCTGTTGGGAGTGCATTCCACATTGATGTGGCATAGAAAGAGAATGAGTTAAGACCTTTGTTAGATCGGAATCTGGGTTTAACGTGGTTTGTGGAGCTCCCCCTGGTGTTGTGGTTATGGCGGTCAATTATGTTGAGGAAGTAGTTTGACATGTACTTCGGTATCAAGGAGGTGTAGCGGATTTTATACACTAGGCTCAGTGCAAGTTGTTTTACTCTGTCCTCCACCCTGAGCCAGCCCACTTTGGAGAAGTGGGTTGGATTGAGGTGTGATCTGGGGTGGACGTCTAAAAGTAACCGGACTAGCTTATTCTGGGATGTTTGGAGTCTAGATTTGAGGGTTTTGGAAGTGCTTTGGTACACAAACTAACAGTAGGCAGGGTTGCCCCGAGATCGACACTATATGGGGGTGGTCAATATGACATGTATATGACATAGGGCTGGGCGATATATCGTTATACTCGATATATCACTGGTTTGTCTCTGTGCGATATAGAAAATAACTATATCGTGATATTCGAGTATATGTTCTCACAAAGTTTTTAAAAATCTTAAAATTTAAAGAAAACAATGCAAAAATAGGGATTGTTAGCACTGGTTGCTGCGTATTTAATTTTTCCCCATTTACAACAATCGATTTGACTCTTAATTACCGTCAGAACACGTTTTTACCACAGAGCCATAACAGTCTAAGGGTCAAACTCGGGTGAGCTGTCATACAGCTGTGAGGCTCCTCCCGACAAAAGCCAATAAAAACATTGTTTAATAATTATACGTTAGACCACAGGGAAGGAGCGCTTTGAATTAATCCCGTGGATCTTTTTCACGGTTATGCAAGCGCATCAAAATGTCTGATCTGGTATCTTGTGGAAAGAGCGCAGTAATGCGTGAAACTTAATTTACAACATCCAAACAAAGGGTCCCTCTCATCTTTTCTCACAGGAGATTTTTTTCCCGCGTTCCCACTGTTCTTCTTATCCAAAAGAAAAACAACAGTGTATCAAAAACAAAAACAAATAATGAATACAAACTGTTAAATTCATTAAAACTGCCCATTTGTTTGAGTATGATGCTCTTGTAGGTCATTTAATGCAGTGTTTCTTAGCACAAGGGCCGAGGCCCTTTTTTTTATTTTATTATTTTGATATTTTTTAATTATTATTATTATTATTATTATTTAAAACTCGATTTTGCATGTCACTATAAAGTTATATAAGCATTGCTTGTTCAATATTCAATGCAAAACTTGTTTTGCATTGAATATTAAAAGGTTAATTTGTTCAACTTTGGCCCGCGGCTTTGCTCAGTTTAGAATTTTGGCCCTCTCTGTATTTGAGTTTGACACCCCTGCCCTAGGGTAAACTGGATAACTTGGCACACTAACAAAGCTCAACCTATTGATACTATAACAATCTACAAGGTTAATACAGTTCGCTTCTCTTGCTTCCGCTCCATTTATTTGCTTTTATTTGTGTTTTATTTGTGAATTTTCTTTTGTATTTCAAATTATCATTACATGTATGTATTGTTGCATTTGAACAATGGTATTGATGACAATAGAGTTAATTATTGGTATTATTCATTATAAATAGTGCTACTTCTATTGGTATTTGTATTGCTCCGTAGTGTAATAATGCTCATTGTCATTTCTGTATTATCAATATTTGTTCTTTGCTGTCAATTTTACCATCATATTTGTACATGTCCTATTTGGTGATGATGTTCTGTTGTTGTTGTTATGTTTGTTGTTGTTGTCTCTCTGTCTTATGCCCCGCAATTTCCCCGTCTTCCTTTTTTTCTCTTTCTATCCCCTCCTGCTCCGACCCAGTCTCCATGCTTAAAGGGGAACATTATCACAATTTCAAAAGGGTTAAAAACAATAAAAAATCAGTTCCCAGTGGCTTGTTGTATTTTTTGAAGTTTTTTTCAAAATTTTACCGGTCTCGGAATATCCCTAAATAAAGCTTTAAAGTGCCTTATTTCGAAACCACTATCCATTTCCCTGTGACGTCACACAGTGCTGCCAATGTAAACAAACAATGGGAATACCACAGCAAGATATAGTGACATTAGCTCGGATTCATACTCGGATTTCAGCGACTTAAGCGATTCAACAGATTACGCATGTATTGAAACAGATGGTTGGAGTATGAAAGTATTGAAGAAGAAACTGAAGCTATTGAGCGAATAGCTATTGACGCTATTCATAGCCATAGCATGGCCAAATAGCTGCGTTAGCATCGCCGGTAAAATGTGCGGACCAAACGATCAGGACTTTCGCATCTTTTGACACTGGAGCAACTTAAATCCGTCGATTGGTAAGTGTTTGTTTCACATTAAATGTGGGTGGAAGGAAACGTAATATAGTTGCAAATGCATCTACAGATTATCCATACATCTCTGTGCCATGTCTGCTTTAGCACCGCCGGTAAATAGCATGTTAGCATCGATTAGCGTAGCAGGTTAGCATTGATTAGCTGGCAGTCAACATCAACAAAACTCACCTTTGTGATTTCGTTGACTATCGTTGCAAATGCATCTGCAGGTTATCCATACATCTCTGTGCCATGTCTGCCTTAGCATCGCCGGTCAAATGTGGAGACACTCGAGCACATTCAATGGGGGTCTGGCGGCAGACACTTTCGCATCTTCGGGCCAGTGGTGCAACTTGAATCCCTCCCTGTTAGTGTTGTTACACCCTCCGACAACACACCGTCGAGGCATGATGTCTCCAAGGTTCCAAAAAATAGTCAAAAAAACGGAAAATAACAGAGCTGAGACCCAGTGTTCGTAATGTGTTGAAAATGAAAATGGTGGGTGTGTTACCTCGGCGACGTCACATTCTGACGTCATCGCCTCCAGCGCGATTAACAGAAAGGCGTTTAATTCGCCAAAATTCACCAATTTAGAGTTCGGAAATCGGTTAAAAAAATAGATGGTCTTTTTTCTGTACCATCAAGGTATATATTGACGCTTACATAGGTCTGGTGATAATGTTCCCCCTTTAAGTGCTTGGTTTTATATACTGGGCGAAGCGATTAGGACACTTGATACTCATCATTTGAATGGGTGGCCAAATACTTTTGGCTATATAGTGTACCTTTTGGTCAATTTTGGTAGCTGATTGGTCCAAATGTAAACTATTCCCATCGCTATCCATAACGGTCTTGCAAATGTGTAAGGAAGCTAGTCGCGAGGCACTAAAATGTAAAAATCCTGATGACACAGTAAAAACGCATTCCTTTTTGTTCTAACTGGCCAACTCTGGTCCACAGAGGACACCACAGTGGCCCACAAGTCTCGTTTGCTTCCACTTACGAAAATATTTATTAAATCTGTAAAATACATTTGAAACATTTCCAGCGTTTTACAGCAATCCTTCCCAAATCTGCAGGAGGTAGCGTCACAAAACCTAAAAGCAAATGTTTGAACAGAACGTTTTCAATGACCCAACCTTTAAGGACGCATTGGTTTAGTGAAGTGAAATTAGTTATATTTATATAGCGCTTTTCTCTAGTGACGCAAAGTGAAGTGAAGTGAATTATATTTATATAGCGCTTTTCTCCAGTGACTCAAAGCGCTTCACATAGTGAAACCCAATATCTAAGTTCCATTTAAACCAGTGTGGGTGGCACTGGGAGCAGGTGGGTAAAGTGTCTTGCCCAAGGGTACAACGGCAGTGACTAGGATGGCGGAAGCGGGAATCGAACCTGGAACCCTCAAGTTGCTCTACCAACCAAGCTATAGCTGAGTTTTTTCTTGTCCTGATGCGGGATCTGAGCCGAGGATGTCGTTGTAGCTTGAGCAGCCCTT
Source organism: Nerophis ophidion (assembly GCF_033978795.1). Taxonomy (NCBI): domain Eukaryota; kingdom Metazoa; phylum Chordata; class Actinopteri; order Syngnathiformes; family Syngnathidae; genus Nerophis; species Nerophis ophidion. The sequence continues at coordinate 8,309,608 of NC_084636.1, read as the reverse complement.
TGAGACACTTGTGATCAAGGGCTATATAAATAAACTTTGATTGACGGCATCGATTTGGAAGTCATGTCTTGCAGCAGAAATCCCAAAGCCATAATAATTCAAATCTAAAAAGTCATCCGTAGGGTTGCGCAACATAGAAAATATACGATATAGATCAGGGACTAAACACCAGGTGAGGCACACATACTTTTTTTTCTTCTTTTTCCTTTTTTTTACTTAAATTCATATGTGCAGCTCTAGTCATTGTTGATTAAGGTTGCACTTTAGACTTACAGGGAATAAAAAGGGAGTTATTCGCTTTCATAAAAACGTTATAATAATGATAATATGATATGATAAATGGGTCCAAAAACTATTTGATAAAGTTGTTATTAAATTCTTTTTGGTCCCATTTGCTTTTAACAATATAAATCAAGTATTGTGAGTGTATATTACCTTTCTGTATTTGTATCTGAAGCAGCAATGGCTAACCTCCATGAAAACGTACTTTGTAAATAATGTAAATAATTCAATGTACATACTATGATGATTAACTTGTGTGATGACTGTATTATGTTGATAGTATATATTTGTACCATGAATTGATTAACGTGGACCCCGACTTAAACAAGTTGAAAAACTTATTGGGGTGTTACCATTTAGTGGTCAATTGTACGGAATATGTACTGAACTGTGCAATCTACTAATAAAAGTATCAATCAAAAAAGTATCAAAAAAGTATAATCGCATTCCTTTGTCTTAAAGTCCAGTTTAAAGAAGTATTTCATCTTGGATACAGTATATAATCCTCCATTTTGGCAGAAACATTCATTTAATTCAATTTCATTCCAAGAAATTAAACAATATTTTTGCATCTGACAAAAACACCCACAAACGCGGGCTTACTCTAATAAAAATGCCATGTTTGTTATAAATACAGTTAAAAAAAAATAAAAAAAATAAAATATATATATATATGTATATATATATATATATATCTATATATATATATATATATATATTCTGGCTTCCGCTGGAGAGACCTGTGTCTGTTGGCTTGAGCGCCCCCTTTTCTCCCAGTGTGGCGAGTCAGAGTACTGCTGAGGCATTGAACTGCAAGTTGACAATGTATCGCCCCCTACCTTGAGGCAGAGGTACTTGCTGCCTCAATACCTGCCTTTTCCACGTGGCAACAAGCATGAGACCCCTCGCACGCACACGCCCAATACACGCTGTGTGTAGCCGTGGAGGCACCGCCTGTGTCTGCCTCACTTCTCATCTGCTGCATTAATTTGATCAGGAAGCATGGAATTTCCGCGATTTTGACCATGAAAATGATCCAAATAGACAGGAACCACACCAAAATCACATAGAAAGCATAAACCAGAAGAGAAATATTAAAACTTATTTTATTTTATTACTTTGTTTTGGAACATCTCATGGTTAAGCCACCTGGTGGCAGGTGAGGCACTGCCTCACTTGCCTCCCTTGAGGGCACGTCACTGAGGGATTCTTAAACCGTGGTACTAGTACTAGTACTAGTGGTACACTAGTGGTACAATGGCTCAATCTAGTGCAGACCTGTGCAAAATACGGCCTGCGGGCCACATGCGGCCTATTAAGATATTAACATCAAAACTGTAGCCACCATTATGATGTACAGTGCTGTTTTTAAATGACCATGAGTCTTGAACTAATGGGCAGCACGGTGGAACAGGGGTTAGTGCATGTGCCTGACAATACGAAGGTCCTGAGTAGTTCTGGGTTCAATCCCGGGCTCGGGATCGTTCTGTGTGGAGTTTGCAAGTTCTCCCCATGACTACGTGGGTTCCCTCCGGGTACTCCGGCTTCCTCCCACCTCCAAAGACATGCACCTGGTGATAGGCCCCTCCCACCTCCAAAGACATGCACCTGGGGATAGGCCCCTCCCACCTCCAAAGACATGCACCTGGGGATAGTCCCCTCCCACCTCCAAAGACATGCACCTGGTGATAGGTTGATTGGCAACACTAAATGGTCCCTAGTGTG
>NC_084636.1:8297601-8302601 GCF_033978795.1 Nerophis ophidion | reverse complement strand
TAGCAATTAGGGAGGTTTGTGTCATGTTTGTCCTCATGCAGAAACCATATTAAAACTAAAAATGTGTTTTTTTCCCCTCCTCTTTTTTTTTCATACTTTTTTAAAAAAGCCCTAATGAGCCCCTAAGGCGTCGCTAAAGAGCCTCGTCGTGGATTACCGACCCCCGATCTAGCCTATTTCTATTAATTTGCCCATCAGTAAAATCTTTTGAAACACTACTCCAATTGTTTAGCTGACTATTTATATCCGTGTGGGGCATTGCATTAGTGTTTAACAAGAATAAATAAATACAAACAGAACAATGCCACGTACACTATCTGATGTGTGGAGACATTCCACCCCAGCCTATGTCGGCGGAAAGGTGGTGTACATTTGCAAATACTGTGCAAAGAGCTACGTCATAAATGCCACAAAGATGCAGCAGCATATAGACAAGTGCCCAATAATATATCATTATTGTAATTCCCCATTAATTCCCATTAAAGGGGAACATTATCACAATTTCAAAATGGTTAAAAACAATAAAAATCAGTTCCCAGTGGCTTGTTTTATTTTTCGAAGTTTTATTCAAAATTTTACACCTCCCGGAATATCCCTAAAAAAAGCTTTAAAGTTCTTGATTTTCGCTATTTGCGATGCGACTGTCCATTTCCCTGTGACGTCATACAGGGCTGCCAATACAAACAACATGGCGGTTACCACAGCGAGATATAGCGACATTAGCTCGGATTCAGACTCGGATTTTAGCGGCTTAAGCGATTCAACAGATTACGCATGTATTGAAACAGATGGTCGGAGTATGGAGGCAGATAGCGAAAACGAAATTGAAGATATTGAGCGAATAGCTATTGACGATATTCGGCCATAGCATGGGTGTACTTAATGAAGTGGCCCATAGCATGGCTGCCTTATTAGCATCGCCGGTAAAATGTGCGAACCAAACGATCAGGACTTTCGCATCTTGTGACACTGGAGCAACTTAAATCTGTCGATTGGTAAGTGTTTGTTTCGCATTAAATGTGGGTATCTAGTTTCAAATGTACATACAGCTAGCGTAAATAGCATGTTAGCATCGATTAGCATAGCATGTTAGCATCGATTAGCTGGCAGTCATGCCGAGACCAAATATGTCTGATTAGCACGTAAGTCTACAACATCAACAAAACTCACCTTTGTGATTTTGTTGACTTAATCGTTGCAAATGCGTCTGCAGGTTATCCATACATCTGTGCCATGTCTGTCTTAGCATCGCCGGTAAAATGTGGAGACACTCTGGCACATTCAACGTGGGTCTGGCGGCAGATTTTTTGCCAGTGGTGCAACTTGAATCCCTCCCTGTTAGTGTTGTTACACCCTCCGACAACACACCGACGAGGCATGATGTCTCCAAGGTTCCAAAAAATAGTCGAAAAAACGGAAAATAACAGAGCTGAGACCCAATGTTTACAATGGGTTGAAAATGAAAATGGCGGCTGTATTACCTCGGCGACGTCACATTCTGACGTCATCGCCTCCAGAGCGATAAACAGAAAGGCATTTAATTCGCCAAAATTCACCCATTTAGAGTTCGGAAATCGGTACATGGTCTTTTTTCTGCAACATCAAAGTATATATTGACGCCTGCATAGGTCTGGTGATAATGTTCCCCTTTAATTCCCATGCTCGGTGTCCATCTTTGAATAATCAAAAAATAGTCAATATTTCCAAACTTCCCGAGCTTAACTTCCAGTGGTAAATTTACCGGAAACCTTCCACCCCTTTGCCACCCTAGTGACGACATAAGCCAGGGGTGTCCAAACTTTTTCCACTGAGGGCCGCACATGGAAAAATTAAAGCATGAGGGGGTCGATTTGAGATATGGCGGTATGGCTCGGTTGGTAGAGTGTCCGTGCCAGCAACTTGAGGGTTGCGGGTTCGATCCCCGCTTCCGCCATCCTAGATACTGCCGTTGTGTCCTTGGGCAAGACACTTTGCCCACCGGCTCCCAGTGCCACCTACACTGGTTTAAATGTAGCTTGGGTGTTGGGTTTCACTATGTGAGGCGCTTTGAGTCACTAGAGAAAAAGCGCTATATAAATATAATTCACTTCACAAAAATTCACATATATAGATATATATATATATATATTTTTTTTTTTTTTTACCTTTACGGCTCTTAGGGACCATAAAGGGTCTCCGTCATTAACTTGTTAAAAATAAGTCAAAATATTATTTCGATTTTTAATGTAACGCTTACAGTAGGCGTATAGCTCGTTTGGTAGAGTGGCCGTGCCAGCAACTTGAGGGTTGCAGGTTCTATCCCTGCTTGCGCCATCCTAATCACTGCCGTTGTGTCCTTGGGCAAGACACTTTACCCACCTGCTCCCAGTGCCACCCACAATGGTTTAAATGGAACTAAGATATTGGGTTTCACTATGTAAAGCGCTTTGAGTCACTAGAGAAAAGGCGCTATATAAATATAATTCACTTCACTTCACAGTAAATCTCCATATCAACTTCAGGTTTTATGCCTTTTCTGTCAAAGACAACTTGTTTTTTTTATAGTAAAACTGAAATATGCAGTATTTTCCCCTACCGCCCAAAAAACATTCAGAAAGCAATGTTTGATGTGAAGTAATTGGATTCCTCAAAAGATAAATAATGCAGGACACCATTGATTTAAATGTATTATTATTTCTGATTAATCACAGTGAAAAGATAAATAAAATCCCACCAAATCTCTTTGGGATCCAAAAGTCCCCCACTCACAAAGTTATACATTTTTATTATTATTAGTTTTACTTTCAACACTTAATTTAGGAGATAAACTTCAGATATATCTGTCGATTTTACGTTTGAACTATTATTTTGTTGGTTTTAAGCTGTTTTGTCAAAGAAAACATTGTTTTTATACAGCCACCACTCAATATTTGGACACCCCTGACATAAGCCATAAGCACGGTGTTGTCTGGACGGGAGGCAGCATGTCCACGATGTGGACGTACTTCAATTCAGCGATCTACAAAATTTAAGATGACACTGGCGTTTTTAAAGGAGATAAACCTCCATTAGTGCGAAGCAAGTGTGACGTCAGGCTCTCTGCAGCTTGCCTTCCGTCATAAACTTGGAGTAAAGAGTCTTTAAACACAAGTACATTCTCCAGTAACACCAGACATGGATGCTAGATTTGCTGCCAGTCGTTTTAATAAAGAGCAGAGGTGGGTAGAGTAGCCAGAAATTGTTCTCAAGTAAGAGTACTGTTACTTTAGAGATTTATTACTCAAGTAAAAGTAAGGAGTAGTCACCCAAATATTCACTTGAGTAAAAGTAAAAAGTATGTTGTGAAAAAACTACTCAAGTACTGAGTAACTGATGAGTAACCTGATTACGGCAACAAATAATGCACAAAAACATAAAAATAGCAATGAGCAAATTCAGACCCAGGAATATCTCTTAAGCAACTAAAACAATAATATATTTAAAATAATAGTGCATTAAAATAAAAAAAAATGAAGGCACATTGAGCCACAATAACTTAACAGCACCATAGGCTCAGTAGGCATTGATTGATTGATTGAAACTTGTATTATTAGATAACACAGTACAGTACATATTCAGTACAATTGACCACTAAATGGTAACACCCTAATAAGTTTTTCAACGTTAATCAATTACTTAATAAATGACCAAGTCGAGGTGATCTACCTCATACATACATATACATACACACACATATCATATACATATATATATATATACATACATTTATATATACAGTATATAATTATTTATTTATTTTGCCGTTTTTGTTGACATGTTAAAGGTGTTTTAATGAATATACAAGCATGTTTAACATATAGATTCCTATCTTTCATGAAGACAAGAATATAAGTTGGTGTATTACCTGATTCTGATGACTTGCATTTTAGTGCTGATAACGTCCACGTTTTCAAATGGAGGAGAAAAAAAGTTCCTCCTTTCTGTCTAATACCACATGAAAGTCGTTGGTTTTTGGCATCTTATCTGTCCAGCTTCCATATTTGTTTTATACACTTTACAAGAAATACATTGGCGGAAAACTCCGTAGCTTGCTAGCTTGTTTGCGCTGGCTTTCGGAGACTCTTATTTTGTTAGCGCAGGCGCGATGGAGCGGCGCTTTTATTGTGAAGACAGGAACTGTGCGATCAGTCTTTAGGCTTTTGACGGGAAGTACGGTTGAAATAAAAAGTGTCTTTTTTCCTTTACACTTTTGATTGATTGATTGGAACTTTTATTAGTAGATTGCACAGTACAGTACATATTCCGTACAATTGACCACTAAATGGTTACACCCAAATACGTTTTTCAACTTGTTTAAGTCGGGTCATGTGACCGCCTGGCTCTGTTTGATTGGTCCAACGTCACCAGTGACTGCATGTGATTGGTGAAACGCAGGCATGCGTGGATCCTACTTTGAAGCTCTGTCATAAACCAAAACAAACATTAACAGATCAATAAAAAAAAAAAGTAGCGAGTAGCGAGCTGAATGTTGATAAATGGAGCGGAGTAAAAGTAGCGTTTCTTCTCTATAAATATACTCAAGTACAAGTAAAAGTATGTTGCATAAAAACTACTTGTAGAAGTACAATTTATCCCAAAAGTTACTCAAGTAAATGTAACGGAGTAAATGTAGCGCGTTACTACCCACCTCTGATAAAGAGTGACTAAAAGTATTGGAGAAATCTTTAAAAAAAAATTATTCACAAAGTATGTTGTACAATTGAAAAATACAGCAAAACAATATTAAGTAAAATATGTTAAAACTATGATTAATAACATTTGTTGTATGTATACTTTTACTTTTTTATAGTAAATTTATGCATCATAGCAGATGTGATGTCATATTGGCCACGCCCCCACCGCCACAGGTATGTTGGCAATCTTGAGAAAACCCTGAAAGCCATCATTCATGTTTATATATTTGGTTCGTCCGTGAATATCTCAACTCGTCATTCTTTTGATCAACATTTAAAACATAAATT
>NC_084636.1:8280101-8292601 GCF_033978795.1 Nerophis ophidion | reverse complement strand
ATGATTTATAGGATGTTGAATTTGAATTTATTATTGGAAAAACCCTCGAGAGACAGGGTCTTGTTTTCTCGTGTTCATATCTTCCCGTTTACATGAAGAACTAATTTAATCAACAAGATGGGTTAAGAAAGTTGCTGCTGTCACAGTCTACTGTTGTCGTGTGTTTGTCTTCAATTTGATTTATTGATTGATTGAGACTTTTATCAGTAAGATTGCACAGTGTATATATATATATATATAAAGAGAGAGAGAGAGAGAGAGAGAGAGAGAGAGAGAGAGAGAGAGAGAGAGTCAGGAAAAACCACAAAAGGCTATATCATCCCTACAAGCCTGTTTTGCAGTCTGGTGACTTTATCGAGCAGGGATGATATAGCCTCATATATACACAGTATATATATATATATATATATATATATATATATATATATACACATACATACATATATATATATACACACACATACATACAGACATATATATATATACATACATATATATATACACACACACAAACATATATATATATGTATACATGTACACACACACATGCTGAATGCCGATATATATATATATATATATACACACACATACAGTATGTATGTATATAATGTATATATACATATATATACTACACACACATATACTGAATGCCGATATACAATACATACATATATACATATATATATACATATATATATATATATATATATATATATATATATATATATATATATATATATATATATATATATATATATATATATATATATATATATATATATATGTATATATATGTGTCACAATACAAGCCAAAAGTTTGGACTCACCACCTCATTTCAATGCGTTTTCTTTATTTTCATGACTATTTACATTGCAGATTGTCACTGATGGCATCAAAACTATGACACCTGTGAAGTAAAAAAACATTTCAGGTGACTACCTCTTGAAGTTCATGGAGAGAATGCCAAGAGTGTGCAAAGCAGTAATCAGAGTAATGGGTGGCTATTTAGAAAAAAATAGAATATAAAACATGTTTCCAGTTATTTCACCTTTTTTTGTGAAGTACATAACTCCGCATGTGTTCATTCATAGTTCTGAGGGGGTGTGTCCAAACTTTTGGCCCGTACTGTATACACACCACACACAGACACACACACAGCTTAAGAGGCTAATCCAATTGTGTACTTAGCATGTTGACAAAACAGTACCATGTAAAATGTTCACAACTGAACAGGTCAGCAATATGTACTAGAAATCCCCACATTCTGAAAGTACGTCCAACACCACTGTGACATCACACTGTGCTCACTGTTCAAAAAAACAGCCTTCAGTGGCATCTAAAACTGTGTGCAAGCTTGCGCCCAAATGCATTAACCTTCTGATTTGAGTATCCATCATTCTAACATTCATAAGTCAGAAAAGAGGAAAATCTTCTTAGAAATCTCTTTAAAATCATGGCTGGTTGCCTAAAAGGCAGCGCGGATTGTTACACGGTCAGTGTTCAGGTCAGCGCACACGCCAGTGCAAAGACTAGTGCGCCCGCTGGCAAGTTTGAAGAAAAAAAAAAAAAAAAAAAAAAAAGACCTAGATCTAAATGGAACATTTAAAGTAGAGATTTCCGGTAATATCGGACTGCCGATAATATCGGCTGATAAATGCTTTAAAGGGTAAAATCGGAAATTATCGGTATCTGTTTCAAAATTATCGGTGTTGGTTTCAAAAAGTAAAATGTATGACTTTTTAAAACGCAGCTGTGTTCACGGACGTGGGGAGAAGTATAGAGCACCAACGTACCTTAAAGGCACTGCCTTTGCGTGCCGGTCCAATCACATAATATCTACAAGGTCAACAGCCATACAGGTCACACTGAGGGTGGCTGTGTAAACAATTTTAACAATGTTACAAATATGCGCCACACGGTAAACCCACACCTAACAAGAATGACAAACACATTTTGGGAGAACATCCACACCGTAACACAACATAGACAACAGAACAAATACCCAGAACCCCTTGCGGCACTAACTCTTCCGGGACGCTACAATATACACCCAGCCCACTTCAACCTCCTCATGCTCTCTCAGGGAGCACATGTCCCAAATTCCAAGCTGCTGTTTTGAGGCATGTTAAAAAACATAACGCACTTTGTGAAGTCTGAAGTGAATTATATTTATATAGCGCTTTTCTCAAAGTGACTCAAAGCGCTTTACATAGTGAAACCCAGTATCTCATTTTTACTTTTAAACCAGTGTGGGTGCCACTGGGAGCAGGTGGGTAAAGTGTCTTGCCCAAGTACACAACGGCAGTGACTAGGATGGCAGAAGCGGGGATCGAACCTGCAACCCTCAAGTTGTTGGCACGGCCGCTCTACCAACCGAGCTATACCGTGATTTCAATAATAAATATGGCAGTGCCATGTTGGCATTTTTTTCCATAACTTGAGTTGATTTTACTTAGAAAACCTTGTTACATTATAATAATAAATAAATGGGTTGTACTTGTATAGCGCTTTTCTACCTTCAAGGTACTCAAAGCGCTTTGACACTACTTCCACATTTACCCATTCACACACTGATGGAGGGAGCTGCCATGCAAGGCGCCAACCAGCACCCATCAGGAGCAAGGGTGAAGTGTCTTGCTCAGGACACAACAGATGTGACGAGGTTGGTACTAGGTGGGATTTGAACCAGAGACCCTCGGGTTGCGCACAGCCACTCTTCCACTGCGCCACGCCGTCCCGTAAAATGTGTTTGTCATTGTAGAATGAATCCAGAGGGGCATCACAACAAAATGAGGCATAATAATGTGTTCATTCCACGACTGTATAAATCGTTATCGGTAATTAAGAATTGGACGATATCGGAGTATCGGATATCAGCGAAAAAACATGATCGGACATCCCTAATTTAAACGTTTTGGCAACCAAATTTAATTTGTCAAAATACATATATTTTTTTAGGGTCATCTAAATTGTGCAAGCAATTTACTGTGCATAATCATGATGAACCAATATTGAAAAGTATAATAAAAAATGCCATCTCCGGGTTGGGGAGGAGACCCTGCCCCAAGTGGAGGAGTTCAAGTACCTCGGAGTCTTGTTCACGAGTGAGGGAAGAGTGGATGGTGAGATCGACAGGCGGATCGGTGCGGCGTCTTCAGTAATGCAGACGCTGCATCGATCCGTTGTGGTGAAGAAGGAGCTGAGCCGGAAGGCAAAGCTCTCAATTTACCGGTCGATCTACGTTCCCATCCTCACCTATGGTCATGAGCTTTGGGTCATGACCGAAAAGACAAGATCACGGGTACAAGCGGCCGAAATGAGTTTCCTTCGCCGGGTAGGCGGGGCTCTCCCTTAGAGATAGGGTGAGAAGCTCTGCCATCCAGGAGGAACTCAAAGTAAAGCCTCTGCTCCTTCACATCGAGAGGAGCCAGATGAGGTGGTTCGGGCATCTGGTCAGGATGCCACCCAAACGCCTCCCTAGGGAGGTGTTTGGGGCACATCCAACCGGTAGGAGGCCACGGGGAAGACCCAGGACACGTTGGGAAGACTATGTCTCCCGGCTGGCCTGGGAACGCCTCGGGATACCTCGGCAGAAGCTGGCCGAAGAGGGAAGTCTGGGATTCCCTGCTTAGGCTGCTGCCCCCGCGACCCGACCTCGGGTAAGTGGAAGAAGATGGATGGATGGATGATAAAAAATAGTTGGACAGCACTAACGTAAAGTCAATGAAATGTAATGTTCTTGTATTTAAATGTTGAAAGAAACTAAAAAACAAAACAAAAATTAAAGCTGCAAGCAGCGATGGACGGGATCGACTTTTACTGGTGTTTCCTGCCTTTACCCATTCAACATATCTTTACGTTCACGTTACCTACCTTCCCTACATCCTGGGGTCACACTGGTGCTTCTTTCTGTCACCCATAAGGACAGAGCAGGCTGTACTTCCTGTACTTCCTCAGGAGACTGCACTCCTTCAACATTTGTAGAAAACTCCTGTGGATGTACTACCAGTCTGTGGTTGCCAGTGTTCTGTTCTACACAGTAGTGTGTTGGGGGGGCAGTACATCTAAGAAGGACAGCTCCAGACTTGAGAAACTGATCAGGCGGGCCGGTTCTACAATGGGAATGAAACTGGACTCACTGGTGACGGTGGCAGAGAAGAGGACTGTTGACAAACTAGTGAGCATCCTGGATGATGCCAGTCACCCTCTGCATAGTGTTATCAGTAGCCAGAGGAGCCTGTTCAGTGCTAGACTGCTTCATCCCAAGTGCAGGACTAATAGACTCAAGAACTCCTTTGTCCCACACCCCATTAGACTGTACAACTCCTCTCTGGGACGGGGGACGGGGGGTATTAGGATGACAGGGGATGCAAAACGATAACAGTGCAATACGTTTTCATAACATGGTCATTACTGCCTACTTTGTCTTGTTATATTCTTATTTTACTGTTATATTGTTATTCCCATTGTTTTTATTCTTTTGTAATATTTCTCTATTTTGTTTCCATTCAAACCCCCATTATTTACTTTTTACTTTTTTCTTTAAATTGATCTCAACTCTGTACACTGCTGCTGGAATTTTAATTTTCCTGAAGGAACTCTCCTGAAGGAATCAATAAAGTACTATCTATCTATCTATAACGTTTGAAAAAAGGTGACGGGTTTTTACAAAACTTTTGTTTTGAAAGGGTATTTGGCAACTTCCTGTTGATTTTTGCTGAAGGATGTCAATTATTAAAATGTAGGTCTAAGTGAGCCCTGCATAGAGGTTTTTGTTTCATGTCTCTCCGACATTCCTACCGGAAGTTACAAGCAGTTTTGACTGTGTTTTCTTCCTATGAACAGATTTGTCTGTGTTTTATTCCTAGGGGGGCGCTAAAGCGCAATTTTGAGTTTTGGTTTATTTTTATTTTTTTATTAAATCGAGTTTTTCGCCAGTCCTGATGTGTGTGTCCAGTTTGGTGAGTTTTGAAGCATTTTAAGGGGGTCAAATTACAGCTCAAAGTGTCAAAAATGAAATTTTTTAGAAAAATTTTGTTTTGAAGGGGTTTTTGCCAACTTCCTGTTGATTTTTTCTGAAGGATGTCAATTATTAAAATGTAGGTCTAAGTGAGACCTACATAGAGGTTTTTGTTTCACGTCTCTCCGACATTCCTACCGGAAGTTACAAGCAGTTGTGTCTGTGTTTTCTTCCTAGGAGCAGTTTTGTCTGTGTTTTACTCCTAGGGGGGCGCTAGAGCGCAATTTTGAGTTTTGGGGTTTTTTTTGGTTTTTTTATTAGATCGAAATTTTTGCCAGTCCTGATGTGTGTGTCCAGTTTGGTGAGTTTTGAAGCATTTTAAGGGGGTCAAATTACAGCTCAAAGTGTCAAAAACGGCATTTTTTAGGAAAATGTTGTTTTGAAGGGGTTTTTGCCAACTTCCTGTAGTTTTTTGCTGAAGGATGTCAATTATTAAAATGTAGGTCTAAGTGAGACCACATAGAAGTTTTTGTTTTATGTCCCTGCGACATTCCTACCGGAAGTTACAAGCAGTTTTGACTGTGTTTTCTTCCTAGGAGCAGTTTTGTCTGTTTTTTATTCCTAGGGCGGCGCTAGAACGCAATTTTGAGTTTTGGGTTTTTTTATTAGATTGAAATTTTCGCCAGTCCTGATGTGTGTGTCCAATTTGGTGACTTTTGAAGCATTTTATGGGGGTCAAATTACAGCTCTAAATGTCAAAAATGAATTTTTTTTAGGAAAATGTTGTTTTGAAGGGGTTTTTGCCAACTTCCTGTTGATTTTTGCTGAAGGAAATCATTGTATGAAATCTAGGTCTAAGTCAGACCTACATAGAGGTTTTTGTTTCATGTCTCTACGACATTCCTAACAGAAGTTACAAGCAGTTTTGTCTGTGTTTTTTCCTACGGGGCGCTAGAGCGCAATTTTGATTTTTGGGGTTTGTTTTTGTTATTAGATGGCAAGGTTTGCCATACCCATGTGTGTGTAAAATTTGGTGAGTTTTGATGCATGTCAAGTTGGTCAAATTACAGCGCGAAGGTGCGGAATAATAAAGAAAGGAATAAAACCTTACAAATGCAATAGGGTCCTCTGTCCCATTTTACCAAAGGGACATTGCGGTCCCTAATAACTTATTTATGTCAAATTTCTTCCCAATGGTCCAACAGAGGAGGAATAAAATGTTCAAATGATACATAGACGTGTGTTACATGACTAGGCACGCCCTATTTATGTAAAGCAAATGTTGGTGCTGATCGGCCGTTTGAATGCAAACACGTTACAACGGCTGCACGGTTGCAAAATGCCCCTGAGGAAAACCAACACACCGCCACTCACTCACAGGTGTTGCACATTTACCGGTTTGTGTGTCAGATGAGCATGATGGTGGGGGCAAGCGTCGAGCGTCTCGCTGTGCGTCGCGGTCTTCTTCGTCCTCGTCGTGCGTCTCACTCAGAAGCTGATGCACGTTTCCTGCACACTGGAAACGAGAGGGAATGTAAATGTCTGACCTAGTCACAAAATAGTGTTCTTTATCACAGTTTGCCTGCATTAATGAATGCTGGTATGGCCACCAGGGGTCGCCACAATCCAAGGAAAAAAGCACCTTGCCCTCAGCGGCATTGAAGATGAGAGAAATGCTGCATGCTGGCAGACTTTTTGGACATCAGTTGGGGGTTAAGACGCTCTCATCCGCTTCAGGCTGATATCACCGTGGATAGTGGGGGGTACGAAGCTCAGAACAAACATAGGTTTATAACCTTTTCTGCCCGGCAATGTAAACTTTAAACCGCTTACCATGAATTGATTCACGTCGACTTAAACAAGTTGAAAAACTTATTCGAGTGTTACCATTTAGTGGTCAATCGTACAGATGATGTACTACAAACCCCCGTTTCCATATGAGTTGGGAAATTGTGTTAGATGTAAATACAAACGGAATACATCCATCCATCCATCCATTTTCTACCGCTTATTCCCTTTTGGGGTCGCTGGCGCCTATCTCAGCTACAATCGGAATACAATGATTTGCAAATCCTTTTCAACCCATATTCAATTGAATGCACTCCAAAGACAAGATATTTGATGTTCAAACTCATAATAATAATAATTATTAACTCAAAATTTCATGGCTGCAACACGTGCAAAAGTAGTTGGGAAAGGGCATGTTCACAACTGTGTTACATCACCTTTTCTTTTAACAACAATCAATAAACGTTTGGAAACTGAGGAAACTAATTGTTGGAGCTTTGAAAGTGGAATTCTTTCCCATTCTTGTTTTATGTAGAGCTTCAGTCGTTCAACAGTCCGGGGTCTTGTTGTCGTATTTTACGCTTCATAATGCGCCACACATTTTCGATGGGAGACAGGTCTGGACTGCAAGTGGGCCCGGAAAGTACCCGCAATCTTCTTTTACAAAGCCACGCTGTTGTAACACGTGCTGAATGTGGCTTGGCATTGTCTTGCTGAAAAAGACGGCGCTTAGATGGCAGCCTATGTTGTTCCAAAACCTGTATGTACTTTTCAGCATTAATGGTGCCTTCACAGATGTGTAAGTTCCCCATGCCTTGGGCACTAATGCACCCCCATACCATCACAGATACTAGCTTTTGAATTTTGCGTCGATAATAGTCTGGATGGTTCGCCGGATGACACAATGTCGAATATTTCCAAAAACAATATGAAATGTGGACTTGCTGACCACAGAACACTTTTCTACTTTGCATCAGTCCATCTTAGATGATCTCGGGCCCAGAGAAGCCGGCGGCCTTTCTGGATGTTGTTGATAAATGGCTTTTGCTTTGCATAGTAGAGCTTTAACTTGCACTTACAGATGTAGAGACATATTGTATTTAGTGACAGTGGTTTTCTGAAGTGTTCCTGAGCCCATGTGGTGATATCCTTTAGAGGTGGATGTCGGTTTTTGATACAGTGCCATCTGAGAGAACGAAGGTCACGGTCATTCAATGTTGGTTTCCGGCCATGTCGCTTACGTGGAGTTATTTCTCCAGATTCTCTGAGCCTTTTGATGATATTATGGACCGTAGATGTTGAAATCCCTAAATTTGTTGCAATTGCTCTTTGAGAAACGTTGTTCTTAAACTGTTTGACTATTTGCTCCAGCAGTTGTGGACAAAGGGGTGTACCTCGCCCCATCCTTTCTTGTCAAAGACAAAGCATTTTTTGGGAAGCTGTTTTTATACCCAATCATGGCACCCACCTGTTTCCAATTAGCCTGCACACCTGTGGGATGTTCCATATAAGTGTTTGATGAGCATTCCTCAGTATTTATTGCCACCTTTCCCAACTTCTTTGTCACATGGTGCTGGCATAAAATTAAAAAGTTAATTATTTGCAGAAAAAAAAAGTTTATCATTTTGAACATCAAATATGTTGTCTTTGTAGCATATTCAACGGAATATGGGTTGAAAATTATTTGCAAATCATTGTATTCTGTTTATATTTACATCGAACACAATTTCCCAACTCATATGGAAACAGGGTTTGCACTAAAAAAAAAGCTTGCTGACCTTTCAAGATCACATTGTCCAGAGTTGAAAACAACCCGGACCAACCCTAGTGTCACATTGTCAGGTACAGTGTCAACATTTAATGACTGAAGCTCTCGTTCCGGCTTGTCCGCTGTTTAGTCACAACGTCTCGGCTGCCATCCCGGACGAAACAGAACAGCTCCTTCCAACCAACGCCCACGCAGCTCAGGCTTCAGGGCCTTCGAAAAGACGCATGGCGATAAGAGAAGACGCCCCCGTCTTCTGAGTCATTTCGAAACAGACGTGAACTGGAACGGAATGGAGGAGAACCTGTGGCGCTAATTGAGTGTAAGGCGACACGCTCTCCTTCCACATGTCCGCGGCCTTTTGGAAGCGGCTGAAGAACGAGATTGGAAAGTCAAAAACAATTCCTCCCACATATAATCACGGAGAGCCAAATTTATGTGTTCTAAACCTCTGACTGCACAGCTAATAGGTCTTTCTTCCTCACTGCCATGCGACTTGAAAAAAGGGGTAACGGCGGCACTAGTACTGCCAATTTGCAGCATTAACTGTCAGACAAGCTTTAAAATAAGTTAATCACCTTAAAAGTAAATACAACTCTTTACCTTGTTTAAAAAACGTCCAACCGGAACCCCCTGATAACTAAAGTTCCGTGGGTGAATTATGTAAATCCGCTACAGTTTTTAGCGCTTTGATATCTAGTCTACTGACAGATATAAGTAGGAACTTTACACTACTTTATATTACAAATGGCAACAGCGGAAAATGAATACCACATAAGAAGATAGAGGAAAACAAGAAGTTAATCGACTATGGTGTTGGCACGGACTGTAATTGCGGACGCGCACACTTTTTTTCAGGACTTATGCAGATCCCAAATACAGATCAGCAGGTTCCAGAAGGTAAGGAAAGTTGGTTTTTGCATAATATTGCGAAACAAAACGGCAGATACTATACCTGTTATTAGGTGACATTTTGCGGTCCTTATACACCAGGGGTCTCAAACACGCAGCCCGCAAACCGTTATTTTGTGGCCCCCACCTTCATATGAAAGTTTAATGTTAGTGCGGCTTGCGAGTTTTATATGAATGGCGCTTGACAGCGTTGTGTGCGGAGCCGAAGGAATCTACCAATCACAGTGTGGTATGTGGCTCTCAGGTGCCCAACATTGACGTCACTTGCGTGATGCGAGCAGAGAAATGTTTTGCAACTTTACCATCTCTCTTCATCTCACTCTCTCACTCACTCACTCACTCTCTCTGCTGTAAACTGCTCGGGCCGGGGAGACGAGTGGCCCGGTAGCTTCCGAAGCACTCCGCCGAAGGACCGAGCAACAATACAAAACTGTGCTGATACTCCGACAGAGAGTTGCTGGGCTATTCGGACGTGGAACAAGTTAGTCGTGATGTTAGCCCGTTCGCGGCTTAATTGTGCTACTGTAACTGTAAACTCCACGGCGACGGTGATGAGCAAAGACAATTCCAGGAAATTTGGGAGATGCAATGTTTCTTTGTTGAGCACTATCGGCACCCTGACGTGTCTTATTTGCACAGAGAAAGTTGTGGTGCACAATTCTAATTTTTTTCATTTATATTTTGATTTTATTTTGTGATGACAATAAAAATAAAGACATTTAAAAATATTTTTTCAAGAAATCTTTTCTTCCGGTCCACCTTGACAGACTCTGAATCTAGAGGCCCCCTGTCACAGGCTGAAGCAAATCTTTGTTGACAGAAATGTTGAAATGTAAAATTATATTGCCCACATATGCGGTCCTCTCCAAGGTTTCTCATAGTCATTGTCATCGACGTCCCAATGGGCTGAGTTTTTCCTTGCCCAACAACCGCGGATGTTGTTGTGGCTTGTGCAGCCCTTTGAGACACTTGTGATTTAGGGCTATATAAATAAACATTGATTGATTGATTGACTGATAATTAAGAGTTGGACAATATCGGACATCTCCAATAAGAAACACTGGCGTTTTGGCAGTCAGGCTATTTTGACAAACACGTGGACTAGTCCGGTGTTTTTCAACCTTTTCTGAGCCAAGGCACGTTTTTTTCCGAGAAAAAATCCCGAGGCACAAAACCATCAGAAATCATTAAAAAATAAAAACTCCGCAGCCGATATTGACAATTAAAAAGTTGTTCTTGGAATTGTTGCAAGTATAGCTCTTGTCTCAAAGTAGGTGTACTGTCACCACCTGTCACATCACACCCTGACTTATTTTCACATTTTTGCTGTTTTCCTGTGTGTAGTGTTTTACTTCTTGTCTTGCGCTCCCCATTGTGGTGGCTTTTTTTGCTGTTTTCCTGTAGCAGTTTCATGTCTTCCTTTGAGCGATATTCCCAGCAACTACTTTGTTTTAGCAATCAAGAATATTTCAGTTGTTTTTATTCTTCTTTGTGGGGCCATTGTTGATTGTTATGTCATATTGGGATGTACTTTGTGGACGCCGTCTTTGCTCCACAGTAAGTCTTTGCTGTCGTCCAGCATTCTGTTTTTGTTGATTTTGCAGCCAGTTCAGTTTTAGTTTAGTTCCACATAGGCTTCCCTAAGCTTCAATTCCTTTTCTTAGGGGCACTCACCTTTTGTTTATCTTTGGTTTAACCATTAGATACCTTTTTACCTTCACCCTGCCTCCCGCTGTTCCCGACATCTACAAAGCAATCAGCTACCTGCTGCCACCTACTGATATGGAAGAGTATTACACGGTTACTCTGCCGACACTCAACAACAACACATCATTTGCAGACTATAATTACTGGCTTGCAAAAAATATTTTAAGCCAAATAGGTGAAATTAGATCATCCACCACGGCACACCAGACTGTATCTCACGGCACACGTGTTGTTGTTGAGTGTCGGCAGAGTAACCGTGTAATACTCTTCCATATCAGTAGGGGGCAGCAGGTAGCCAATTGCTTTGTAGATGTCGGGAACAGCGGGAGGCAGGGTGAAGGTAAAAAGGTATCTAAAGGTTAAACCAAAGATAAACAAAAGGTGAGTGCCCCTAAGAAAAGGTATTGAAGCTTAGGGAAGCCTATGTGGAACTAAACTAAAACTGAACTGGCTGCAAAATCAACAAAAACAGAATGCTGGACGACAGCAAAGACTTACTGTGGAGCAGTACATCCCAACATGACATAACAATCAGCAATGGCCCCACACAGAAGAATAAAAACAACTGAAATATTCATGATTGCTAAAACAAAGTAGTTGCTGGGAATATCGCTCAAAGGAAGACATGAAACTGCTACAGGAAAACAGCAAAAAAAGCCACCACAATGGGAGCGCGAGACAAGAAGTAAAACACTACACACAGGAAAACAGCAAAAAAGTGAAAATAAGTCAGGTTGTGATGTGACAGGTGGTGACAGTACACCCACTTTGAGACAAGAGCTATACTTGCAACAATTGCAAGAACAACTTTTTAATTGTCAATATCGGCTGCTGAGTTTTTATTTTTGGAGAAACACTGCATTAGTCAGCTGAGTCATAGAATGTCTGAAATGCCACCACTCCTTGCCAGTTACACAATAAACGGTGAACATCACCTTTCGTCAAGGAAAATCGGTAAACAAAAAAAAAAGATCTAAATAATCCACAAAGTTAAACCCCACAGCTAGCTCGTTTAAATAAAGACATGCCTTACTAAGCCAGCCCACCACATTTGACCTACAATACAATGTATACAATCTATAGTATGGCCAACACATAGCAAGCATGGCATGGCATGGATAAACAACAAGCTGCTGTGAGGCTGAAAGGGACTCGATGCATGGTTCTGCATAAGCTCCGCAATCAGGCCTCGCTCTCTCTCTCTGGACTGCTATTTGACATTCACACACTGCAGGCACTGACGGGAGAGTTTGCAGCCTCTCCACCAGGCTCCGTCGACGCGCATGCTTGCGTGTCGTCGTCACACATGTGGTGTACCTGCGCATGTGACAACGCATTCCACAGCCGACCCTTCACATTCCTATCCT
>NC_084636.1:8245101-8267601 GCF_033978795.1 Nerophis ophidion | reverse complement strand
AGCGTGCCGGCCAAGTCACATAACAAATGCGGCTTGTACACACACAGGCATATTTGATCATCAGCCATACAGGTCACACTGAGGGTGGCCGTATAAACAACTTTAACAGTGTTACAATTATGCGCCACACTGTGAACCCACACCAAACGAGAATGACAAACACATTTCGGGAGAACAACCGCACCGTAACACAACATAAACACAACATAACAAATACCCAGAACCCCTTGCAGCACTAACTCTTCCGGGACGCTACAATATACACCCCCTGCTACCAACAAACCCTGCCCATCTCATTGTTATTTTATTTTCAAACGTATTAGCCTGTGGAAACATTTTATGTTGATATTTACCTCAGAAGGCTGCACATAGAAAAGAAGCATTAAATATTTTATTTAAATTTGATGTAATATACCATTGATGTTTTTTCTTTTGTTTATTGAAAGTTGATTTTGCACTTGGGGATAGGTTGATTGGCAACACTAAATTGGCCCTAGTGTGTCAATGTGAGTGTGAATGTTGTCCGTCTATCTGTGTTGGCCCTGCGATAAGGTGGCGACTTGTCCAGAGTGTACAGCGCCTTCCGCCCGATTGTAGCTGAGATAGGCACCAGCGCTCTCCGCGACCCCAAAAGAGAATAAGAGGTAGAAAATGGATGGATGGATGGATTTTGAACTATGGAGTTGTATAAGCGTTGCTTGTTCCATATTCAGTGTTAAAGCAAATTAGTGTAGCAAACTGAACAATAATTAACGTTTTATTCATGAACTTTTTCTTGCTACTTCAAGGCTTGAATGTTTGATTCATTCATTATTGCCATTTTATTTTCAAATTTATTATTAGCCTGTGGAAATAGTTTATTTTTGATATCTACCTCAGAAGGCAGCAAATAGAAATGAGGCATTCAATTTTTATTTAAATTTGATTTGATATGCCATTGATATTTTTTTAATTATTATTAGGGACCGAATGTCCCTTTGGAACAGAGGACCCTATTGTATTTCTAAGGTTTTATTATTTTTATACCGCCCCCTCTTTGAGCTGTAATTCGACCCCGTTAACATGCTTCAAAACTCACTAAATTTTACACACAAATCCGGACTGGCGAAAATTGCGATCTAATCAAAAAACCAAAACCCAAAACTCAAAATTGCTCTCTAGCAGCCCCTGGAAAAAAAAGACAAAATTGCTTGTAACTTCCGTTATGAATGTCGTAGAGACATGAAACAAAAACCTCTATGTAGGTCTGTCTTAGACCTAGATTTCATACACTGACCTCCTTCAGCATAAATCAACAGGAAGTTGACAAAAACCCCTTCAAAACAAAAGTTTCCTAAAAAATTTAATTTTTGCCTCTTTGAGCTGTAATCTGAACCCCTTAAAATGCTTCAAAACTCATCAAACTGGACACACACATCAGGACTGGCGAAAATTGCGATCTAATAAAAAAAACTAAAAAAAACCCTAAACTCAAAATTGTGCTCTAGTGCCCCCTAGGAATAAAACACAGACAAAAATGCTTGTAACTTCCGGTAGGAATGTCGTAAAGACATGAAACAAAAACCTCCATGTAGGTCTCACTTAGACCTACATTTCATTTATTTACATCCTTCAGCAATTACACCTTCAAAACAAAAGTTTTGTAAAAACCTGTCACCTTTTTTCAAACGTTATCTCCTCTGAGCGCATTTGTTGTGTCTGCTTCAAACTCGCACAGGAGAGAGATTGAACCTTTCTGATTAAAAGTTGAGAAAAGAGTTTTAATAACTGCTCCGGTTTTGATTTTACGAGCCTTCAAAGAACTGCTGCGCTGATGCTGCTGCGCTGCTGCCGTCTCAAGATGGCCGCTTAAAAGCAGGAAGCACCAGCGTGACCACACAATGCAGAGGTAGGTAGGTACTGTGCGGGTAAAGATATGTTGACTGGGTGAAAGAAGGAGGCACCAGTTTGACACCAGGATACAGAGAAGGTAGGTACAGTAATGTGCAGGTAAAGATATGTTGTCTGGGTGATGTCAGGAAGCACCACCGTGTATGGGTGACAGGAAGAAGCACCAGTGTGACCCCAGGATGAAGGGGGATGTAGGTAATGTGCAGGTTAAGATATGTTGAATGGGTAAAGGCAGGAAACACCAGCAAAAGTCAGTCCCGTCCATCGCTGCTTGCAGCTTTAATTATTATTTTAAACTCGATTTTGTATGTCACTATACAGTTATATAAGCCTTGCTTGTTCAATATTCAATGCAAAACTTGTTTGGGTCCCTATTAAAAGGTTAATTTGTTCAACCTTGGCCAGCGGCTTTGTTCAGTTTAAAATGTTGGCCCACTCTGTGTTTGAGTTTGACACCCCTGCTGTAACCTAACAGACGCTCAGTTTTTCCCAGGATGCAGTTTCAAGAAAAGCCTCAGGCTCTTGGATAAGACACCAATTATTGAGGCATGACGTGCTTCAACCTGACAATCCTTATGAATTAAAACATTGGCTACTTTATACGCAACACCCACAGACTTGATACAATAAAGCGTTTTTTTTGTGGTAATCAGTCACAAGTGAGGTGAAAAGTGAGCTGTCCAATTGAAAAGGTATGCGATGTCTGAAAGATTCCCAACATAGATTGGTTCTCATGAAACTAGCTTGTGTATTACAGGGTAACTTCAGTCCACAAATCATCAAGTCCCAAATAGTGAACTAGGGGAATCTGCAATGTGTCTCATGTCCTTACAGCGAAGAACTGTCCTCATTTAAGTTGGCCTACTCAGCTTAGATACTTTGATAAATAATGCAGCAGCCAAAATCGTTTAGAAGCAACCCAGGCTGCAGGCTTACAAATATACCAATTTCACACCTTTTTCAGCACACCAAAGTTAAGGTTAACAATATACAGTTAGGTTTCGGAATAGGGTTGTAGGATTAGGCCAGGGGTGTCCAAATTTTTTCCACAGAGGTCCGCACACGGAAACATTTAAGCATGCGGGGGCAATTTTGATATTTTTTATTTTCAAACCATAACAAAATTCATGGATTTTTTTTTTATCCTTAGGGCTCCTGGGGAGCATAGAGGGTCTCAGTCACTAAAATGTTAAAAATAAGTCAAATTTTAAATTTTTTATTTTATTTAATGCTTACAGTAAATCTCTATATCAACTTGAGGTTGATATAAAGTAAAACAAATAAGGTTTTATGCCTTTTCTGTCAAAGACAACTTTGTTTTTTATAGTAAAACTGAAATATGCAGTATTTAGATAGATGGATAGATAGATAGATAGATAGATAGATAGATAGATAGATAGAGCTTTATTGATTCCTTCAGGAGAGTTCCTTTATTTAGCGATTAAAGCTCTCAAAGATTAATAATGCAGGACACCATTGATTTTATTTAAAAGTTTTGAGTAATCACAGTAAAAAGTTAAATAAAATCCTACTTAATATATTTGCGATCCAAAAGGTTCCCCACTCATAAAGTGATGCTTTTTTTATTACTTTTTTTTTTTTTACTTTTAACACTTAAATTTCAAAATAAACTTCCGATATATCTGTCGATTTTAAGTTTAAACTATTTTGTTTGTTTTATGCTCATTTGTCAAAACTTTGATGTTTTTATATGGCAACCACACAACATATGCAATATTTTTTCATAAAACATTTTAAAGTGATAATTTTAAAGTAATAATTAATTATAACAGAGATTTTTTGGTCATTTTTTTTGAGCAATGGAAAAAAAAAAGAAAATAAAGACAAATGGGGAAAAAACTGCTTTGTGTCAACATTGCCACTTTTTCTCATTAGATTTCACCTCATTCCACTTTTTTTAAATGTTTTTTTTTTAACTTTTGCAGTACTATCAATTTTGCAATTTTTGCACAAATGGCCCCCTGGCCGCACTTTGGACACCCCCTGGATTAGGCAAACAGTGGGAATCACAATTTGTTTAATTTAAATGAACTGTTTTTTAGTCCTGTTGTCATAACTACAGGGTTTCCCCTCAATCCCCTGATCATGGCCGCGGCAAAACTATAGCCGCCACACCTTAAAAATGTGCTTGTTTTACGTGAAAACAAATGAAAGTAATTTCATTTATTGTAGCTTCCAGAAAAAGTCTTACAAAGTCCAGCAAAATTTTTCATTTGCATTCCCAATCTTCAACTAACAACAGGATTAATTACAACTAGGTATGAATAGTATACCGGCACTAGTAAAGTACCGCGAAACT
Source organism: Nerophis ophidion (assembly GCF_033978795.1). Taxonomy (NCBI): domain Eukaryota; kingdom Metazoa; phylum Chordata; class Actinopteri; order Syngnathiformes; family Syngnathidae; genus Nerophis; species Nerophis ophidion. The sequence continues at coordinate 8,263,391 of NC_084636.1, read as the reverse complement.
AATGAATCATAGTCGGTACCATACCGCCTCTAAAAAGTACCGGTTCCTGCCCACGCCCCTTGTTTTTTTCGTCACGTCATGACATTGCTGGTTTTACGAGCAGAGGAGCATGTTCGGCAGCGCACAATAGATAGATAATATCGGACTGCCTATATTATCGGTCGAAAAATGCTTTAAAATGTATTATCGGAAATTATTGGTATCTATTTCAAAAAGTCAAATGTATGACTTTTTAAAAACGCCGCTGGTGTACACGGACGTAGGGAGAAGTACAGAGCAGCAATAAACCTTAACAACACTGCTTTTGCATGCCGGCCCAATCACATAACATCTATGGCTTTTCACACACACACAAGTGAATGCAAGCATACTTGGTCAACAGCCATACTGAGGGTGGCCGTATAAACAACTTTAACACTGTTACAAATACGCGCCACACTGTGAACCCACACCAAACACGAATGCCAAACATTTCGGGAGAACATCCGCACCGTAACACAACAGAACAAATACCCAGAACCCCTTGCAGCACTAGCTCTTCCGGGACGTCACAATATACACCCCCGCTAACTTCTACCCCCACCCTAACCCCCCCACTCCCCTCAACATCCTCAGCGAGAAATTCCAAGCTTCTGTTTTGAGGCATGTTAAAAAAAATAATGCACTTTTTGACTTCAATAATAAATATGGCAGTGCCATTTTGGCATTGTTTTCCATAACTTGAGTTGATTTATTTTGGAAAACCTTGTTACATTGTTTAATGCATCCGGCAGGGCATCACAACAAAATGAGGCATAATAATGTGTTCATTCCACGACTGTACATATCGGTATTGGTTGATATCAGAACCGGTAATTAATAGTTGGACAATATCGGAATATCGGCAAAAAAGCCTTTATCGGACGTCTCTACATAATAGTGCTACATTCATACAATAGACTACAAATGTTTCCCCAAAGCAAGGGAGTAGGTTTGATTTTGAGATTGGTGGGGACACAAAAGTGCTCATAGGGAGCAGTCTGAAAGTTTACTTTTTTTTTTTTTTTTTTACATTAGCAATCATAATTTCACGTCATGCAGATGTTATAGGGTAAACTAACTAAAATGAAAGCAAAGGAGACAACTTGGAAGAGTTTTCATCTTTACTCTTTAGTGTAGGGCTGTAGTGCAACTGTGCATCATACTGTCAATCAACATAGCCTACTGTCCATCAACAACATCAGAAATACATTCATGCAATACAACATTGTAAATAAACATAAATGAACTGTAATAATCTTTTCCCCAACTTGTGTTTAAATCACTCACAATTTTTCCCTTCATCTACTTCTTTCTATTGCTGCTTTTGTACTGTAAATATGTTACATGAAACTAAAAAAAATTCAAAAAATAAAACGGAAAGGTGAAATCCGGCGATCTGATTGGCTGTTAACCGTGGTTTAAATATTGAGCACGGCTACTATTCTAAAGCCTTATCACAGCGCAGGCTATCACTCCGCCTCAGGCACGTATGACTGCTATGAATGGAAGTTGTTGTCATGTATCCATGACAACGGACTGTTGCAGTCCGTAGAAAAAGACAGCTGATGTTTTTACAATGTTGAAAAACGGACTAAAGTAGTTGAATTCACATGTTTAAGGTTAACTTTCACTTACGGGGAGAGTTAACTATGGTAGAGGGGACTGAGCATTGACTTTCACCTGGAAAAAAAGCGGAGGAAAAGACGAGATGCAGTGCTAATTTGGAACTAACGTCTGGATAGGTGGGACTGTTTTTTCCACAGTGAGGAGTGACAGCGGGGACACCCAATCACACGTAAGTTGGCATGAAAGCGGCGACCAATCAGGGAGCGATATTTAGGTTAGAGGCGGGACTTCTAGCAGAGACCGACATTTAACCCTTTCTGTGCCATAATCATTGACTAAACATTACGGGCAGCGCTTGTATTGATAGTGACTACACAGTAGCAGCTGGATATTGGTAGGGACGTGTCCCTAGCGTCCCTACCCAATTCTACGCCCTTGCCCCAAAGTAGAAACTAAACATTGCACACAACGTATGTGACTTATCACAATTAAAGCTAGAGTGTAGCGTTATCGCCCTCTACTGGTCTAATTTGGCTTGATTTCTGGAATCCGGTCAATTTCCTTTGTTGTCACTTTATCGAACTGCGCATGCAAGTGACGTCGAGGCCACATTGGGACCACTTTGGGGCCTGTGCGCGTTTACACTTGAGTCTGATAAAGATCACATTACTTGGAGTGTAAACAGCTGGAAAAATCAGATTGGGGAAAAAAAATTTATTTGGAACACTTTGGCCTGCAGTGTAAACTTGTAGAACTTGTGTGCTGTCGACCCAACATTATTTTCTTAAAGTTAGTTTTTTTGATCTGGAATCACTTTGAACCTGCTTAACAGAGCAATACAAAAATCACGAGCCTCCTGCAGCAAGGCACACAAGACTCCAGCACGCATGACTTCCCTCTAACAGGGCATCGCCCCCGTCTCCAGGGCCCAGTAAAACGCACAATTAAAAGTTAAAAACAAGAAAAGGGCAGGCGAGCACTACTAGGAGGATGCAGGCGAGTCACGAGTGAGATGCATCATCTCTCTTTTTAAGAGAAAACTGCAAATGCAACACTGGGTTTGCTCCTGGAATCTACTAGAGTTCACTAGGTCAGAGGTCGCATGGCAGGAGAACAGACACTCGCACAGTTCAAGACAGAAAATACTGTATTTTCTGGACCATAGGGCGCACCGGATTATAAGGCACACTGACGATAAGCGGATCTCTTTAGGTCTTTTTTCAAACAAAAGGCGCACCGGATTGTAAGGCGCATTAAAAGAGTCCATCCATCCATCCATCCATTTAGTCATATTATTTTTTTTTTTCTTAAATGTAAAACACTTCCTTGTGGTCTACATCAATATTTATCAACCTCTTTTGAGCCAAAGAACATTTTTATCATTGAAAAAATCCTGAGCCACACCACAAGCAGAAATCATAAAAAAAAAAAAACGAAACTCAACAGCCGATATTGACGATAAAAAGTCGTTCTCGCAATTGTTGGATATTATTACCGTATTTCCTTGAATTGCCGCCGGGGCGCTAATCATTTAAAAACCTTTTCTCACTCCGGCGCTTACCAAAGGCATGCGGTAAATTTAGGCCTGCGCTTATAAATTTGAGTGTGATGTAAGGATACCATCATGAAAAGCACATTCATTATGGTCTTACCTTTACTTATAAATGAAGTCCATGCGCAGCTCCTTCTGATCAAAAGCATCGATAACTTGTTTATAGAAGTCTTCCTTATCTTTCTTCACTTTGGAAAGTCGCTCTGTCTCGATGAAAATCTTCCTTTATTACCTCCTGCTTCGATTTACAAAAAAGGTTTTATTCTAGATAAGTAATCCTCCATGTTAAAAGTGCATGCAAGAGGAAAAAATAAACGATCGCTGCTCACTCTTGCTGCTTGTTGTCACCTCTTCTGCAGCCGAGTAGTCGCAAGAAGGATCACTAGCGCCCTCCACCACCAGGAGGCGGGAGTCATTTAATGACTCATATTTGACACACGCAGCTACGGTATATTAATAAAACATAGGCGCTTACTGTTCTTTTTAGCATATTCAATAGCTTGGACCTTAAATCCTACTGAATAGCTCTTAATCTTCTTCCCTTTATGTGATTTCAAATTATTGAAATCAGCCTCCTCCATTTTGAAAATGATGACAGGGGAAGTGTCACTTGTGACGTGACGAGTTTGACCCGGCGGAAATTCTAGGCATATGCTAATTATTTTGCGAAACGAGTTTGACCCGGCGAAAATTCTAGACATGCGCTAATAAAAATAATATTTTGCGAAACGAGTTTGACCCGGCGTTAATCCTGAACCGGCGGTAATGCTAAGCATTCACTAATTATTTTGCGAAACGAGTTTGACCCGGCAGTAACTCTAGGCAGGCGCATACTATATACCTGGCGGAAATTCAAGGAAATACGGTATATGGAATTCAAACCCTAACCAAGCATGCATCACATCATGTTGTGACTTATTTGGAGTTTTTTGCTGTGTTCCTGCATGTAGTGTTTTAGTCCTTGTTTTGCACTGCTATTTTTGTGTTTTTTCCTGTTTTGTTGGTGTTTTCCTGTTGCAGTTTCATGTCTTCCTTGAGCGCTATTCTCTACACTTTCTTTGTTTTCGCAATCAAGACTATTTAAGTTGTGCGGACGCTTTCCTTCTTTGTGGGGACATTGTCGATTGTCATGTCATGTGCGGATGTACTTTGTCGACGCCGTCTCCGCTCCACACGCTGTAAGTCTTTGCTGTTGTCCGGCATTCTGTGTTTTGTTTACTTCGCAACCAGTGCAGTTTTAATTTTGTCCTGCATAGCCACGCCTAAGATCCAATGCCTTTTCATAGCGGCACTCACCTTTTGTTTATTTTTGGTTTAAGCATAAGATACCTTTTGACCTGCACACTGATTCCCGCTGTCATCTGCATATAGTGATCATGACACGTGTTCCCGACATCTACAAGGCAATTGGCTACTTGCTGCCACCTACTGATATGGAAGATAGTTACTCTGCCACATTATTTACAGGTTATAATTACTTTTGTGCAAAAAATATTTTTAACCCAATTAGGTAAAGTTATATAATCTCCCACGGCACACCAGACTGTATTTCACGGCACACTAGTGTGCTGCGGAACAGTGGTTGAAAAACACCGGTCTACATAACATGTAATGGTGGTTCTTTGGACAAAATGTTGCATAGATGATGTTTTACAGATCATCAATAAGTCGCTTTCTGACAGTCGCTTCAGGATAAGCCGTTTTGTGGGCGGTCTCACTTTCGACAGCGTCTTCTCCCCATCATCTTTGTTGTAGCGGTGTAGCGTGCAAGGATGGGAGTGGAAGAAGTGTCAAAAGATGGAGCTAACTGTTTTAAACACTTTCGGACTTTATTTCAATCAATAACGGAACAGCACCTCCTCATGGCTGGCTCAATAATGCAGCAACACCGGAAATGTGTGCCGTGAAAAAAACGTCCGACCGGAACTCCCTAATAACTAAAGTTCCGTAGATGAATTATGTAAACCCACTACACCGGTAGTTTTTAGCGCTTCAATAGCGAGATAAGTTAGAACTTGACGCTACTTCATACTAGAAATGGCAACAGCAGAAAGTGAATGCTCGTTAACAAGAAGATAAGAGAAAAAGAAGAAGCTTATCGCCTACTGGGTCGGCACGGACTACAGTGGCGGACGTGCGCAACTTTTCAGGACTTATGCAGATCTCAAATATACATCAGCAGGTACCAGAAGGTAAGACAAGTTGGTTTTGCATAATATTGTGAAAAAAACGCCAGATTATATGTCTGCTAAAGGGGGCCATTTTGCGGTCCTTATACACACACCAAAGTAATACTTGTATCTCTGACTACGGTAGCCGTAATGGGCCGACAACCCATCGAACGGTGCGGCTATAAAGTCATAATAAAACATTTTGACTGATTTTTGAGTGCCGTGTGTAATGTTTTTTATTTTCAACGGAACATTTAAAGTTTTGGTGTTATTTACTGGCATCGTATTGCAGTCTAAACGTAGCTCTTATGTGTGACGGCCATCTACTGGTCACACTTATCATTACACCATGTACCAGATAAAATTGCTTCGAGGTCGGTAAGCGCAACCAGAATTATTCCGTACATTAGCAGGCCTCGAATTTTAACTTTTTAAGGTCAAGGCAAGTGCTGCCAAAGGAGGGCTCATATTTTAGGGCAATAAGGCAAACATTATTTTCTTTCGAGGCAGGGGCTCCAAAGCATACACACACACACACACATATATATATATATATATATATATATATATACACATATACATATATATATACATATATACATATATATATATATATATATATATATATATATATACATATATATATATATATATACACACACACATATATATATACATATATATATATACACACACACACATATATATATATATACATACACACACACACATATATATATACATTCACACATTCATATATATATATACACATACACACATACACACATACAGATACATACACACACATATATATATATACATACATACACAGATACATACATATATATATATATATATATATACATACATACATATATATAGACATATATATATATATAAATACATATACATACATAACTATACACACATATATAATATATGGATATTTTTAGATATATATATGTATATATATATACACATACATATATATACACACATACATATATATATACACACACATACATATATACATATATATATACACATACATACATATATATATACATATATATATACACACATATAAATATACATACACACATACATACATACATACATCCATAATATATATATATATATATAAATATATATATATATATATATATACACATATAATAAATATAATATAATAAAATATAAAAACTGTTCTTTTTATCAATTATTAATATAAACTTGTCAGCTTTTTGTCATTTCGTGATGCCTTTATCTGTATTTTTAGGGAGGTATTTTTTTATTTGTTTAAGTTATACACATGTATATGTACATGTAGATTATGTATCGGGACAGATCCATTAAGAGTTTGAGCAGAAATATGTCATGTAGTACTTAACTATACACAATAACACATTAACAAAATGCTGTGTCACATGATTTTTTTTTTTTTACATGAAAAAAACACAAGAAATGTATAAAAACATTGTGTTTACTCTTTGATAATAACATAAAACAGAAGGCAGCAGGTGCTACTACCCATCTGGAATTTTATCGCAAATTATCATTACAACCCTTGTCCATTAACAAGTAAAAAGTCAAAGGCGGTCACGGCATGTTTCGGCCGCAGATGTTGGTAAATTATTTTAGGCGGTTGCCGTGGTTAAATGTGAGCCTTGCATTAAGCGCACAGGGTTATAAGGCGCCCTGTCGATTTTTCAGAAAATTAAAGGATTTTAAGTGTGCCTTATAGTCCGAAAAATACAGTACAACTGATAAAGGAAAGAGAAAAGGCGGAAAATATGGTGAAATCCTTAGGGGAAGTAAAAACGACAAACTGAAAAGGAGAAATGCGTCAAAATGCGGTGACTAGAAGAGAGTAAAGAAAGTGGAGATTTTCCCCTGATGTGGCTGCCTCGCTAGCTGCTTGGTGGGGAGTTTCCTTTCCCTCTCGTCCCATCAGATAGCAGCTATGAGAGATGCTTTCTTTCATCTGCCTCTCACAAGGCTGAACAATGTTATACTCTGTGCTCCCGCCAGCGAGGAGTGTGTGCTGGTGTGTGTGTGTGTGTGCATCAAACGGAAGAGGCGCAACAGCTGAGACTTGCAGAGAAACAGCTGCACAGCCCCCCAACTTGCACACCACCGCCGCTTCTCCCCTCCAAATGAGGCCCTCGCACCCCCCTTTCCGATCCTCCTCTCCTGCCGAGCAGCCCGGCCGGGGGCGCGAGTTCCACCAGCGCACGAACACAAAAGAGACCGGGGCGTGTGCGCGATGAGGCTCTGTTCCGGCCTGGAAAGACAAGTACAGGCAGGAGGCACTGGCGGCCAAACGTCGCTCTGTTGACTAAAAATAGGAAAGACACCGTTTCCTGCAGCAATGTCAAACTCCCTCCTCCAAAGATCCCTGGAGCTCTCCCGGCTTTAGGTTCTCATAGTGAAACACAGAAAACTGTATGGTGGTGTGGGACGAAAAAGCCAGTTTCTGTTTGCAGCCAAAGCCAGACACTAAAACGAACTTCTAACAATTGGAAATAACGCAGAATGAAACAATCTGTCCAGGTCGTGCGTAGAAAGAAGTACTTACACTCAACACGTAACACACAAAAATGTACCGTTTGTCTTTCTTTTTCTTGTGACTGCCAAATTCCTACGTTGCGCTAAGTAGCCTGGACGGATGTGGGTACTGAAGGGCAAATTTGCATGAAGACAAAGTAGTAGACATTGTTGCAGTGTTTCCCACATAGGGCTCGAAAGGCCACAAGACCGGGTAGCCATACTTGTTGGACAAAGGCTTCGTTTACAAAGCCAGAAAGAAACTACCGTATGTATTCGGACTATAAGGCGCACTTAAAATCCTTTAATTTTCTCAAAACTCGACAGTGCGCCTTATGTAAGGAATAATTTTGTATGTGCTTACCAGCTTCAAAGCAATTTTATTTGGTACATGATAAGTCAGGGGTAGGGAACCTATGGCTCTAGAGCCAGATGTGGCTCTTTTGATGACTGCATCTGGCTCTCGGATAAATCTGAGCTGACATTGCTTAACACAAAAGTAATGAATAATTCCACTTGTAATCACAGTGTTAAAAATAACGTTCAAAATATAAAACATTCTCATGCATTTTTATGTTCAAGAAGTTGCGTTAATGGTAAGAAGTAATTTTTTTATTATTGTTTAGTGTGGGGCTTGCCCTCCTGGGAGTTCTTCAGACCACCAAGAGCCTGTTTTAGGGTTACAATAATGTATTATTTTATTTTTCTCTCAGTTGCTTTCCAGCATGTGTCTCTTGTCCCTCTCGTCCTCACTCGCGCTCTGGCTCCAGCCCCGACCCTGTCTCTCCTCCTGGCTGCTGCTTAAAACAGAGCAACAGGTGATTAGATAACAAGGCCCAGGTGGCCCATCTACGCACCTGTCGCTGATTTTGATGCCGGTCCTGGCAACATCCCGCTTTGCTGCAGGCCCGCAGGCCACGCCCCCTCCACAGTTAATTTCAGAATAACAATGTTAATACAAAGAATAAGAGACCTATTACACTCTGGAAATGTTGGTCTTAAAAATGCACGCGTTTAGTTGTGTTCAGTGTTAAAAAATATATTATATGGCTCTTAGGGAAATACATTTTAAAATATTTAGCTTCTTGGCTCTCTCAGACAAAAAGGTTCCCGACCCCCGTGATAAGTGTACCAAATAAGATAAGTGTACTCTGCTTTTTGCAGATGATGTAGTCCTGATGGCTTCATCTGGCCGGGATCTTCAGCTCTCACAGGATCGGTTCGCAGCAGAGTGTGAAGCGACCGGAATGAGAATCAGCACCTCCAAGTCAGAGTCCACGGTTCTCGCCCAAAAAAGGGTGGAGTGCCATCTCCGGGTTGGGGAGGAGACCCTGCCCCAAGTGGAGGAGTTCAAGTACCTGGGAGTCTTGTTCACGAGTGGGGGAAGAGTGGATCCTGAGATCAACAGGCGGATCGGTGCGGCGTCTTCAGTAATGCGGACGTTGTACCGATCCGTTGTGGTGAAGAAGGAGCTGAGCCGGAAGGCAAAGCTCTCAATTTACCGGTCAATCTACGTTCCCATCCTCACCTATGGTCGTGAGCTTTGGGTCATGACCGAAAGGATAAGATCACGGGTACAAGCGGCCGAAATGAGTTTCCTCCGCCGTGGGAAAAGGTGAGAAGCTCTGCCATCCGGGAGCTCAAAGTAAAGCCGCTGCTCCTCCACATCGAGAGGAGCCAGATGAGGTGGCTCGGGCATCTGATCAGGATGACACCCGAACGCCTCCCTATGGAGGTGTTTAGGGCACGTCCAACCGGTAGGAGGCCACAGGGAAAACCCAGGACACGTTGGGAAGACTGTCTCCCAGCTGGCCTGGGAACGCCTCGGGATCCCCTGGGAAGAGCTAGACAAAGTGGCTGGGGAGAGGGAAGTCTGGGCTTCCCTGCTTAGGCTGCTGCCCCCATGACCCGACCTCGGATAAGCGGAAGATGATGGATGGATGGATGGACATGATAAGTGTGATCAGTAGATGGCAGTCAAACACAAGAGATACGTGTAGACTGCAATATGACTCAAGTAAACAACATCAAAATTGTATATGTTCCATTGAAAATACAGAACATTACGCACGGCGCTTAAAAGTCTATCAAAATATTTTAGTATGACTTTGGTAAGCTATGAACCCGCACTGTTGATGGATTGTACTGTGCTTCAACATACGAGTATTATTACGGTGTGTGTGTGTATAAGGTAAGACATTATCTGGTACTTGCTGATCTGTATTTGGGATCTGCATAAGTCCTGAAAATGTGCGCTAGTCCACCTTTCTAGTCCGTAGTTGATAAGCTTCTTCTTTTTCTCTATCTTCTTATGGGACATTTATCCTCCGCTGTTGCCATTTATAATATAAAGTCGTGTAAAGTTCTTACTTATATCTATTAGTAAACTCGCCATGAAAGAGCTAAAACATACCGGTTTAGTGAGTTTATTTTATTCACCCAAGCAACTTTAGTTATTAGAGAGTTCCGGTCAGATGGTTTTTCACAAGACACATTTGAGGGTTGAGGTGGGCGGACGGGGTTTTGTGGTAGCGGGGGGTGTACTCGAATATCATGAGATAGTCAATTTCTATATCGCGCAGACAAAAACCTGCGATATATCGAGTATATCGATGTATCGCCCAGCCCTAAAACTCGTCCACAGCTAGATCGGTCCTATCTAAATCCATCCTACTAAATGCCAAGTGTGTAACAGAATAAAATATGCGTTGATTGAAACTTACCAGTGTGAAACTATTGTGAACACAGCAACATGTACCAGGTGACGGTGTTAAGTCATGTTTGATCATCTTACTCAAACAAAGTGTAGTACCATTTTTGATTCATTAGTACCGCGATACTATACTAGTACCGGTTTACCGTACAACCCTAGTGGAAACACAGGGATAACTTTTTTTTACCCAGGTAATTGGGTAAGTTCCTGCGGTGGAAAGGGGCCTCGTGTTGTTCCACCAAATAGGCAGGTGACAAATGTGTGTTTTTGTCTGTGTTCATCCAACATGGCGCCAAACAATGAGGCAACATTGAAAAAATGTCTTGTTTTCTTCAGAGAATGCCAGTGATTACTGCAGAGATACTTCCCTCGCCTCCTAAACACAAGCCTTGCATGCAACTGCATCTTTAAAGTAGATATTTGCTCAATGATTGCGTCTATTTATCTGTATTTAAATGGCCCCGTTGTATAGGAACTAGTCATTCAATGCGTAGACATGAAAGGACAGGTGACATGCTGTAAACGCCATGACCAAACACCGTTTAACAGACGGATGTACGGTGCTGGACAAAAGTTTGGACACAGCTTCTCATTGAAGGAGTTTTATTTTCATGACTATTTACATTGTAGATTGTCACTGAAAGCATCAAAACTATGAATGAACACATGAGTTATGTACTTAACAAAAAAAAGGAGAAATAACTGAAAACATGTTTTATATTCTAGTTCCTTCAAAATAGCCACCCTTTGCTCTGATTAATGCTTTGCACACTCTTGGCATTCTCTCGATGAGCTTCAAGCTAGGGCTTTTAATATCTCGATATTTTTAGGCCATCTCCCGATACACCATATATATCTCCATATTTTGCCTTAGCCTTGAATGAACACCTGATACATATAATCACAGCAGTATGATGATTCTATGTGTCTACATTAAAACATTCTTGTTCATACTGCATTAATATATGCTAATGTTTAACTTTCATGCAGAACGGGAAATCACAACTAAGTCAATTTAGCAAAAGTGTATTTATTAAACAGTTGTTAAAGGGGAACATTATCACAATTTCAAAAGGGTTAAAAACAATAAAAATCAGTTCCCAGTGGCTTGTTGTATTTTTTGAAGTTTTTTTCAAAATTTTACCGGTCTCGGAATATCCCTAAATAAAGCTTTAAAGTGCCTTATTTTCGGCTCTCTGCGAAGACACTGGCCATTTCCCTGTGACGTCACACAGTGCTGCCAATGTAAACAAACAATGGGAATACCACAGCAAGATATAGTGACATTAGCTCGGATTCAAACTCGGATTTCAGCGACTTAAGCGATTCAACAGATTACGCATGTATTGAAACAGACGGTTGGAGTATGAAAATATTGAAGAAGAAACTGAAGATATTGAGCGAAGAGCTATTGACGCTATTCATAGCCATAGCATGGCCGAATAGCTGCGTTAGCATCGCCGGTAAAATGTGCGGACCAAACGATCAGGACTTTCGCATCTTTTGACACTGGAGCAACTTAAATCCGTCGATTGGTAAGTGTTTTTTTCGCATTAAATGTGGGTGGACGGAAACGTAAGATAGTTGCAGATGCATCTACAGGTTATCCATACATCTCTGTTCCATGTCTGCTTTAGCACCGCCGGTAAATAGCATGTTAGCATCAATTAGCGTAGCATGTTAGCATCGATTAGCTGGCAGTCAACATCAACAAAACTCACCTTTGTGATTTCGTTGACTGTCGTTGAAAATGCATTTGCAGGTTATCCATACATCTCTGTGCCATGTCTGCCTTAGCATCGCCGGTCAAATGTGGAGACACTCCGGCACATTCAATGGGGGTCTGGTGGCAGACACTTTGGCATCTTCGGGCCAGTGGTGCAACTTGAATCCCTCCCTGTTAGTGTTGTTACAACCTCCGACAACACACCGTCGAGACATGATGTCTCCAAGGTTCCAAAAAATAGTCAAAAAAACGGAAAATAACAGAGCTGAGACCCGGTGTTCGTAATGTGTTGAAAATGAAAATGGTGGGTGTGTTACCTCGGCGACGTCACATTCTGACGTCATCGTTTCCAGCGCGATAAACAGAAAGGTGTTTAATTCGCCAAAATTCACCCATTTAGAGTTCGGAAATCGGTTAAAAAAAATAGATGGTCTTTTTTCTGCACCATCAAGGTATATATTGACGCTTACATAGGTCTGGTGATAATGTTCCCCTTTAAGCAATGGCACAGACATTCATGTCATTTCCAAAACAGAAAGTGCAAGATTGTCAGAGACATTTTAAAACAAGCTATGAGTGCACTTTCGTGCATGATGTCACTAAGACGACATATCAAAACAACACTAAATTAAAGTGCACTTTTTGTACAGAACGCCACTAGAATAGTTTAAAACAAATAAAGTGCACTTTTGTGAAGATGTCACCCAATATATTTCAATAACCGTCAAATAAAAATGAGCTGCATAATAGGAAATCAAATCGCTATGTGGTAGGTTCCTGCGGACGTTATCTCCTTATGTTCTTGACTATTTTTTTCATATGGTGTTGATGTGGAAACGGTTGCCTCGGCATTTTGTTGGTGTGGCACCGAATGGAGATGTTGAAATGCGGAGTAAGCACTCTTCATTCTCTAGCAGGTGACTTTTCAAATGATGCAGCATACAAGCAGTAATACTACTTTTTGTAGCAATGCTTTTGCCCCACACTTGACAAATTACGGTTGTCTGTTCGACATATTCCCATTTGAAGCCAAACCACCGCCAGACGATGGACCCCTGCTGTTTTTATTGTAAATTCATTCTTCCTTCATTTGTTACCAGATTCACACTTTCTTTCTCTTGTATTACCACTCGCACCAAAGCTAACGTTACCCCTGCTGCTACCTCTCTGCTCCGCGAGGGCGTATGTGACGTACGTAAGAAGGTGCACTTGCTGTATGTGAGGAGAAACAAGAAAGAGTGGGAAGAGCCTGTCGTGTAATGCCAGCGGCTAAAAGCAACTGCGTGAGAACGTATACTCGAATATCACGATACAGTCATTTTCTATATCGCACAGAAACACACGCACGATATCGAGTACATCGATATATCGCCCAGCCCTACTTCAAGCAATCCCGCGAAGTGAAAACCATTTCAGGTGTTTACCTCTTGAAGCTCATGGAGAGAATGCCAAGAGTGTGCAAAGCAGTAATCAGAGCAAAGGATGGCTATTTTGAAGAAACTAGAATATAAAACATATTTTCAGTTATTTCCCCTTTTGTTATGTGCATAAATCCACATGTGTTCATTCATAGTTTTAATGCCTTCAGTGACAATCTACAATGTAAATAGTCATGAAAATAAAGAAAACGCATCGAATGAGAAGGTGTGTCCAAACTTTAGGCCTGTACTGTATATCGTAAACATGTAAGTATGAGTCTTTGCTGGCATGCGAGAGCTCTACATTTGCCAAAACTGACAAAACCAGACCTGTAGACTCAGCCCCACAAAGCTAAATGGACTTTTTGGATGACACAGAGATTTGCTTCATGTAAATAATCACATTTAATTCGATAAAAGGAGCAGCAGGATTACAAAAATGTTCTTTAGAAAAAAGGAGGATAAAAAGCTGGGTTGGCTGAAGCCCCGCGCCCGTACAATGTTTACGCAAAAACTAGAGGGAATAAAGACGGCCAGCTGGAGCGAAGAAAAAGCAGAAAGGGAGCGTTAAAATCGTGTTTGTCTGTATCGGAGCTATTGTCATTGGCTGGGTTTAGGAGAGAGTTCACAAGTTTCCATGACATAGCCCAGGTTGAGCTCAGGGTTTTAGCTCCCGAGCCAGGACACTCAGGGTTTACTGATTAGTTGAAGCCGCGCGTTAAAAACCATGAAGGCTCGTCTCCGGCACCTGATACCGGGAGTGCAGATCAGAGCATGCGTTTGTCTGTTTATGTGTCGGGTCAGCGGTGGTCTGATATTTTACTGGCCTTGTATCGACACAATAAAACCCAAACTTAGCCCCACAAAACATCTGTAAAACTTGGGCAGATCGGATGATTCAAGATATGGAAAACGAGACACACCGTGGCATAGCAGCCTCCTGGTGTCAAGTGGAATGGAACGCTCATAGCAGACATTCTGTATGCCGTATAAAAAGGCTATGGGCTTTGCCCCTGAACTCACCTTTGAACTGTCACCTTAAGACCGAGGCACCTTCAAGAAGCACACAAACCCTGCACCAAGTGGGTTCACACCGAGATCAGATTCTATCAAGACTGTTTTAGTTTAGTACAAGTCATTCTTTGCCGGTTTGTATTCTTCAGAATTAGAGATGTCCAATAATATCGGGCTCAAAATATTATCGGCCGTTAAATGCTTTAAAATGTAATATCGGAAATGATCGGTATCGGTTTCAAAAAGTAAAGTATATGACTAAAACGCCGCTGTACGGAGTGGAGAAGTTCAGAGCACCAATAAACCTTAAAGGCACTGCCTTTGCGTGCCGGCCCAATCACATATCTACGACTTTTCACACACGCAAGTGAAGGCAAGGCCTTCTTGGTCAACAACCATACGGGTCACACTGAGGGTGGCCGTATAAACAACTTTAACACTGTTACAAATATGCACCAAACTGTGAACCCACACCAAATAAGAATGACAAAACCAAATTTGGGGAGAACATCCGCACCGTAACACAACATAAACACAACAGAACAAATACTCCAGAACAGAGGTCGGGAACCTTTTTGGCTGAGAGAGCCAAAAAGCCAAATATTTTAAAATATATTTCCGTAAGAGCCATATATATTTTTTTTTTAACACTGAACACAACTAAACAAGTGCAATTTTAAGTAAGACCAACATTTGTAGAGTATAATGGGTCTCTTATTCTTTGTAACAATGTTATGAAGCTATATGTGTAGGGCGGGTGTGGCCTGCGGGCCTGCAGCGAACTAGGGTGTGCCAGGACCGGCCTCGAAATCAGCGAAAGGTGCGTAGATGGCCCACCCGGGCCATGTTATCTAATCACCTGTCACTCTGTTATAAGCAGCAGCCAGGAGGAGAGACGGGGTTGGGGCTGGAGCCAGAGCGCGAGCGAGAACAAAAGAGAAAAATACAATTGCTGGAAAGCATCTGAGAGACTTATTGAAAAATAAAACAATATTGTAACCCTGAAACAGGCTCTCATGTCGGTGTTTGGTGGTCTGAAGAACCACTAGGAGGCCAAGCCCCACACTAACCAATAATAAATAAATAACTTCTTACCATAAACGCAACTTCTTGAACAGGTGTGGTAGAAAACGGACGGTTGGATTAAAAATGCATGAGAATGTTTTATATTTTGAACATTATTTTTAACACTGTGATTACAAGCGGAATTATTCATTACTTATCGTGTTCAGCAATGTCAGCTCAGATTTATCCGAGAGCCAGATGCAGTCATCAAAAGAGCCACAGGTTCCCTACCCCTGCCCCAGAACCTCTTCCAGCACTAACGCTTCCGGGACGCTACAATATCCACCTCCGCCTACCCTCCCACATCAACCTCCTCTTGTTCTCTCAGGGAGAGCATGTCCCAAATTCCAAGCTGCTGTTTTCAGTCATGTTAAAACAAATAAAGCAGTTTGTGACTTCAATAATAAATACGGCAGTGCCATGTTGGCATTGTTTTCCATAACTTGAGTTGATTTATTTTTGAAAACCTTGTTACATTGTTTAATGCATCCAGCTGGGCACCACAACAAAATTAGGCATAATAATGTGTTAATTCCACAACTGAATATGTCGGTATATACAGTGAGTGTTTTGTAGGGTGCACTGAGCTGTGTGAGAAATACAAACAATTGGGGTATAATCATGTAGTGCAGGGGTCTCAAAGTCAATTTAACTGGGGGCCACTGGATGCAGAAACTGGGTGAGGCTGGGCCACAAAAAAAGTTTTCTTAGGAAAATCTAACATGCACTTTTTTAACGATTTCAACCTTCTTTGAATGGCTTTCCCGCCCTAGCAAAATATTTGTCGACTCTCGCGATTCTTCCGGGAAACACCCAAATATCAGTGCCCCTCCCGTCAATCTCCCGGGGCAATCATTCTCCCGGTTTTCGCCAGGACGACAATAGTTAAGAGGTGTCGTGATGGCAATGTCTTTAGAGTTCTCTACGAACTGTCGTCTCGTCCGCTTTTCCACGATACAAACAGTGTGCAGACCCAGTCACATATTGTGTGAGGCTTCTGTAAACTCACGGAAGCGACTGCGAGACATACTTATTCAACAGCCACAAAGGTCACACTGAGGGTGGCCGTATAAACAACTTTAACACTGTTACAAATATGCGCCACACTGTGAACCCACACCAAACAAGATTGACAAACACATTTTGGGAGAACATCCAAAACACAACATAAACACAATAGAACAAATACCCAGAATCCCATGCAGCCCTAACTCTTCCGGGCTACAATAGGGGGCGGGGGTGTATATTGTAGCCCGGAAGAGTCAGGGCTGCATGGGATTCTGGGTATTTTTTAGTTTTTATTTTTTTATTTTTATGTTGTGTTACGATACGGATGTTCTCCCAAAATGTGTTTGTCTTTCTTGTTTGGTATGGCTTTACAGTGTGGCACATATTTGCAACAGTTTTAAAGTTGTTTATACGGCCACCCTAAGTGTGACCTGTATGGCTGTTGACCAAGTATGTCTTGCAGTCTCTAACTGCGTCTATCGATACTGATCACAACATGTGGATGGATTGGCACCTGTTTGTATAGGTTGAAGAGGACGCTTATGGCAGTGCCTCCATGGTGCCCTCTTAATATTGTTGTAAAGGTGAAATATGAGAGAACGATTATCCCTGATGGGGCACTGACATTGGGAGCCTCCTGGATAAATCGAGGGTATAAAAGTATGACGCTGTAAGGCGCCATTCGTGTAAAACTCGCGGGCCGCACCTACATTAAATTTTCACTTTAAAGGTGCAGGCCGCAAAATAACGTCTCGCGGGCCACTTGCGTGTTTGAGACCGCTGATGTAGTGTATTCATCAGAAAAATAATAGCACAAACAACACAGCTGGGGTGCATGTTTTGACACATTGAGCACTCTTTTTTTTCTGCAGCTGGGCTTGCTTACACAAAACAAAAAAAACACAGAGTCATGAAAAAAAGATAAGAACAGGGTCCTTATTGTATTTTTCGTGCAGATAAAAATGAAGTGAACACAAACCACAAGCAGATGGAAAGAGGAAGAAGAAAGTAAGACCGCACGACAAATGCAGCCACGGCAGAAAAGAAGTGGCAGTTTAGCAACGCATCCATAAATGTTAGACGGGGGCTGGGGGATAAAGACAATATCAATATATATCGCGACGGACAAGTAATCGATTTAACGTTTTGTTGTCCTTCCTTGTCAGAAGAAAGCGGAAGTTGCAAAGCAAGGTTGGTTGCACGAACAAAGGGAATTGCGCTCTGTTTAACCGAGGACCGCAGGAAGTGATGATGACTGATCAGTGAGAGTGACTGATCAAGTTTGGCTGTTTTCTTGTGGAGTGAGAAGATAAACTAAATGTTAGCTTTTAAAACAGGTAGAGTCATCGACAGTATGGCCATTTTTAGGATATGCATACATACATATATATATACACACATACATATATATGCATACATATATGCATACATACACATATATATATATATATATACACATACACATAAATATATATACATACATATACAT
>NC_084636.1:8170101-8242601 GCF_033978795.1 Nerophis ophidion | reverse complement strand
ATATTATATTTTTTTAACACTGAATACAACTAAATGCGTGCATTTTTAAGTAAGACCAACATTTTTAGAGTATAATAAGTCTCTTATTCTTTTTAATAACATTGTTATTCTGACGCTAACCAATAATAAATAAAATGTCATGTCTGTTGATCATGTTTTTGTTTGGCCATGTGCTGTTTGTCCTTTGGCCTCTTTAAGTTCCTGTTTTTTTCCACTCCCTTGTCTGGTTTCCTTGGTTACTCATTTTGTCCACCTGTCTCTGGTGGACAAAATGCCCCCTCACCTGCTTCCCGAGCACTAATCAGAGGCAGTATTTAAGCTCGTCTTTGCCAGTCAGTCGCCCTGTGCTGACTTGTTTCATGCCTTGCCATAGTTTCGTGCTTCATGCCATGCCAAGTAAGTTTTGTTTGATTTATGTTCTTAGTCTGTTTATGCTTTAGCTTTGTTCTTTAGCCCAAGTTGTGCCTCCGCTGTGAGCAATTTTTGTTTATATATTTTTTTAGTTAAAATTAAATCATGTTTTTACCTAAATGCCATGTCCCGAGTAGTCCGTCTGCCTTCCTGGGAGAACGACCCCGCAGCAAGCTGCAACCCCCCCCCCCCATCGTGACATAAAATACTTCTTACCATTATTTGCGACTTCTTGAACAGGTGCGGTAGAAAATGGATCGATGGATATAAATGCATGAGAATGTTTTATATTTTGCACGTTATTTTTAGCACTGTGATTACCAGCGAAATTATTCATAATCGCATTAAGCAATGTCAGCTAAGTTTTATCTGAGAGCCAGATGCAGTCATCAAAAGAGCCACATCTGGCTCTAGAGCCATAGGTTCCCTACCCCTGCAGTAGGCCTTTAATGATGCATCAATAATCGATTTTTAATCGACTCATTCCCAAAGACTACCCCCTCTCGCTCACGTGCCCGCGGGCCATCTAAGACAACCCAATCCAAGCCAATGTCGAAAAAAACCTGACATTCAAAAAGCACTCAATCACGCTCACTTACATGAATAATAATGTGAAAAAAGAGACGGGGGGCGGGAAGACGTGCACGTCCGTCAGTGCAGAACGAAATGTGCCAGACGCGCGTTTGGAAGTAACCCTGGCTAACGAGCAGCCGCATTAGTCAGAGGTCATGCACACATGAGAGAGAACGCTTGAAAAGACGTCTTGAAATACGTATATAGCGCCCTTAGGGAAGCCAAAGAGACGACGCGGGCAATTCGGTGGAGGAGGCATTAAGCCGTGCAATAGTGTAGGACATTCTACATGAGCGTGATGTGAAGCAGGGTTGATAAGTTAACTACCAAAAAAACCCAACAATGTTTGACTTGTTTTAATTATATTTTATATAACTGGTTTTGGAGAAGGGGAGTTCCACTTCACGCAGATGTAATCTCCCACTAATCACATTTGCAGGCCTTGGGCTGAGCAGTTACGACAGGGCTGAACAGATGGGCCTGAATGCAACGACCGCGGCATCCCTGGGATTAAAAAGTCCAGAAGGTTCCGGAAGTTGCAGGGACACCAGCTTTGCTCGCTGCCCAGGCCCGGTAACACAATCACCTGTTGGGTTACTTTCTTCTGTAGCTACATTTTGTCCAGGTTTTTTTTGTATGACACAAAATGGAGCAGCCTGGCAGTTTTGTGTATAGTGTAAGGCAGGTCTGGGCAATTATTTTGACAGGGGGGCCAAATTTGGAGGGAAAAAATTTAGGAACACTAATACAAAACCTCACAATAATGTCTAATTGAATGCTAAAAACGTTATGACAGACCACCTTAAAAAACGGAATGGAATTTTACATTTTTCTATGAGGGATAAAACACTGAAAATTGACAACATATGAACATAACACCACCTCACCATCCACATATTTTACAATCAAGCAAAACACGACAAAAATGCAATAAACAGCGAAATACGAATGCAAAGGGTAGAAAAAAACAACAACAAAAACCCCACCTACAGTCTGATATATCTTATATACCAGTGGTTCTCAACCTTTTTTCAGTGATGTACCCCCTGTGAACATTTTTGAAATTCAAGTACCCCCTAATCAGAGCAAAGCATTTTTGGTTGAAAAAAATAGATAAAGAAGTAAAATACAGCAGTATGTCATCAGTTTCTGATTTATTAAATTGTATAACAGTGCAAAATATTGCTCATCTGTAGTGGTCTTTCTTGAACTATTTGGAAAAAAAGACATAAAAATTACTAAAAACTTGTTGAAAAATAAACAAGTGATTCAATGATAAATAAAGATTTCTACACAAAGTAATCATCAACTTAAAGTGCCCTCTTTGGGGATTGTAATAGCAATTCATCTGGATTCATCAACTTCATTCTAAACATTTCTTCACGAAAAAAGAAATCTTTAACATCAATATTTATGGAACATGTCCACAAAAAATCTAGCTGTCAACACTGAATATTGCATTGTTGCATTTCTTTTCACAGTTTATGAACTTACGTTCATATTTTGTTGAAGTATTATTCAATAAATATATTTATAAATTATTTTTGAATTGTTGCTATTGTATAGAATATTTTTTTTTTAAATCTCACGTACCCCTTGGCATACCTTCAAGTACCCCCAAGGGTACGCGTATCCCCATTTGAGAACCACTGTTATATATCACTAAGCTTTACAACTTTGTTGTAGAAATCTCCTTCCACGTCTGTCCCTGACTCCCACATTTCAGGCTGACACTCTGTGGAAACGCTCCCCGCCCACACTGCTTGGTGCCTCGTCTGAGCTGCTGTGACATAGATGACCATAGTAACTAATTAAATTACCATAGTAACTAGTATATCATGCAAACGTGCAGATTCCAACCATTGAAATACTTTGTATAGTACAAGACTTACGATCATTAGAAAACATCACTGCACATCATAATGGCAGCTACACTTTCCATCTTAAAGATCTAAAAAAATTATTTGGGAATGTCCGGCGGGCCTTAAATTGCCCAGGTCTGGTGTAAGGGTTCTGGGATTTCGGTATTGTCTGTGAGGCCTTAAACATAACAGTTGACTGTGTGTGGATGCGGGCAGAGAGGACAGTTGAGTTCCCTGAAGTTGTGTTTATATCTTTGGGATATAAAAATATGGCCAACAATAATATTATGGATTATAAACCACACCTATATATAATAAACACCAACTAAATTATAGAAGAAAAAATTATTTTCTTTTCATGTATCAAAATATGCTTGGCTTTTTTGTGCATTCAAAATCATAAACAAATAGCTAACAATCCAAACATATTCCTGGGTTTTGTGGCCAAATCCTGCTCTAAAGAAGAAAAAGGGTGGCCGATGATCTTCTCCGCTGTCCCGGTCACCCTCTGCAAGGCCTTCCTGTCTACACCAGAGCAGGCAGCAAACCACACACTCATATCATCTGACAAGATTTTATTAAGTAAGTTAGATGTTTGCTCGGTCCTCGTATTATCTTTTAACCTGTCCATTGTACAGCACTTTGTCTACCCCTGTGGTAAATTTTAAACGTGCTTTATAAATAAAGTTGATTTGATTTGATGTAATTATAGAATATGAATAAGATCAAGAGTAATATTACTAATTGGATGTTAATATTTGAGTTGGCCCCAGACCTCTTACTAGTTAAAAAATTCGGCCCCGAGGTCAAAAAGCTTCAGAACCCCTGTTCTAGGGAAGGCAAAGGGCGGCTGATGATCTTCCCCGCCTTCCCGGTGACCCTCTGCAAGGCCTTCCTGTCTGCAGCAGAGCAGGCAGCAAACCACACACTCGTATCCTTTGACACGGTTTATTAAGTAGGTTGGATGTAATTATTGAATATGATTAAGATCAAGAGTAAGATTACTAATTTGATGTTAATATTCGAGTTGGCCCCAGGACCTTCTGTAGTGGAAAAGTCGGGCCCCGAGGTCAAAAAGGTTAAGAAGCCCTGCTTTAGGGAAGGCAGAGGGCGGCCGATGATCTTCTCCGCTGTCCCGGTCACCCTCTGCAAGGCCTTCCTGTCTGCAGCAGAGCAGGCAGCAAACCACACACTCATATCATTTGACATGGTTTATTAAGTAGGTTAGATGTGATTATTGAATATGATTAAGATCAAGAGTAAGATTACTAATTTGATGTTAATATTTGAGCCTTCTGTGGTGGAAAAGTTGGGTCCCGAGAATGCATTAAAAAAAATGTGTTTTTTTCTAAAATAGGGATTGTGAATGTTCGACAACACTCCAAAAAAAGGCATTTGACATAAAAGCTCCATTTGTGTTACGTCTAACATCACGTAGACAAAGATAAGACCTTCTGGAGGAAAGTTCTGTGGTCTGATGAAACAAAAATTGAGCTGTTTGGCCACAATACCCAGCAATAGGTCTGGAGGAAAAAAGGTGAGGCCTTTAATCCCAGGAACACCATTCCTACCGTTAAGCATGGTGGTAGTATTATTCTCTGGGCCTGTTTTGCTGCCAATGGAACTGGTGCTTTACAGAGAGTAAATGAAAAAGGAGGATTGCCTCCAAATTCTTCAGGACAACCTAAAATCAATGGCCTTTCCAAAGACCTGTGGACATGTGGACAATGCTGAAGCATCAAGTCCATGTCAGAAAACCTGCAAATTTAACTGAGCTGCACCAATTTTGTCAAGAGGAATGGTAAAAAAATTCAAGCAAAAGCTTGTGGATGGCTACCAAAAGCGCCTTATTACAGTGAAACTTGCCAAGGGACATGTAAGCAAATATCAACATTGCTGTATGTATACTTTAGACCCAGCAGATTTGGTCACATTTTCAGTAAACCCATAATAAATTCATAAAATAACCAAACTTCATGAATGTTTTTTGTGACAATCACTCTATCACAAAAAAAAACAAGAGTTTAGAAATGATTGGAAATTCAAGACAGCCATGACATTATGTCCTTTACAAGTGTATGTAAACTTTTGACCACGACTATATATACGTGTATGTTGTGAAATGAGACATGTACATACTGTAGGAAGATGTCGTCAATGTTTATTTACATACCTTAATTATTTCCAAACGGTGCCTGTCACACAGCAGTAAAATGGCTGATCAAACAAAACGGAAAAGTCATTGATGTCTTTATTCATCCTTTATGAGATAAGATGTTCTCCTTTTTAATAAGGCTCAAGATGTTTATCAGGATTCTTCTTCCTTGTACTTTGTAAACACTGAGTCTGAACGCTTTCTTAAAGTGGATGATTTTAGTACATTGTTTGATTTCTTTGTTTAATCCATAGATTAGTATTTAGCATTTAGATACATTTTCAAAACTTTTACATTTTCATTTTTAAGAACCTTTGTCATCTCCTTAGTACAGGGATCACCAACCTTTTTGAAACCAAGAGCTACTTCTTGGGTACTGATTAATGCGAAAGGCTACCAGTTTGATACACACTTAAATAAATTGCCAGAAATAGCCAAATTCCTCAATTTACCTTTAATAAATAAATCTATATATAAAAAAAAAAAAGGGTATTTCTGTCCGCCATTCCGTCGTACATTTTTTTTTCCTTTTACGGAAGGTTTTTTGTAGAGAATAAATGATGAAAAAACACTTAATTGAACGGTTTAAAAGAGGAAAAAACACCAAAAAAATGAAAATTTAATTTTGAAACATAGTTTATCTTCAATTTCGACTCTTTAAAATTCAAAATTCAACCGAAAAAAATGAAGAGAAGAACTAGCTAATTCGAATCTTTTTGAAAAAATTAAAAAAAAGAACTTATGGAACAACATTAGTAATTTTTTCTGATTAAGATTATTTAGAATTTTGATTACATGTTTTAAATAGGTTAAAATCCAATCTGTAATTTGTTAGAATATATAACAAATTGGACCAAGATATATTTCTAACAAAGACAAATCATTATTTCTTCTAGATTTTCCGGAACAACATTTTTAAAAGAAATTCAAAAGACTTTGAAATAAGATTTAAAATTTGATTTTACAGATTTGTCAAAATCATTTTTTTGAATTTTAATCATAAGTTTGAAGAAATATTTCACAAATATTCTTCGTCAAAAAAATAGAAGCCAAAATGAAGAATTAAATTAAAATGTATTTCTTATTCTTTACAATAAAAAAATTGATTTACTTGAACATTGATTTAAATTGTCAGGAAAAAAGAGAAAGGAATTTAAAAGGTAAAACCGTATATGTGTTTAACAATCCTAAAATCATTATTAAGGTTGTATTTTTTTTTCAATAAAATTGTCTTTCTGAAAGTTTTAAGAAGCAAAGTAAAAAAATTAATGAATTTATTCAAACAAGTGAAGACCACCAAGTCTTTAAAGTATTTTCTTGGATTTTCAAATTCTATTTGAGTTTTGTCTCTCTTAGAATTAAAAATGTCGAGCAAAGCGAGACCAGCTTGCTGGTAAATAAAAAAAATAAAAAAAATAGAGGCAGCTCACTGTTAAGTGCTGCTCTTTGAGTTATTTTTAGAACAGGCCAGCGGGCGACTCATCTGGTCCTTACGGGCAACCTGGTGCCCGCGGGCACCGCGTTGGTGCCCCCTGCCTTAGAAAATATACAATACTGGTGAAAATCAAAAAAATGTAAATATCATGCAAAGGTTTGTTTAGATTTACAAATATGAAACTAATATATGACATAAGCTCATATCATAACATACAACTGAAGATATTTCAAGACATATTTTAAAATTAGTTCTGATGATTCTGGTTTACAGATTATGAACACCTTTTCAGTGTCTCTGTCACTGTAATATGATAAATATTTGTTGGATACAAAAAATTATGGTAGTTTGAAGAAAAAATCCATAAATGAGCCCCACCGTTTTGTAAGCTGCAGGTTTCAAAGCGTTGGAAAAAAGTAGCGCCTTGTAGTCTGGAAAATACGGTCGTCAACTAACTGTTAAGATAGTCGATGACTAGTTGACTATCAAAATAGTTGAAGCCCTACTAATTAGCAAAATGGACCTTGTTGTCAACAGCCCAGACAAATTTTAGCAACATGCTAGTTTAGTCACTGTGGATGTCATTTAACAATTAAAAGATATAAATTTGATAGCAAATAAACCCACGTTTCCACCGCTAAGTGCTTTGCTCATTTGTGTCAATTTAAAGTACCAGTAGAGTGGAAAAACAAGTTGCCTCCATTAAAATTTTGACACCAAAAGACTTTCAAAGTTTGCAAATAATTAGATCTGATCAAAATAGTATATATCTCATGGAGATTCCCGAGTCATTTCAATCCACGTTATTTGTACAGCACATTTAAACAACAAACATGTTTCCAAAGTGCTGCACAACAATATTCAAATATTATCCTTAGCTCCCCCAATGACTAAATAAGAACAAAAACAAATAAATATGAAACCAATATAAAAACAATTCAAAAAATAAATCAGAATCAGAATCAATTTATTAATCCTCGAGGGGAAATTAACATTTTCAATATAATTAAAAACGATTTTAACGGGTAAAACCTATTAAAACAACGAATAAAAATAACTATTTTAAAACACAAAGGACCACACAACTCACATAGTGTTTCAAGAGATATAGCGATTGTCTGACGTTGTGTGAGGAACCAAAGATCCCTTCCCCATCAACAACAATTCTAATCAAGCAGACTATGTGAGAGCCAATTATGATTATCCATCCATCCATCATCTTCCGCTTATCCGAGGTCGGGTCGCGGGGGCAACAGCCTAAGCAGGGAAACCCAGACTTCCCTCTCCCCAGCCACTTCGTCTAGCTCTTCCCGGGGGATCCCGAGGCGTTCCCAGGCCAGCCGGGAGACATAGTCTTCCCAACGTGTCCTGGTCCCTCCCTTAGAGATAGGGTGAGAAGCTCTGCCATCCGGGAGGAACTCAAAGTAAAGCCGCTGCTCCTTCACATCGAGAGGAGCCAGATGAGGTGGTTCGGGCATCTGGTCAGGATGCCACCCGAACGCCTCCCTAGGGAGGTGTTTAGGGCACGTCCAATTATGATTACTTTTGGGGAAAAAAAAATTATATGAAACCTTATAATTTTGAGCCCAAACACAACGAGGGTGAGCAATACGTTTTAGAAAGCTGACTGCGACCCGGTGCAGATCTGTATCGCTCTGGAATAACCTGCCTCGACTTCTCACCGGCATTGAAAGTAAACGGGTTTTTAAAAGGAAAATAATTTTTATCTGAGTCTGTAAATCAGTTTGCTCATTGATCATTTTTGTTGTTTTGATTGGTTTTGTATTGTGTAGTTATATCTATATGGTAATTATTATTCTGTGACTGTAAATTATTTGCTTGTTTTCTTATTGATGCTTTAATTTGTTTTAGTATTTGAGTAGTGACGGAGATAGATATCTACATATTTCCATATTTAAGAGCTAGATATCTACACAGGGTTTCCCACACATTCATTTATTTGTGGCGGCACGCCACGAAAGAATTACGGCCGCCACAAATTAAAAAAATAAAATTAAAATTCCCATTTTTTACCCCGCTCGACCGCTCATAAAAGCAATGGGACTGTCTGTGAATGGAGCTTGTAGTTACATATTATATAAATATGTAAATATTATATAAATATGTACATAAAGTGTTGTAATTATATTCCAACTCCGCATTCTTCTTGGTCAACCGCACCACCACAAATAGATGCCTGACCTGTGGGAAACACTGCTACATATATCCATATTTAAGAGGTAAATATCTACATACATCCATATTTAAGAGTTATTTCTTTCTATAGTCATATTTGAAATAGCTAGTGTTTTCCATTTGTACTCTTTCTATTTTATAATCTCATGTCCATGGTACACTGCAAGTTAACCTTGGCTTTAGGAATGTGAGGAGTAGCAATACTCCCTTCTTATCTCATCCTGTGCCCAGCTAATGAGGACAATAGACATGTGTATTCATTCCGTGGGGTGGGGGCGAGGGACATATTGAAGAAGACAGCGCTTCCGTAAGGTTTTCAGATCAACTAGGCGACGCGATTTGAATGTGTTGTTTTTAGGTTGATCTCTCCAAAGCTTTGGAATAAATTTCAAAATACCTATTCTGTTCTGGGTGATCATTTAAACTCAGTTCATGTGTCATCAAAAGAACTTGGGATTGACCAGTAACTTAAATTCCCTTGGAGGAACATCTGGTCCAAATGCAACAGTAGTTATAATTATATGTTTTTACTTGTAATTGTATTGAGTTTGTGGACCCCAGGAAGACTAGTGGGCTGTTGTGGCAACCAGCTAATGGGGATCCTTAATAAAAATCAAATCAGCTTTATTGTGACAGTAGCACCAACAGCATTGCTCAGTGCTGAACATACAAACTAACAATATTCAACCATAATACAACAAACATGAACAGTAATATTTCCCACTCTCGCTGGACTGTTCACTTAATTTCATTAAAGATGAAGAGTCAATCCCAATCCTCATTAAGGGTTAAAAAGACGTTGCTGCAACCAGCGTCTTTTTGTGCCTTTGTTTGCCACCTGGGGGATGTAAAAGTCGACCAGCCTGTCGGTCCAGGGCCACATTTGTCTACTAATTATAATCTAGAATTTACTTTCAGCAAGTTTGAGACAAAGCAAAAGCAGCTGCCAGTTTATAGTGTGTCAACAAGAGCAGCGTTAGATAGCATTAGCTCAATGCTATCAATGCGCCGCTAAATTAGTCAGCCTACATTGGCCCTTTCGAAAACAATATCACTCATATTTGGTTAATTTGTAGGTTGTGACATGTACATGGAATAATTTTTGCAGTTTCTGGATGTTTTTAGAGGGGGTGTAATGAGGAGGACCCTCGATCTGATCACTCCACTGTTAGCTATTATTTTATGATTTTGAATGGTGGGTTCAATCCTGGGCTAGGGATCTTTCTGTGTGGAGTTTGCAGGGTACACCCTGGACAAGTTGCCACCTCATCACAGGGCCAACACAAATAGACGCAATGGCTCTCCATAATGCCAAGAGGGTTAAAGATGAGTCCGCAATGTATTTTTTGTCATACGGTGGTTAACTTACTGTGTCATACTTGCGTGACAGTTAAGCATCTTTATTCAAAAGTATGACGTTGCGCCTCTTTGCCACTTCCCTAAATTTTACATCACAAGAAAAGGGCGAGTAAATTAGACTTACAGTTTTAAATTTTTAGTGTTGGCTTCTTTCTCACTTTTTGACCATAGAACGGACTATTTAAAAGTCTAATTGTGGAAAATAGTTTGAAATATACAAAACCCAAAAACAATCAAGTTGGCACATTGTGTAAATTCTAAGTAAAACAGAATACAAAGATTAACAAATCCTTTTCAATTAAATAGACTGCAAAGACAAGATATTTAAATGTTTGGACTGAGAAACTTGTTTTTTTGTTGTGGCAAATGATCATTAATTTAGAATTTAATGGCAGCAACACTTTGCAAAAAAGTTGGCACATGGGCCTTTTTACCACTGTGTTACATGGCCTTACATGAGCTTGGGCCCAGCAAAGCCGGCAGCATTTCTGGGTGTTGTTGATAAATGGTTTTGTCTTTGCATAGTAGAGTTTTAACTTGCACTTACAGATGTACCGACGAACTGTATGTACTGACAGTGGTTTTCCGAAGTGTTCTTGAGCCCATGCGGTGATATCCTTTACACACTGTCGGTTTTTGATGTAGTACCGCCTGAGGGGATCGGAGGTCAAGGCCTTGCTGTTTACATGCAGTGATTTCTCCAGATTCTCTGAACCTTATGATGAAATTACGGACCGTAGATGGTGAAATCCCTAAATTTCTTGCAATAGCTAGTTGAGAAATGTTATTCTTAAACTGTTGGACAATTTGTCCACGCAGGTGTTGACGAAGTGGTGACCCTCGCCCCATCCTTGTTTGTGAATAACTGAGCATTTCATGGAAGCTGCTTTGACACTTAATCATGGCACCCACTTGTTCCCAATTAGCCCGTTCACCTGTGGGATGTTCCAAATAAATGTTTGATGAGCAGTCCTCAACTTTCTCAGTCTTTTTTGCCACTTGTGCCAGCTTTTTTGAAACATGTTGCAGGCATCAAACTCCAAATGAGCTAATATTTGCAAAAAATAAAGTTTCTCAGTTTGGACGTTAAGTATCTTGTCTTTGCAGTCTATTCCATTGAATATAGGTTGAAAAGGATTTGCAAATCATTGTATTCTGTTTTTATTTACCATTTACACTACGTGCCAGCTTCACCGGTTTTGGGTTTTGGAATAAAAGAGGTTTTGTGGCGCCTAATACAGTCTCAATCTGACAACTATCCAACATTTTTGATGCAAATCTTCCACGTCTAGAGTCCACGACTGTAGAAGCTGGAGGAACTCTGGAATGTGGGGAAAACAACCGACCCCCCGTCCCTTTTGGACAAAACTCAAGTATTATCTAACCACTCAATCACACAATGCTCTTTGGACGTGGCATGACAGAGCATTGTGCAATGAAATAAATACATTATTCCGAGGCGGATGGTAGAGGACTAGCAAATAAGATTGATTTGGGTCCCATTCAGCAAGAGCCACACAGCCGGTAGGGGACGTTAAAGGCATTCCAGTCTGGACCGCTGACCTCTGTGTGTCATAAGTTAAGTGCGGGGAACCAGAGCTCCAGACGGACGCACTGAATATCGATTTAGAACACTCTGTCACTCCGGACCACATAAAAAGCTTAGTTTATAAGACTTTATACTGTAAAAATGTCGCCTTGAAGGAAAAGTGAATGGCTGCAATTTAACACAAAATACACCCAAAGAAATGCTACCCATCTATAATATAAGTGTCAAACTCATGGCCCGGGGGCCACATCTGGCCCGGCACATTGTTTTTGTGGGCCTCATAAGCCTGAGAATAAGTCAACTTTATCTTTCTCACAAAAAATATCAGTTATATCAGTTTTCTTCTAAATGTGAAAACAATGGGACCCATCCATCCATCCATCATCTTCCGCTTATCCGAGGTCGGGTCGCGGGGGCAGCAGCCTAAGCAGGGAAGCCCAGACTTCCCTCTCCCCAGCCACTTAGTCTAGCACTTCCCGGGGGATCCCGAGGCGTTCCCAGGCCAGCCGGGAGACATAGAGTCCCATAGTGTCCTGGGTCTTCCCAGTGGCCTCCTACCGGTTGGACGTGCCCTAAACACCTCCCTAGGGACCATGCATACAAAACACAGGGGTGTCCAAAGTGCAGCCTGCGGCTTAGTTTTGGATTTAAAAAAACAACAGTAAAAATGTAAGAAAAAGCAAAAATTTGTGAGGAAACAAAAAAAAAAGCTGACAATTACGGGCTGGGCGATGGTGTTTTTTTAATATCTTGATATTTTCAGGCCATATCACGATCGCGATGTTTTGCCTTAGCCTTGAATGAACACTTGATACATATAATCACAGCAGTATGATGATTCTATGTGTCTACATTAAAACGTTCTCGTTCATACTGCATTAATATATGCTCTGTTTAAACTTTCATGCAGAGAGGGAAATCACAACTAAGTCAATTGACCAAAAGTGTATTTATTAAACAGTTATTAGGCAGTGGCACAAACATTCATGTCATTTCAAAACAGAAAGTGCAAGATTGTCAGAGACATTTTAAAACAAGCTATGAGTGCACTTTTGTGCATGATGTCACTAAGATGACATATCAAAACAACACTAAATTAAAGTACACTTTTTGTACAGAACGCCACTACAATAGTTTAAAACAAATAAAGTGAACTTTTGTGAATGATGTCACACAAGATATTTCAATAACCGTCAAATAAAAATGAGCTGCATAATAAGAAATCAAATAGTGTTTGTCCTTCGCTCTGTGGTAGGTTCCTGCGGACGTTATCTCCTTCTGTTGTTGACTAGTTTTTTCATACGGTGTTGATCTGGAAATGTTTGCCTCAGCATTTTGATGGTGCGGGCGTGTAACACCGAATGGATATGTTGACATGCGGAGTAATCACTCTTCATTCTCTAGCAGGTGACTTTTCAAATGATGCTACATATTAGCAGTAATGCTACTTTTTGTACAAACGCTTTTGCCCCACACTTGACAAATTACGGTTGTCTGTTCGACATATTCCCTCTTGAAGCCAAACCACCACCAGGTTCAGAGAATCTGGCGAAATCACTGCACGTAAGCGATGATATTACAGACCTTTGATCCCTCAGGCGGTACTGCATCAAAAACCGACATCAGTGTGTAAAAGGACATCACCACATGGGCTTAGGAACACTTCATAAAACCACTGTCAGTAACTACAGTTGGTCGCCAAATCTGTCAGTGCAAGTTAAAACTCTACTATGCAAAGCCAAACCCATTTACAACAACACCCAGAAAAGCCGCCAGCTTTGCGGGGCCTGAGCTCATCTAAGATGGACTGATGCAAAGTGGAAAAGTGTTCTGTGGTCTGACGAGTCCACATTTCAAATTATATTTGGAAACTGTTTACATGGTGTCCTCCGAACACCATCCGGATTGTTATAGGCGCAAAGTTCAAAAGCCAGTATCTGTGATGGTATGGGGGTGTATTAGTGCCCAAGGCATGGGTAACTTACACATCTATGAAGGCACCATTAATACAGGTTTTGGAGCAACATATGTTGTCATCCAAGCAACGTTATCATGGACGCCCCTGCTTATTTCAGCAAGAAAATGTCAAGCCACATGTTACAACAGCGTGGCTTCGTAGTAAAAAAGTGTGGGTACTTTCCTGGCCCGCCTGCAGTCCAGACCTGTCTACCATGGAAAATGTGTGGCGCGTTATGAAGCGTAAAATACGACAGCAGAGACCCCGGACTGTTGAACGACTGAAGCTATACATAAAACAAGAATGGGAAAGAATTCCACTTTCAAAGCTTCAACAATTAGTTTCCTCAGTTCCCAAACGTTTATTGAGTGTTGTTAAAAGAAAAGGTGATGTAACACAGTGGTGAACATGTCCTTTCCCAACTACTTTTGCACGTGTTGCAGCCATAAAATTCTAAGTTGAATATATTTAGCAAAAAAAAAATAATGTTTATGTGTTTCAACATCAAATATCTTGTCTTTGTAGTGCATTCAATTGAATATGGGTTGAAAAGGATTTGCAAATCATTGTATTCCGTGTATATTTACATGTAACACAATTTCCCAACTCATATGGAAACAAGGTTTGTAGAATGAGAAATATGTTACTGCATACGTCAGCAGCTAAATTAGGAGCTTTTGTAACCTGTTTGCTTGCTCACTACAAAAAGAGAAGTAGTGCAGTATGTTCACTATACGGGGTTTACCCTAGATTGACGAAATACCTATGATGTCATCGTATAATTTGCTTATGTAAAAAAAAAAAATCTAATAATTAAATGTGAGGACAAAAGTGTTTATCATTATTGTAGTACTCACTGTTGCAAGCGGCCCTCAGAAAGAGGCCATAACCAAGTTGTGGCCCTCGGTGAAAACAAGTTTGACACCGCTGGTTAGGAGTAACTAATAACTATGTATAAAATGCCAAGGAAAGTTAAAACAAGTAAAAAAGAAAGTGAAACAAGCTAAAAAGAAAGTAGAACAAGGTCAACAAAAGGCAAATGCGTAAATAGAAGGTAGACAGAAATTGTTTCTCTCAACTATTTCTTCTAAAATATGCATTGGGGCTAGAAAGTGTGTTTTAACGCATTACTTGATTAATCGAACCAACGAATCGATTACTAAAATGACGTCTCTTCTTTCGCCGTACCGGCAGAGCAAACAGAACCTGGTCCATTCTGACAGAACCAAAGGTGACAAGTGAGAACACACCCTAATATTCTTATTAATATGATATTGCAGATGGTATTGAGCAGTGTTTGCTGTAAGTAAACACCCTAATATTCTTATTAATATGACATTGCAGATGGTATTGAGCAGTGTTTGCTGTAAGTAAACAGACAATAACTCTGCACGGTTGTTATTGATTGACAATAATGCATCGTTATAAATAAAAGGCAGCTTGCTGATGGTCAATTACGACTCCTCCGTTTAAGGTTTACATTCCAACTTCCTCGTCTTGATTTCTGACATTCTGGGAAGGATAAAAAACGTGGAATGCAACCTTAGATGCTGCTAGACTTTTGACAAGAACAAGAAAGTTTGATCATATTACGCCTATACTGGCTTCCTGTGCACTTTAAGGTTTTACTACTTACGTATAAAATACTACACGGTCCAGCTCCATCCTATCTTGCTGATTCTATTGTACCATATGTCCCGGTCAAAAGAACTCAGACTTACAAGAGCCCCAAAAAAAGCTTGCGGGCTATAGAGCGTTTTCTATTAGGGCTTCAGTACTCTGGAATATTCTAGCAGTAACAGTTAGAGATGCTACCTCAGTAGAAGCATTCAAGTCCCATCTTAAAGGCCTACTGAAATGAGATTTTCTTATTTTACCGGGGATAGCAGGTCCATTCTGTGTCATACTTGATAATTTCGCGATATTGCCATATTTTTGCTGAAAGGATTTAGTAGAGAACATCGACAATAAAGGTCACAACTTTTGGTCGCTATTAAAAAAGCCTTGCCTGTACCGGAAGTAGCAGACGATGTGCGTGTGACATCACGGGCTGTAGGGCTCCTCACATCCTCACATTGTTTACAATCATGGCCACCAGCAGCGAGAGCGATTCGGACCGAGAAAGCCACAATTTTCCCATTTATTTGAGCGAGGATGAAAGATTCGTGGATGAGGAAAGTGAGAGTGAAGGACTAGAAAAAAAAAAGAAAAAAAAGACGAGGGCAGTGGGAGCGATTCAGATGTTAATAGACACATTTACTAAAATAATTCTGGAAAATCCCTTGTCTGCTTATTGTGTTACAAGTGTTTTAGTGAGATTATATTGTCGTACCAGAAAGTCGGAGGGGTGTGGCCAAGGGTGTGGTGACCGCCAGTGTTTCCGTGGGAAGCCACGTTTCTTAACGAGGCAAGGCAGCCGGACTGAGATTTTTGTTCCCCCCCTACACCAAGGCGTAAGCATCCGCAGCTGCAGGAAGAACGACGCGAACTCTCCGCTCATGTCTAAGGTAAGAGCCGACTTATTGCCACCATTTTCTCACCGAAACCTGCCGGAAACATTGTTCGCTTGACCGCTCTGTTCCAAAGTAAAGCTTCACCGTCAGCTTTCGGGAATGTAAACAAGGAAAAACCGGCTGTGTTTGTGTTGCTAAAAGCAACACAACACACCGTTTCCCACCTACATCTTTCTTCTTTGACGTCTCCATTATTATAGCTGGGATCGGTGCTGGATCGAAATGTCCGCTACAATCCATGACATCACACGCACGTGTCAACATAGTTTTCAACAGGACACTTAATGCGAAATTTTAAATTGCAATTTAGTAAACTAACCTGGCCGTATTGGCATGTGTTGCAATGTTAAGATTTCATCATTGATATATAAACTAAGGCTGGGCGATATATCGATTAATACGATACATCGCAGGTTTGTCTCTGTGCGATATAGAAAATGACTATATCGTAATATTCGATTTTATGTTCTCACACAGTTGCTTTAAGCTGCGTGCATTACATTACTGGCGTTTCTCACTCGTCCTGGTCTCTCATTCTGACAGATACGGAAAACAAGCCCGCCTTCTTACATACGTCACATACTCTCGCGAGTCTAGCGTCATAGCTCTCGCCAATCAGAGAGATAGCAGCATGGCTAACTTAAGCTGAGCCAGGTCGAGCGAGCGGAGCTTGTGACAATACAAGAGAGAGATGGTGCGAAACTTATCACAAATGGAGGAAGAACAATAAATGCCCAAAATAAAGAGCAGGGGGTCCATCATCTGGCGGTGGTTTGGCTCCAAGTGGGAAGATATTCAGCAGACAACAGCAATATGCTGTCCAATGTATATACTCTGATGTTTAACCTGTGTGATGACTGTATTATGCTGATAGTATATACTTGTACCATGAATTGATTAACGTGGACCCCGACTTAAACAAGTTGAAAAACTTATTCGGGTGTTACCATTTAGTGGTCAACCTACTAATAAAAGTATCAATCAATCAATGCTAAGTATGCAGCAGAAGTGTTACTACAAAAAGGTAGCAACACTATTAATTTGTTCTTTCATTTAAAAAGTCACCCGTATATTTAATAAATACAGTTTTGGTCAATTGACTTAGTTGTGATTTCCCTCTCTGCATGAAATTGTAAAAAGTAGCAAATATTATTAATGCAGTATGAAAAAGAATGTTTTAATGTAGACACATAGACTCATCATACTGCTGTGATTATATGCATCAAGTGTTCATTCAAGGGCAAGGCAAAATATCGTAATATATATCGTATATCGCAATATGGCATAAAAAGATCGCGATATTAATGAAAGCCAATATCGCCCAGCCCTAATATAAACTATCAGACTGCGTAGTCGGTAGCAGGGGCGTCGCCAGACAAATGTCACTCGGGCACGTGCCCCAGTGTTGATCTGCAGTGCCCCAGTAAAAAAATCACCAATGAAAAAAAAAGCTTCAGAGTTTTAGGTCTACATAAAATAGACAACAGCGCACATACTACTTAGTATGGTAATTGATTGCTACTGTATTCACTCCACGTAACAATGAGCACATGGCTACTTAATATGGTAATTTATTCACGTGTGGATCGAGACCTCGTTGAGAGAGAGAGAGGGGGGGGGGTGCGAATCACTGCTGAGGTAGGTAACGTTAGCCAACAACAATTTGTTAATTATATTATTTTGGTTTTGATTTGACTCAAACTGTAACGCCTAGATGGATATCAGAAAGTTATTCGCCCGCAGCAGGGAAGAAGCAGCGGAATGAGAGATGTAAGTGAAGTCCTAGCTAGCTAGGCAACACCATTGTCTTAAGTTGATGCTAAGTTAGCTAAAGTTATTCCTTGTATCAAGACAAACATTCATTTGCTGTACGAGCTGTCGGGGGAATTTCCAATGAACATGAAACATAATGTTGGTTATTGTCTGCTGGTTCTGCATCAATGATGATTTGGAGTAAGCATGTGTGAGTTGAGTGCTTCTCAAATGGTTTATCTTCAGGAAGAAAAACATTTTTTTCTATATCATCAAGTCGTGAGCCAAATTTTTAAATCATTCAAGTTTAAAATAGCACAGTAGACTTGTCTTGTTAATCGGTGTGACTTTGACTAAAATAATCTTGTTTTGTCACCAGAAAAATGGCTACAGCTAAAGCATCTGGTTTTGTTTCCAGAAAAAATAGTAACATTTCTATATTTGTTTTCAGAAAGATGGCTGAAAATATTGGGTTTTGTTGCCCCATTTAGATTTTTTAAAAATATATTTCCATGTCTGTCCTGAGTCCTCCAACTTGTTAGTCGGTTTGCCTTTTGCTAAAATACTCACTAATAGTCAGTAGAAAAATGGCTAAAGATATCTGGTTTTGTTGCCATAATTTGATTTTTTTCTCCATGCACACATCTGACTGCGACTCACTGAAAATGACACACAATCCACTTTTATGTCACGACCCAGCAGTTGGGAACCACTGGTCAACTGTATTACAGTTACTGTAATATTTCCATGTCTGTCCAGAGTGATTGACGACTTTGCAAAAATGAAAAGGAGACGTTACAGTTGACTTCTCAGAAAATGATTCCCTGAACAGACACACAACAGTTGTTCATTTATTCTACTACTGTGGCTTTATTGTTTTGTGTATATTTTATAGTTTTGTGTATCTGAAATAGGATTAACCACATTGCCATAAATGGAAATTAAATAATATAAAAGTGAAAAGGCGGTGGTTCCTCTCTTTAAGAAGGGGGACCGGAGGGTGTGTTCCAACTATCGTGGGATCACACTCCTCAGCCTTCCCGGTAAGGTTTATTCAGGTGTACTGGAGAGGAGGCTACGCCCGATAGTCGAACCTCGGATTCAGGAGGACCAGTGTGGTTTTCGTCCTGGTCGTGGAACTGTGGACCAGCTCTATACTCTCGGCAGGGTTCTTGAGGGTGCATGGGAGTTTACCCAACCAGTCTACATGTGCTTTGTGGACTTGGAGAAGGCATTCGACCGTGTCCCTCGGGAAGTCCTGTGGGGAGTGCTCAGAGAGTATGGGGTATCGGACTGTCTTATTGTGGCGGTCCGCTCCCTGTATGATCAGTGCCAGAGCTTGGTCCGCATTGCCGGCAGTAAGTCGAACACATTTCCAGTGAGGGTTGGACTCCGCCAAGGCTGTCCTTTGTCACCGATTCTGTTCATAACGTTTATGGACAGAATTTCTAGGCGCAGTCAAGGCGTTGAGGGGTTCCGGTTTGGTGACCACAGGATTAGGTCTCTGCTTTTTGGAGATGATGTGGTCCTGATGGCTTCATCTGACCGGGATCTTCAGCTCTCGCTGGATCGGTTCGCAGCCGAGTGTGAAGCGACCGGAATGAGAATCAGCACCTGCAAGTCCGAGTCCATGGTTCTCGCTCGGAAAAGGGTGGAGTGCCATCTCCGGGTTGGAGAGGAGACCCTGCCCCAAGTGGAGGAGTTCAAGTACCTAGGAGTCTTGTTCACGAGTGAGGGAAGAGTGGATCGTGAGATCGACAGGCGGATCGGTGCGGCGTCTTCAGTAATGCGGACGTTGTACCGATCCGTTGTGGTGAAGAAGGAGCTTAGCCGGAAGGTAAAGCTCTCAATTTACCGGTCGATCTACGTTCCCATCCTCACCTATGGTCATGAGCTTTGGGTCATGACCGAAAGGATAAGTTTCCTCCGCCGTGTGGCGGGGCTCTCCCTTAGAGATAGGGTGAGAAGCTCTGCCATCCGGGAGGAACTCAAAGTAAAGCCCCTGCTCCTTCACATCGAGAGGAGCCAGATGAGGTGGTTCGGGCATCTGGTCAGGATGCCACCCGAACGCCTCCCTAGGGAGGTGTTTAGGGCACGTCTAACCGGTAGGAGGCCACGGGGGAAGACCCAGGACACGTTGGGAAGACTATGTCTCCCGGCTGGCCTGGGAACGCCTCGGGATCCCTCGGGAAGAGTTAGACGAAGTGGCTAGGGAGGGTGAAGTCTGGGTTTCCCTGCTTAGGCTGTTGCCCCCGCGACCCGACCTCGGATAAGTGGAAGAAGATGGATGGATGGATGGATAATATAAAATAACCCAGAGATGTAGAGGTGCTTTATTTTTTCTTTTACATTTGTAGATGTTAAATTTGCAGATGATTACTGCAATTTATATTTTAAAAAGATTCATTGCTCTTCCTTTTTGCTTTTACCAGTAGCAGTTTAGAAGTCTGGAGTAAAAAAAGTGCACAAGTAGGTCAAATGCATTAGTTAATTTCAGGTGGTTAATCAAAGATCCATACAACATAATCTGATATGTTTTCATAGTTTAAAGCACTATTTATGTATTTTTATGATGAATAAATGCTAAAAATGTTTTTGCCTGCGCGCTTTACACGCTCACATGAATTATTTGTGCCCCAGTAAAGTATTAAGTCTAGTGACGCCCCTGGTCGGTAGTAGTGGGTTTCAGTAGGCCTTTAAGTCAGGGGGTCCACAATAATCAATTCATGGTGATTCATGTTGTTGAGGCTTGTGCAGCCCTTTGAGACACTCGTGATTTAGGCCTATTGATAAATTGATGGATGAATAGTGGCCTGGGTACAAAGTTGCCTCCTTTTTTTTTTTTTTTTTTACTGTCATTCCACGTACCTCTTCGACCTTTGCAAGTAGTGGTGTGTGCATTTAACATAAAAAACGAGTTATAATCAAGATAAGTCCGGCGATTTATTGTTCGTGGGTGAACCTCCGCCACACCCAAAAAAAAAAGCACTCCCCCCGCCCCCCACTGAGGGGGGTGAACCCGCCGCCCATCAGCGGAGCACGGCTGCCCTACAAAACTGCGCAGCTGCCGGTCCGAGCAACGCCAAATGGTCGGCTTAAAAGTGCACGAATGGGAAGGCAAAAAACAAAAACAAAAAACACGCCGCCGCACAATGCGACTCAACTGGCGCCATAAGACGCCGCCGCCAGCTGCCATTAGCATGCTGCTAACCTAAGGAGGGGAGCGCATGATTTATTGCACGCAGTATATCAAATACACTTCCGCCGCGTGTGGGATCACCTATTTGACATCGGAGGACGCCGCACATAAAAACAAACACCCCCCTCAAAAAAAAAGGGACGTTGGCTATCTTGACCTAACTCGACGGTTAAGAAGTGATTTGCTTAGGGATAACAAACTAACACTTTTATGTGCAACTCACCCGCGCGCCGAAGGGCGTTCTCTCCTTCTTATTCGGACGTCTCCGTGGAATATTCCAACAGGTTTAGGAGAAGAAGATGGAGAAGAAAGGAGAGCGCTTCAGGGGGGGTTGCGAGCAGGCGTTCGCCGAGGACAGAAGCGATGCGCCCTCAACAGCTGTGTTCTGTTTTGAATGAGGACCAAGGGGATGCACGGCCAAGGGGCGGGGCTTCTTACAAGTACACAATATTACGCCGCGTTCCATGTGGCTGGGACATACTCATACTCTGGGAGCTCCGCTGTTTCAGTGAGAAAACGTAAACGATAAAACGCACGAAAGTCGACCCTGATGTATTTGTTACTTAAAAAAAAGTCGATACATCGAAAACTGGTGAATATTCTGGCAATCACACAGAGTTTAGGCATGAATGATTTTTAGAAATTGCCAATTTTCCGCGATATGTGAACACATCATAAGACTTGGACGTGTCGTCATAAAACATATTTAATATGTTCAAAACTGCAATATTTTAAACAAGCAGGTAAACAACCAACATTCAAAAGGAAGCTTTATTTGTTTGTTGCCATTTTTGAAGGTTTATATTGGGGAAAATCTCTTTAAATTGTACTATTTCGGACAAGTAAGTGAAGGCTGCCACCTGGTGGTGATCACGCAGACTTGATTCTTATTAGGTGCAGACATAAAAAGAGAATAAAACACTTTCTTTGTGTTTTAGCGCCCTCTGGTGGTTCAACTACTGCACGATTTTATTTTATGGGACCTCAAGCGAGCAGGCGTTCGCCGAGGACAGAGTGGTGCGCCCTCAACCAAGGGGTGGGGCTTCTTACAAGTACACAATATTACGCCGCATTCCTTGTAGCTGGGACATATTACTACTCTGGGAGCTATGCTGTTTCAGTTAGAAAGAGTAAACGCTAAAACGCACGAATGTCGACCCCAATATAGTTGCTGCTTAGCATTAAAGTCGATATATTGAAAACTAGTGAGTATGCTGGCAAACAAACAAAGGTTATGTGTAAAGGATTTTGAGAAATTTCCAACTTTCCGAGATATGTGAACACATCATAAGACTTGGACTTGTAGTCATAAAACATCTTTAAAAAGTTCTAAACCGCAATATTTTAAACAAGCAGGTAAACAACCAACATTTGAATGGAGGCTTTATTTGTTTGTTGCCATTTGTGAAGGTGTATATTGGGGCAAATCTCTATAAATTGTACTATTTTGGACGAGAAAATTAATGCTGCCACCTGGTGGTGATTACACAGACTTGATCCTTATTAGGTGCAGACATAAAAAGAGAATAAAACACATTCTTTGTGTTTTAGCGCCCCCTGGTGGTCAAAATACTACACGATTTTATTTTATGGGACCTCAAGCGAGCAGGCGTTCGCCGAAGGCAGAGTGATGCGCCCTCAACCAAGGGGCGGGGCTTCTTACAAATACACAATATTACGCCGCATTCCATGTGGCTGGGACATATTACTACTCTGGGAGCTCCCCAGTTTCAGTTCGTAAAAGTAAACGCTAAAACACGCGAATGTCGACCCCAATATAATTGCTGCTTAGCATTAAAGTCAATATATTGAAAACTAGTGAGTATCGAGTATGCTGGCAAACAAACAAAGCTTAGGCGTGCAGGCTTTTGAGATATAGCCAACTTTCCGAGATATGTGAAGACATCAAAAGACTTGGACGTGTCGTCACAAAACATCTTTAAAATTTTCAAAACAGCAATATTTCAAACAAGCAGGTAAATGACCCGCATCCAAAGAATAGGCTTTATTTATTTTCTGCCAATTGTGAAGGTGTTTATTGGGGCATTCCTAGCTTAATTGTACTATTTTGGACAAGTAAGTTAATGCTGCCACCTGGTGGTGATTATACAGATTTAGTACCATCCTGTCTTAGAGTTTCATGGGCGCCCATGTTAGCTACCGAATCGTAACTTGTAAGGGTTGACTACATCGGTCATAACCTGTCCAGTCGCCGAATAGCCCTTATAGTTTTTCAGCCAACCCTTTTAAGTTATGCTTCGGGAATGACCATTGGCACCAAATGCTTCGTACCTTAATAGCTATTCAGCCAACCCTTTTAAGTTACGGTTTGGTAGTTAACATGGACTACGATTGAAAAAATGATTCAGGATGGTGTTTGGAAAAGTTAAATGCCTGTGCCAATCTACCAGACTGATTACATTAGTATGTAAGCGAAAATTAAATTAAATTAATTGGACCAAGGATAGCTCAATGGTTGAGACTGCTGCCTCTTACGCATTACAACTGGGTTCAAATCCATGACCAAGATTATCTTGATTTTGTCTATCCTCGATCATAGTTCACTGATTATATTTGTATATGAGCAAAAACAAAACCAATGGGACCATCCATCCATCCATTTTCTACCGCTTGTCCCTTATGGGGTCGCGGGGGGCGCTGGCGCCTATCTCAGCTACAATCGGGCGGAAGGCGGGGTACACCCTGGACCAATGATAGCTAAATGGTTAAGACTGCTGCCTCCCATGCAGCACTACTGGGCTCAAATCCATCACTAAGAACATCTTGTTTTCTCTTTCGCCTCGGT
Organism: Nerophis ophidion; assembly: GCF_033978795.1. NCBI lineage: Eukaryota > Metazoa > Chordata > Actinopteri > Syngnathiformes > Syngnathidae > Nerophis > Nerophis ophidion. The sequence goes on along the minus strand of NC_084636.1, from coordinate 8,218,834 downwards.
CATAGTTCACTGATTACACTTGTTTAATTATTTTAACATTACATGGAAGACAATATATGTCACCTCATAGCCTCCAGCCAGTTTTGTAAATTACATGTCAACCCAACCAGGATTCGAACCCTGTACGCTTCAACCAGAGTCAACAGTCTTAACCACACTAGATCTTGTGGAGTTAATTTTTTTTTTCATATACACTCCTGGCTCAGTAAGGTATGATGAGGTAGAACAAAATATCATCAACTAGAGTGGGGTGTGAACCCAGTACCTTTCAATCCAAGTCAGCAGTCTTAACCCCTGGTCTATCCTGGATCCTGTAAAGACAAGATTGGGTTCCACACACAAATGTAATCGAGGACTCCTGGTTCGGTAAAGTAAGATGAGATTGAACAAAACACAGTCACCTATAGCGGGGATTGAACCCACTAACTCGGATTCCAAGTCAGCAGTCTTACACACCGAGCTATCTTTGGTCTTGTGGAGAGGTGTTTTCTTTCCATACAGAAATGTTATCTACGACCCCTGGCTGACTAAAATTTGATCAGTTGTAAGAAAATACCATCAACCAGAGTGGGGTTCGAAACCAGTACTTTTTGTTCTAATTCAACAGTTTTAACCCCTGGGATATGACCAGTCTTGTGAAGATGAGATGGCTCATTAAAGTATGATCAAGTGGAACAAAATACAGTCAGTTATATCTGTGTTTGAACCCAGTACCTTTAATCCCAAGTCAGCAGTCTCAGCCACTGGACTATCCTCATACATGTGATGCGAAGATTTATTTCCATACACAAATGGAATCGAAGACTCTTGGATCAAGTATAATAGAGGTGGAACAATTTACTGATCACTGAAAAATCACTGATCTAATTTCCCACCTTGCTTCATTGAATATCAATCTCCCACTTTGAGGCACTTAATAAGCACAAAAACTCACCAATTCTGCAAGAGCGTCTGGTCTGGCAAAAATGTGCGTATTTTCGAAATTTCTAAATTGACTCTCTAGTATTGTCATTCACAACACGTTCTCTTAGATTTCCATGTTATGATACATGATCAATTGTACTATGGACCGACTCAACTGACACTGATTTTATGAAGTAGTACAGGGATCGGGAACCTTTTTGGCTGAGAGAGCTAGACAAGCCAAATATTTTTAAAAGTATTTCCGCGAGAGCCATATATATATATATATATTTTTAACACTGAATACAACTATATGCGTGCATTTTTAAGAAAGACTAACATTTTTAGAGTATAATAAGTATCTTCTTCTCTTTAATAACATTGTTATTCTGAGGCTAACCAACAATAAATAAAACACTTCTTACCATTAATGCGACTTCTTCAACAGGTGCGGTAGAATCCGGATGGATGGATGAAAATGCTTTTATATTTTGAACGTTATTTTTGTCACTGTGATTACCAGCGGAATTATTCATTACTTATCGTGTTAAGCAATGTCAGCTAAGATTTATCTGAGAGCCAGATGCAGTCATAAAAAGAGCCACATCTGGCTCTAGAGCAGGGGTGTCCAAAGTGCGCCCCGGGGGCCATTTGCGGCCCGCCACACATTCTGAAAATGCTATTTCAAAAATAAAAATAAAAACATTTTAAAAAAGTGGAATGAGGTGAAACCTAACAAGAAAAAGTTAACTCAAAGCTGTCATGCAGGCTGTTTTTTTTTTAGTTGTTTTTCCATTGCTCAAACAAACAAAAAAATCAATGTTATAATCAATTATTTTCAAGGCTCCAATTACCTCAAGAACTTTACTTTAAAATGTTTTATGTGCAAAAAATATTGCCTATATTGTGTGGTTGCCATATAGAAACATCAAAGTTTTATTTACAAAAGACCATAAAAAAAAAAAAAAAATAGTTGAAATTTAAAATCAACAGATATATATCTTAAGTTGATCTCGTAACTTAAGTGTTGAAATTTAAAAAATATATATATAATAAAAATGCATCACTTTATGAGTGGGACACCTTTTGGATCACAAAGATATTTAGTGGGATTTTATTTCTCTTTACACTGTGATTACTCCAAAAAAATAATAGTGAATTAAAATCAATGGTTCTGATTACTAAATACTGCATATTTCAGTTTTACTATAAAAACAAAGTTATCTTTGACAAAAAAGGCATAAAAACCCCCCTTTTTTTTTACTTCATATCAACCTTAAGTTGATATAGAGATGTACTGTAATAATAATAATTTGACTTATTTTTAACATTTTAATGACTGATACCCTTAATGGTCCCCGGGACGCCTAAAGGTAAAAAAATATATATATATTATTTTATGGTTTGAAAATGAAAAATATCAAAAGGATCCCCGCATGCTTTAATTTTTCAATTTAATGCCCTCAGTGGAAAAACTTTGGACACCCCTGCTCTATGAGCTGGATGCATCTGTGTTGCCGGACCCATCCATCCATCCATCATCCTCCGCTTATCCGAGGTCGGGTCACGGGGGCAGCAGCCTAAGCAGGGAAGCCCAGACTTCCCTCTCCCCAGCCACTTCATCTAGCTCTTCCCGGGGGATCCCATAGTCTTCCCAACGTGGTACAGCCCTAAAAAGAAAAGAAAACACTTCCCTTGTGTTTTAGCGCCTCCTGATGGTCAAAATACTGCACAACTTTATTTTATTTGAACTATTTTAAGGGACTTCAAGTGAGATAAAACAAAGAAATTGAATGTGAACATTTCAAAAGGTCACAATGTCACTCCCCAAACTTGAGCTGCTTCTCCGTCTGCAAGCCGTGCAGCTCCCTCGCCCGATTCTTCAACGCCTCCGCTTTCTTCTCGTCCTTCTCCGTGCCGTCCCCGAGTTTGTACATGCGGCTGGCGTTGGCGCAGCCCCACACGTGTCCCAGCTCACAGGCGCGGTCGGCGTACTTCAGCGCCAGCTTCATATCCGGCGCCACCCCTTTGCCGTCGATGTGCATGGCGCTCAGGTTGAAGCAGGAGGGAGCGAAGCCGCCGGCGCACGCCTTCTCGTAGTACTGGCGGGCCACGCCCAGGTCGGGTCCTCCCTCCCTGGTGCGACCGTTGTGTGCGAGCAGGCCCACGTTGTGACAGGCGTCTACGGACTTCTTTCCTCCGCTGTTGCAGGAGCGCAGGAAGCAGGAGTACGCTGTCTGTAGACACTCCGTCACGCCACCTGGTCACAAACGTTGGAAAATGCTCGTATTATTTCGATAAAATTAATAATATGTGATGAGGATTAAGTCACAATAACATGAGAATAAAGTTGAGATATTTTACGAGAAAAACCTTGGAATATTATTAGGGACCGATGTCCCTTTGGGACAGAGGACCCTATATTGAATTTCTAAGGTTTTATTAGGGACCTAATGTCCCTTTGGGACAGAGGACCCTATCGAATTTCTAAGGTTTTATTATTAGGGACCGATGTCCCTTTGGGACAGAGGACCCTATTGAATTTCTGAGGTTTTATTATTAGGGACCGATGTCCCTTTGGGACAGAGGACCCTATTGAATTTCTGAGGTTTTATTATTAGGGACCGATGTCCCTTTGGGACAGAGGACCCTATATTGAATTTCTAAGGTTTTTAATTATTAGGGACCGATGTCCCTTTGGGACAGAGGACCCTATTGAATTTCTAAGGTTTTATTATTAGGGACCGATGTCCCTTTGGGACAGAGGACCCTATTGAATTTCTGAGGTTTTATTATTAGGGACCGATGTCCCTTTGGGACAGGGGACCCTATATTGAATTTCTAAGGTTTTATTAGGGACCTAATGTCCCTTTGGGACAGAGGACCCTATTGAATTTCAAAAGTTTTATTATTATTAGGGACCGATGTCCCTTTCGGACAGAGGACCTTATTGAATTTCTAAGGTTTTATTATTATTAGGGACCGATGTCACTTTGGGACAGAGGACCCTATATTGAATTTCTAAGGTTTTATTAGGGACCTAATGTCCCTTTGGGACAGAGGACCTTATTGAATTTCATAGGTTTTATTAGGGACCGAATGTCCCTTTGGGACAAACGATGCTATTGAATTTCTTAGGTTTTATTATTTGGGACCGATGTCCCTTTGGGACAGAGGACCCTATTGAATTTCTGAGGTTTTATTAGGGACCGAATGTCCCTTTGGGACAGATGACCCAATATTGAATTTCTAAGGTTTTATTAGGGACCTAATGTCCCTTTGGGACAGAGGATCCTATTGAATTTCTAAGGTTTTATTAGAGACCTAATGTCCCTTTGGGACAGAGGATCCTATTGAATTTCTAAGGTTTTATTAGAGACCTAATGTCCCTTCGGGACAGAGGACCCTATTGAATTTCGAAAGTTATATTATTATTAGGGACCGATGTCCCTTTGGGACAGAGGACCTTATATTGAATTTCTAAGGTTTTATTATTAGGGACCGATGTCCCTTTGGGACAGAGGACCCTATTGAATTTCTAAGGTTTTATTATTATTAGGGACCGATGTCACTTTGGGACAGAGGACCCTATATTGAATTTCTAAGGTTTTATTAGGGACCTAATGTCCCTTTGGGACAGAGGACCCTATTGAATTTCTAAGGTTTTATTAGGGACCGAATGTCCCTTTGGGACAAACGATGCTATTGAATTTCTTAGGTTTTATTATTTGGGACCGATGTCCCTTTGGGACAGAGGACCCTATTGAATTTCTGAGGTTTTATTAGGGACCGAATGTCCCTTTGGGACAGATGACCCTATATTGAATTTCTAAGGTTTTATTAGGGACCTAATGTCCCTTTGGGACAGAGGATCCTATTGAATTTCTAAGGTTTTATTAGAGACCTAATGTCCCTTTGGGACAGAGGATCCTATTGAATTTCTAAGGTTTTATTAGAGACCTAATGTCCCTTCGGGACAGAGGACCCTATTGAATTTCTAAAGTTATATTATTATTAGGGACCGATGTCCCTTTGGGACAGAGGACCCTATTGAATTTCTAAGGTTTTATTATTAGGGACCGATGTCCCTTTGGAACAGAGGACCCTATTGAATTTCTAAGGTTTTATTATTATTAGAGACCGATGTCACTTTGGGACAAAGGACCCTATTGAATTTCTGAGGTTTTATTATTAGGGACCGATTTCCCTTTGGGACATAGGACCCTATTGAATTTCTAAAGTTTTATTATTATTATTTATTATATCGCCGCCTCTTTGAGCTCTAATTTGAACCCCTTAACATGCTTCAAAACTCACCAAATTTGACACACACATCAGGACTGGTGAAAATTGCGATCTAATCAATTTTATTACAAGAATAAAAATGTAATGTTATGAGAAAAAAAGGTGCATTATTACAAGAAAAACTCTTTAAAAAAAAAAAAAGCCCGAATATTACAATAATTAAATTGTAATGTTAAGAGAAAAAAATTTGCATTACTACAAGAAAAACACTTTTTAGAAAAAAAAGTCCAAATATTACAAGAATAAAATTGTAATGTTAAGAGAAAAAAATGTGCATTATTAAAAAAAAAAACTTTAAAAAAAAAAAAGTCAAAATTTTACAAGAATAAAATTGTAATGTTAAGAGAAAAAAACGTCTGATATGACAAGAAAAACACTTAAAAAACAACAACTAATATTACAAGAATAAAATTGTAATGTTGAGAGAACAAACGTGTAATATTACAGAAAAATACATATTTTTTTCCAAAATAAAGCAGAATAGGATGACAATAAACTCATCTTTGCTGTAGAAATATACTTTTTTTGTAAATTATTATTATTTGAGGAAAAATGGGCTAAACATGTTTATTTCAGGAATGAAAAAACAGCGACAGGGCAAAATAATTTGAGAAACAATTATTTCAACTAAAATGTCTTGATATTATGCGAAGTATTCTCAAACTGTGGCACTAGTGGTACACGGGCTCTATCTAGTGGTACGTCAAAAAAATCACGATGAAAGTACAGTGTTTTGTTTTAATTCCAAACACAGTGTTAAAATAAATACATGTGTTAAATAAAAGGGTTGTCTTGTTTTTAATTAATACTTAGGCCTATTGCGCTACTGTAATAGTCTTGGTCATTATGAAGAGCAAAGATTTTTCTAAGGTGGTGAAAAAAATTGAGAACCACTGTTATGTAGTATAAAATACTCTTTTTTTATGTTAAATAAATAATTCAAGGCTTTAGTCATATTAACTTTACTATTGTAGGTTGTATTATTGGCATCCTTTGGCGTACCTTTGCCTGTCACATGATAAGACCCCAGCTTGTAGCAGCTCTCTGCGTGAGCATTCTTGTCACAGTTTTGTTTCAGGACTTGTGCAGCAGACTCAAAGTTCTTCTTCACTCCTTCCAAGTAGTCTGCGAGCCTATGGCATCCTGGCAGGAAGACGACAACAACGTGCGAGCAGGAGGCGTCAGTCAATGCACAAACATTGGGGGCAAACAAACAACACGTCAAAATTACAATATTCATCACAACAAGATGTTCTAATTATTTACTTGTTTCACATGCCATTGTTTGAGCAAAATAAAGTCAAGAGTATATATATATATATCCATCCATCCATTTTCTACCACTTTTTCCCTTTTGGGTCGCGGGGGGGGGGGGGGGGGGGGGGGGCTGGTGCCTATCTCAGCTACAATTGGGCGAAAGGCGGCGTACACCCTGGACAAGTCACCACCTCATCGCAGGGTCAACACAGATAGACAACATTCACATTCACACACTAGGGACCATTTAGTGTTGCCAATCAACCTATCCCCAGGTGCATGTCTTTGGAGGTGGGAGGAAGCCGGAGAACCCGGAGGGAACCCACGCAGTCACGGGGAGAACATGCAAACTCCACACAGAAAGGTCCCGAGCCCGGGATTGAACCCAGGACTACTCATAACCTTCGTATTGTGAGGCAGACGCACTAAATGATAAATGGGTTGTACTTGTATAGCGCTTTTCTACCTTCAAGGTACTAAAGCGCTTTGACACTACTTCCACATTTACCCATTCACACACACATTCACACACTGATGGAGGGAGCTGCCATGCAAGGTGCTAACCAGCACCCATCAGGAGCAAGGGTGAAGTGTCTTGCCCAGGACACAAGGGACGTGACGAAGTTGGTACTAGGTAAGGATTGAACCAGGGACACTCGGGTTGCCCACGGCCACTCTTCCAATGCACCACGCCGTCCAACCCCTCTGCCACCGTGAAGCCCGAATATATATATATATATATATATATATATGAATATATAAACATATCTATAAATGCATAAATATATATATGTATATATGCATATATATATATATATATATATATATATATATATATATATATACACACACACACACACATAATGTATGTATATACATGTGTGTAAATATACATTATATATATATATATACGTACAAAAATACTGTACACATACATATCTATATATGTATATATACACATGTTTATTGGCTTGTAATCAATGTATACTTATATACAAATATACACATATATGTATGTGTATATTTATATACTGTGTATATATGTGTGTATATACACATATATATATATATACTGTATATGTATATATATTCCTATTCATCTTAATTCCTAGTTTTCTAAAATCTATAAAAAAATAAATAAAATGTATTTTATATATCCATCAATTTTCTACCGCTTATTTCCTTTGGGGTTGTGGGGGGTGCTGGGGCCTATCACAGCTACAATTGGGCAGAAGGCGGGGTGTATTTTATATATACAGTATTTGTATAAAAAAAATGTTTATTTTATACACATACACAGAAACACATACATACATACATACATATACATATATATATATATATATATATATTTAATGAAGGCGTTATTTTCCACTTGTGTCAGATAAATACTGCAAAAATAAGTGCGTAAATACCATCCGTCCATCTTTTTACTCTTATCCGAGGTTGGGTCGCGGGGGCAGCAGCCTAAGCAGAGAAGCCCAGACTTCCCTCTCTTCCATACTTGCCGGAGGATGTCGTAGTGGTTTGTGTTGTGTGCAGCCCTTTGAGACACTACTGATTTAGAGCTATATAAAGAATCATTGATTGATTGATTGATTGATATACTGTATGTATACATACATATATATTGTAACCGATTTACACTTAAAAAATGACACAGCAAATGATTATTACCTTTTCTTCAACACATTACCTCAAAATGATCTCATTGTAAGGACTCTCTCTCTTTGTCTCTCTACATATACACACACCTGCGCACACACACACCCCATATATATATTATATATATATATTTATATATATATATATATATATATATATATATATATATATATATATATATATATATATATATATATATATATATATATACACACACACACACACACACACAGTATATGCGGTCCTCTCCAAGGTTTCTCATAGGCATTGTCATCAACGTCCCACTGGGGTGAGTTTTTCCTTGCCCTTATGTGGGCTCTGTACCGCGGATGACGTTGTGGCTTGTGCAACCCTTTGAGACACTTGTGATTTAGGGCTATATAAATAAACATTGATGGATTTTTTGATTGTTTTCCATGGTTTTCTTAAATCTTTTTTATAAAATGATGAATTCATATAGAATTAAGATGAATAAAAATCACGATTCAGATGTGAATCGATTTTTGTGCACCCCTATTGGTTTTGTTTAACGAAAAAAAAAGGATGTTTTTTTTTTTGTTTTTTTTACAAAAAGTGCCATCAAATGTGGCCAGAATATGAATTTATTTCAATAATCATATAACCTGCCATTATTCAGAGTGTAAAATAAGAGTTTAGCTGACTCATGCGTGATGTAGGATAATCATCAGTAGGGAATATAAATCATGATAATACATGTTCTGCCCTTATTTTCCAAAGTGCATTCGGAGGATGCTTTTATTTTGACATGCACTGTGACAACGTGTGCAATGCACCTTTGAGTACATGCAGGCTTTTATTTTGACATGCACTGTGACAACGTGTGCAATGCACCTTGGAGTACATGCAGGCTTTTATTTTGACATGCACTGTGACAATGTGTGCAATGCACCTTTGAGTGTATGCAGGCTTTTATTTTGACATGCAGAGTGGCATCATAGACATAATCACAGCTATGATACAAATCTGACATCAACAAGCTGGAGAAGAGTTTCTCAGCCACATCTCTGCTTCAAGCTGCCTTTTCTACTTCTTCTAAGCTTTGTCTCGTTCTCGCCTTCTCAAGCATCGTCTGTAAGTATTTGTTTTAGGAACTTAATGAGACATACATACTACATGTTCTGTTGTGATGCATTCATTTAACTTGTGAAGTTTGTTCACTTTTGTTTACATCACAATTGCTTCATGTTTAGTGAATTTTGGGGAGATTTGGAATAAATCCATATTGTGTTCACTTGTATATAAGAATGTTTATTTACTTCTTTGCAGTCATTTATTTATCTATGTTTTCTTCAGTTTCACTTTGGTTCATACTGGATTTGACAGCGCCGTCTAGTGGAGCTAGAATGTTACTTCCTGACTCCCATATTCATTTTGGAGGGAGTTTGGCTTGCTGTTGACTTGTGTCCACTTAGACCAGGGGTGTCCAAACCTTTTCCACTGAGGGCCGCACACTGAAAAATCAGAGCAAGAAGGGGCCATTTTCATAATTTTTATTATAAAACCAATAAAATATATCTATAAAAAATATACATTTAGGCCTCCATTCAGTTATGATCCCGGGGACCCCAAAGGGTTTTGGTAAAAAAAAAAAATATCAAAATTATGTCATTATTCAGTATTATAATTTTTATTATTATGCAAGTTGGAAATCTCTAGATCAACATTAGAAGAAAAAAATGGAAAAAACACAAAATATGCAATATTTTCACCCAATAACTTTTTTAGGTGGAATATTTGAGATTATATAATAATTGGAGCCTTCATTTTGGATTTCGATTCATTATTATTTTTTGACCAATGACACTTAAAAACAAATCACACAAAAATTGGGGATCCAAAAGTGTCCTACTTATTAAAGTATTAAAAAATAAATTATACATTTTTTTTACTGTTTACTTTTAGCACCATAATCTCAAGATCAATTTCAGATATATCCGTCAATTTTAAGTGTTATTGTTGTTTTATGTTTTGTTTGTTTGTTTTAGGCCCTTTTAAAAAAAAATAAAACAGCTCAGTTTTTTATATGGCAAAACACGAAATATGCAACATTTCCCCGAAAAATATCTCCAAGTGGAATATTTAATGTGACCTAATCGAAGCCTTGAATAGGTCAATAATTCATAATGACATTGATTTTGATTCATTATTATTTTTTAAAGAAAAAAACAGCCTGCATGGCAGCTTTGTGTTATAAAAGTAAGCATTGCAACAATTTCTTGTTACATTTCACCCGTTTGCTCTTTTATATCACTTTTTATGTTTTTAATTTTTTTCAATTGTATTTTTAAAATGTGTCATGGGGCCGTTAAAAAATGACCCGCGGGCCGCACTTTGGACACCCCTGACTTAGACACACAAGCGTAACGGTACAATAAACAATAATTATTACTATAATCATGTTATTATTAGTGCATCTCCTGTACCTCAGTCTTTAAAGGCCTACTGAAACCCACTACTACCAACCACGCAGTCTGATAGTTTATATATCAATGATGAAATATTAACATTGCAACACATGCCAATACGGCCGCTTTAGTTTACTAAATTGCAATTTCAAATTTCCCGCGGAGTTTCCTGTTGAAAACGTCGCGGAATGATGACACGTGTTTGTGACGTTATTGGTGGTAGCGAACATATTAGCCCAGCACCACAGTTGTCTATTTTCATCGCATAATTACACAGTATTTTGGACATCTGTGTTGCTGAATCTTTGGCAATTTGTTCAATTAATAATGGAGACGTCAAAGAAGAATGCTGTTGGTGGAAAGCGGTGGATTGCAGCTGCCTTTAGCACCAAAACACAGCCGGTGTTTCTTTGTTTGTTGTGAAGCTTTAACACAGAGCGGTCAAGCGAACATGTTTCTCTACGTCAACCAGCAAGTTTTGGATGGGAAAATTGTGATATTAAGTCGGCTCCAGGCATGTGATTTTTCCGTCTATAGTCGGAAATCTGTCTTTTTTTATCTCTGTAAAAATATAAAAAAATATTTTCAGTTTTTCTTTGTTTTTTCCGACCTACAATGTGTGTTAAAATCTTGATCCGTCTGTTTGCCACACTTGCCAACAACTATGATTTTCCCGTAAGGAGTACAGTTTTTGATAACCCAGTTGTAAAACTACAGTTTTCCATTAAAAAATTACCTAAAAATCTAAGCTCCGAAGCGAAGCAATCATCACTGATGATTGGCTGGTTTACATATAAGAAAATCTATGTTTGGTTGGTGGTTTGCTATGATGAGGCAATATAGGGTGGGTCATCAAACCAGGAAAGGAAATCACAACAGACGCGCACATCCCAAATGACGACGAGACGCGCACATCCCAAATGACGACGAGAGTCAGAGAAGAGAAGAGTGAATATTCAAGCAGGCGATTTATATATTTTAAAAACTAGTGGAAGATGGCAGAGGGATTCTCTTCTTTAGATTTTTCTTTTAACAATATAGACGACGCTCAGGAGACCCACAATGCGTCTACTTGGCTGCATTTGGACAAATATATGCGTCTGGATAAAACAATGCCCAAAACATTCATTTAAGTTGTTTACCATGTAAGCCCAAATCAAAACTGCTCTCGACATGGAAGACGGAGAATACAACAGAACACAGGTCCAGGCACCTGTGTTCTTAAAGCCCTGAACCTGTGGGCCCCAGACCCCCAGTTTATTTTCAATCTTTTTTATTAAGTTCAAATCACATGCCTGGGCTTTTACTGGAGACTTGAGTGGATTATGCGACCTCCTCCTGTAGCTGTCAAAAAGGCAGCTATGATCTTGGCTCCTCCATTGGCAGCCGCAGCCCTCCGACTTTCAGGTATGACTTTATAATCTCACTAAAACACTATTAACACAATAAGCAGACAAGGGATCTTCCAGAATTATCCTAGGAAATGTGTCTAATTACATCTGAAACGGAGTTGTTGCCTTTTTTTTTTTTGAGCTTCACTCTAACTTTCCTCATCCACGAATCTTTCATCCTCGCTCAAATTAATGGGGAAATTGTCGCTTTCTCGGTCCGAATAGCTCTTGCTGCTGGAGGCTATGATTATAAACAATGTGAGGAGCCCTACAACCCGTGACGTCATGCGCACATCGTCCGCTACTTCTGGTACAGGCAGGGCTTTTTTATTAGTGACCAAGAGTTGCGAACTTTATCGTCAATGTTCTCTACTAAATCCTTTCAGCAAAAATATGGCAATATCGCGAAATTATCAAGTATGACACATAGAATGGACCGGCTATCCCCATTTAAATAAGAAAATATCATTTCAGTAGGCCTTTAAAACCTAGTGGCGCCTGAGTTTCTGACTTAAATCGAGGGTCATTGAACGCACCACAGTTTTATGCAATGAGGAGCAAAAGTAAAAATTCTAAATAACAAATATATTTATTATATTTTTACCTTTCTTATATTACTTCATTCGTGTTCCAAAATGCTGGTGTGAGCTTTGATGACCTGCTTGGAGTTAAATGTAATACATTTCCCCTGTTGCATGTGGTTTTGTGTTTGTCCATATCGGCCACCGTACCAATGACCGCCAATGCAAGCTAACAAAACAAAGTTTGGTTTTTCTTTTTTATGTTTAATTTTACCTTCAGGGTCGTTGTCCTTGTAACACTGGAAGCTGTACTCCACTCCTAAATTATCCAGGAACTGCTTCACTTCTTCCTCGTCCTCAAAGTTGATGAGTCCCGCCATTATTTGTCTTTAGTTTTCTGGTAAATGAATAATAATCGTTATCTACCTCAGCTCGCTGTGACCTTCCTGTTCCATAAACAATTTTCTTTCAAGAGCACAACTTTAAAAATACTCTCACTACGAACGTATCGTTTTAACTGATTATACATGCATACAATAAACATCAAATAAATGTTTTTTTGGAAGTTAAGAGATTGTGCGTGGCGTTTAGTTAAAACTGGTTTAGTAACAGTCCCTTGCAGGTTCCCGTAGCAGCGTTGCCAGACGTACGATAATTATTGTATTAGCGCTAAAAGTTCACCCTCTGTGAATGACTAATTCCCTAAAAATGTACGATAATTTTACCCTTTAAATGTAAACACCATTTCGTAATGCCACGTTTTAGCAAAAGTAGCAACGTCAACACACAAATGTATTGCCTCAAAATACAATATTTTAAAGCTTATCGTTCGGCGCCTTACAATTACCCATTTGGCAACTCTGTCCCGTAGCTACGCCCCTTTGAGTAATGTACTTCCGGCGTTGTGACCTCTGTTTACGAGACGTCAAAAATATACCTCTTCGCCAGCTATTGCTGTTCCAAGGAAAAAAAATAAACACAAATAATGAGGATGTAACCTATTTTTATGGTTTTGCCTCTTTGTGATGTTAAGTTCCTGTTACACAGTATATGCATTGAGCTCTTATTTTGAAGGTGAAAAAGAACGGAAATTATGTCATCTTGGAGGGGAGGCTCTAGTTTTAAACAAGGAACACTTAATTTTTTAAATTTACAAATAAGCATTTAAAAAAAAACAAAAAAAAAACGAGGACCACTTTATTTCGCTTCTTTTCAAAAACTCTGCTCCACTCCAAGATGACATAATGTCCCTTCTTTTTCACCTTCAAAATAAGAGCTCAAGGCATGTACTGTATAACAGGAACTTAACATCACAAAGAGGCAAAACCATAACAATAGATTACAATGATAATAATAATAACAAAAATAATAAAAACAACTATTGCGGTTCCATAAACACTATTATGTTTCAAGTGCACAACTTTAAAAATACTCGCACTAAACTTGTATCGTTTTAACTGATTATAAATACATACAATAAATATCAAATAAATGTTTTATGCTAAAAAGACAGTAAGCAGCTATGTTTTATTAATATACCGGTACCTGTGGAGAGGTGGAGTCGACAGTTAGGCACACTGGAGCCCGGCCCAAGATGGCGGAGAGGAGGAGCGGAAGAGCGACCTGGACTGAGGTTTTATTGAAAAATAAACAAAGTCAAACTGCTCAAGCCATGCCCTTCCTTGGTGGTCCTGTGAACCCGCAAGACGACGGCTTGAGACCGTCACAATAACCTAGCTGCGTGTGTCAAATATGACTCATTAAATGACTCCCGCCTCCTGGTGGTAGAGGGTGCTAGTGATCCTTCTTGCGACTACTCGGCTGCAGAAAAGTGAGAATGAGTGACGTGATATGTGCTGGGACGGATATGACGGACCTTCTGATAGCAGTTTTCTAAACTGGACCTTCAATCGAAGCAGAACGTAATAAAGGAAGATCTCCATCAAACTGAAAAAATATAAGGAAGACTTCTATAAACAAGTTATTGATGCTTATGATCTGAAGGAGCTGGGATGGACTATATTTATTAATAAAGGTAGGACCATAATAAAGTTTTTTTTTTTTAATTAAATGTGCTTTTCATGATGACACGTGGCAAAGTTGATAGAGTGGCTTTGCCAGCAATCTGAGGGTTACTGGTTCAAACCCCACCTTCTGCCATCCTAGTCACGTCCGTTGTGTCCTTGGGGAAGACACTTTATCCTTGCTCCTGATGGGTCCTGGTGAGCGCCTTGCATGGCAGCTCCCGCCATCAATATGTGTGAATGGGTGAATGTGGAAGTAGAGTCGAAGCGCTTTGGGCTCCTTAAAAAAAAGGGGTAGAAAAGCGCTATACAAGTACAACCCATTTTTCCATCCTTACATCACACTAAAATTTTTACTGCATGCCTTGGTAAGTGCTGGAGTGTTAAGAGGCTTTAAAATAATTAGCGCATGCTTACTTTTATCAATCAATCAATCAATGTTTATTTAAATAGCCCTAAATCACAAATGTCTCAAAGGACTGTACAAACCATCACGACTACGACATCCTCGGAAGAACCCACAAAAGGGCAAGGAAAACTCACACCCAGTGGGCAGGGAGAATTCACATCCAGTGGGACGCCAGTGACAATGCTGACTATGAGAAACCTTGGAGAGGACCTCAAAAGTGGGCAACCCCCCCCCTCTAGGAGACCGAAAGCAATGGATGTCGAGCGGGTCTAACATGATACTGTGAAAGTTCAATCCATAGTGGCTCCAACACAGCCGCGAGAGTTCAGTTCAAAGCGGATCCAAGACAGCAGCGAGAGTCCCGTCCTCAGGAAACCATCTCAAGCGGAGGCGGATCAGCAGCGTAGAGATGTCCCCAACCGACACACAGGCGAGCGGTCCATCCTGGGTCCCGACGAGCGGTCCATCCTGGGTCTCGACTCTGGACAGCCAGTACTTCATCCATGGTCATCGGACCGGACCCCCTCCACAAGGGAAGGGGGGACATAGGAGAAAAAAGAAAAGAAGCGGCAGATCAACTGGTCTAAAAAGGAGGTCTATTTAAAGGCTCGAGTATACAAATGAGTTTTAAGGTGAGACTTAAATGCTTCTACTGAGGTAGCATCTCGAACTGTTACCGGGAGGGCATTTCAGAGTACTGGAGCCCGAACGGAAAACGCTCTATAGCCCGCAGACTTTTTTTGGGCTTTAGGAATCACTAATAATCCGGAGTCTTTTGAATGCAGATTTCTTGCCGGGACATATGGTACAATACAATCGGCAAGATAGGATGGAGCTAGACCGTGTAGTATTTTATACGTAAGTAGTAAAACCTTAAAGTCACATCTTAAGTGCACAGGAAGCCAGTGCAGGTGAGCCAGTACAGGCGTAATGTGATCAAACTTTCTTGTTCTTGTCAAAAGTCTAGCAGCCGCATTTTGTACCAACTGTAATCTTTTAATGCTAGACATGCCTTTGGTAAGCGCAGGAGTGAGAAAAGGTTTTGAATGAATTAGCGTCCCGGCGGCAATTCAAGGAAATACGGATAGTTCCCTGGAAATGTACGATACTCTGAGCCCTTAAATGTAGACACCATTTGGTAATGCCACACTGTAGCAAAAGTACAATATTTTAAAGCTTGTCGTTCGGCGGTGTCACGCCAAATTCCCCCCCCCCCATTTACTACCGGGGTCATGATTATTACACGCTATATTATAAAAATATAAGGGGTTCCGGTTTGGTGACCGCGTGATTAGGTCTCTGCTTTTTGCAGATGATGTGGTCCTGATGGCTTCATCTGACCGGGATCTTCAGCTCTTACTGGATCGGTTCGCAGCCGAGTGTGAAGCGACCGGAATGAGAATCAGCACCTCCAAGTCCGAGTCCATGGTTCTCGCCCGGAAAAGGGTGGAATGCCATCTCCGGGTTGGGGAGGAGACCCTGCCCCAAGTGGAGGAGTTCAAGTACCTAGGAGTCTTGTTCACGAGTGGGGGAAGAGTGGATCCTGAGATCGACAGGCGGATCGGTGCGGCGTCTTCAGTAATGCGGACGTTGTACCGATCCGTTGTGGTGAAGAAGGAGCTGAGCCGGAAGGCAGAGCTCTCAATTTACCGGTCGATCTACGTTCCCATCCTCACCTATGGTCATGAGCTTTGGGTCATGACCGAAAGGATAAGATCACGGATACAAATGGCCGAAATGAGTTTCCTCCGCCGTGTGGCGGGGCTCTCCCTTAGAGATAGGGTGAGAAGCTCTGCCATCCGGGAGGAACTCAAAGTAAAGCCGCTGCTCCTCCACATGGAGAGGAGCCAGATGAGGTGGTTCGGGCATCGGGTCAGGATGCCACCCGAACGCCTCCCTAGGGAGGTGTTTCGGGCACGTCCAACCGGTAGGAGGCCACGGGGAAGACCCAGGACACGTTGGGAAGACTATGTCTCCTGGCTGGCCTGGGAACGCCTCGGGATCCCCCGGGAAGAGCTAGACGAAGTGGCTGGGGAGAGGGAAGTCTGGGCTTCCCTGCTTAGGCTGCTGCCCCCGCGACCCGACCTCGGATAAGCGGAAGAAGATGGATGGATAACGCTAAATTATAAAAATGCAGACGTTTTGTTAACGCTATATCATATAAAAAAATTTAAAAAACAATTTACAAACACAAGCTGTGGGATGACATAAGAGGAAACGTGACCCCGGAAGTAAATGCGTCATCTCATAGCTTTTGTTTGTAAATTGTTTTTTTTTTTATAATATAGCGTTAACAAAACGTCTGTATTTTTATAATATAGCGTTAACAAAACGTCTGTATTAATCAAAGTTTTTGTAGGGGGGAAGAAAATTGGTGTGACAGTGCCTTACAATTACCTATTTGGCAACTCTGTCCCGTAGCCACGCCTCTTTGAGTAATGTACTTCCGGCGTGGTGACCTCTGTTTACAAGTCGTCACGTCAAATATCTCCCTCCTCGCCAGCTATTATTAATAAACACGCTTGGACTCCAACCGGCTCGCAACCAACAGCGTTCGGGTTTTAATCCTCCAAATATGATTAGAAGCAAAGCGGGCGGCCGCTCGGAGAGCGAACGAAGGCGACGACAAGTAAGCTAGCTAGATGTTAGCTGGCTACCGAGCTGGTCTCCCGGCGACCAGACAAGAGAGCCGCTCAGCAGCCTAGTGAGAGCCCGGGGTTTGGTGTCCAACACAAGCTAACCGGCTTAGTAGCTCCCCCGCCATGGCCCGCAGCTTCCTCAACACGGTACGTTCTTGTGCGCTGTTCTTTGTAGCTCCGTGATGAGCAAAATGGATGCAAAGCTGCTGCGTGTTGTTGTGCAGGACGAAGCGTCCCCGGCGGCTCTGACGGACCTTTGCCTGACCTTCGTGAGTCACAACCTGCAGTGTTTCTGCGTCAAGCGTCCCGATGGGTCTCTGTGCTTCAGGGAGGCGGTGCTCTTCCCGCAGGAGCTCGCCGACCAGCTGCTGGCTAAAATGGCTACAGAAGGTAAACACAGTTTATAATCTTGTATTGATAGTAACCCTGGTGAGCAACAACCGCAATGATATTCAAATCTATCAGGGCCCTATTAAACCATTATAACATCCATCCATCCATTTCCTACCGCTTGTCGGGATGCTGGAGCCTATCTCAGCAGCATTCGGGGGGAGCTCCACAAACCACGTTAAACCCAGATTCCGATCTAACAAAGGTCTTAACTCATACATCTGCGGTCCTCTCCAAGGTTTCTCATTGTCATCCACATTGACATCCCACTGGGTATTGAGTTTTTCCTTGCCCTTATGTGGGCTCTGAACCGAGGATGTCGTTGTGGCTTGTGCAGCCCTTTGAGACACTTGTGATTTAGGGCTATATAGATAAACATTGATTGATTCTCTTTCTATGCCACATCAATGTGGAATGCACTCCCAACAGTTGTAAAAGACAGTGCATCTCTATATTCCTTCAAAACCGCTCTAAAACAACACCTCCAGGGAACTTCAACACTTTACTAATACCCTCCTCCATTCACATCCCATCTCTCCGGATTATAAACAACCTAATGTAAATAATCAAATGTACTTCTAATATATATACTGTACTTGTTCTTATGCTATCTGAAATCACTATGCTCTCTGCTGGCTGTACATAAAGTGATTTATTTATTTATTCACATTTATTGATTAGGACACCTGTCATCATTTCCAAAATGGCGGAGGAGGTTTTTTGCTTTTACTATGTGTAAACCAGGGGTCTTGTTCCACAGCCATACAGATCACACTGATGGTTGTGATATAAAACAACTTTAACACTCTTACTAACATGCGCCACACTCTGTGAACCCACACCAAACACATTTCTGGAGAACATTGGCTCTGTAACACATTTTAAACGCAACATAATAATTACCCAGTATTCCAATGCATCCAGGACTCTTGGCCATATTATACACCCAGCTAGCACCAAACCCCTCCCACTACCCCCCTCCCCCCACCCTCTCCGTGCGTCGTTTGAGGTGGACGGAGTTGGGGGCGCGTGTATAATATAGCAAAGAGTCATGGATGCATTGGAATTCCGGGTTAAAAACAAATCTGTCCTTTCTAATCCATTTTCTACCGCTTGTTGCTTGTTACTCTCAGAGTCTCCTAGCCGCTCAGGCATATACATACATATACATATATATATATATATATATATATATATATATGCTCTAACGGCTTAGTGGCCACATGTGTGGACAGCACCTTTTAGTTCTTATTTCCAAAATTGTGTACATTTCTGAATTAGGGTCTTTTGGCCACTTATGTGGACACTTAAACTGCCACCTGGTGGTGTCAGAAGAGTATAACATACAATGGGATTTGGAGAAAAAAGTGTAAAAATAAGAATTAGCTTGTAACTAAACATGAAGTACATCATATCAAAAGATTATTCTCAGTTTTTTTTGTAATTAGGGTCCAATAAGCCCAAATGGCAAAGAGAAATAAAAAAGCATGTAAACAAACAGCTTGGGCCTTACGAGGTTAAGATGTAGTCATCTGTAATGGTTTTCACTTCACAGGTCTCATAGTTTTGATGCCATCAGTGACAATCTACAATGTAAATAGTCATGAAAATAGAACATACACTGAAATGAGAAGAAGTGTCCAAACCTTTGGCCTGTACAGTATATTATTTATATAATATTACAATAGAGTTGTGAATTAAGTATTAGACATTATAAATATCTCTTTGTTCAGTTGTGCAAAAAAAAAAAAAGTAATGTATGTTCTGCCGCAGGTTTGTTGAACGACAGCACGGTCGCAGTGTTCTGGAACAGCGAGTACCTGCGGCTAAGGCGAGCGTACATCCGCACCGCGCGGATATCTGCAGAGGCCTTTCAGAGAGCCCTGTGTGTTCACAGGCTGTCAGAGCTGGACGCTGCCAGGGTCAACGCAGACCTCACCATCCCTGACATTCTGCGAGGACTGTCTACTAATAAACACTGTCAGGTATGTTGAACAGTCTCAGCATGGGAGTGCAGTGAGCATCTCATCCGTCTTGTCTTTTAACAAAGAAGTCACAATCTTCCTTCAATTCTGCAATTTGTCGTCCCCAAAGTATGAACTGAACTGGGCAGGAAAGCATTTAGGTTTTCAGCACTGAAGGCTTGGAATAACCTACAATCGAATCTTCAACTTCAAACCCTTGTTACATTAAATTATTTTAAAGCTTCTGTGAAAGGATTGCCCGGAAAAGGGAGGGGTGCCATCTCCGGGTTGGGGGGGAATTCAAGTACCTAGGAGTCTTGTTCACCAGTGAGGGAAGAGTGGATGGTGAGACCGACAGGCGGATCGGTGTGTTGCTTCAGTAATGCGGACGCTGTATCGATCCGTTGTGGTGAAGAAGGAGCTGAGCCGGAAGGCAAAGCTCTCAATTTATCGGTCGATCTACGTTCCCATCCTCACCTATGGTCATGAGCTTTGGGTTATGAGCGAAAGGACAAGATCACGGGTACAAGCGGCTGAAATGAGTTTCCTCCGCCGGGTGGCGGGGCTCTCCCTTAGAGATAGGGTGAGAAGCTCTGTCATCCGGGAGGAGCTTAGGTAAAGCCACTGCTCCTCCACATCGAGAGGAGCCAGATGAGGTGGTTCAAGTATGTTATCAGGATGCCACCCGAACGCCTCCCTAGGGAGGTGTTTAGGACACGTCCGACCAGTAGGAGGCCACAGGGAAGACCCAGGACACGTTGGGAATACTATGTCGCCCGGCTGGCCTGGGAACGCCTCGGGATCCCCTGGGAAGAGCTGGACGATGTGGTTGGAGAGAGGAAAGTCTGGGCTTCCCTGGTTAGGCTGCTGACCCCGCGACCCGACCTTGGATAAAGTTAAAAGTTAAAGTACCAACGATTGTCACACACACACTAGATGTGGCAAAATTATTCTCGGCATTTGACCCATCACCCTTGATCACCCCCTGGGAGATGAGGGGAGCAGTGGGAAGCAGCGGTGCCACGACCGGGAATCATTTTTTGGTGGTTTAACCCCGAATTACAACCCTTAATGCTGAGTGCCAAGCAGGGAGGTAATGGTTCCCGTTTTTATATTCTTTGGTATGACTCGGCCGGGATTTGAACCCACGACCTACCGATCTCACGGCGGACACTCTAACCCAGGGGTGCCCACACTTTTTCTGCAGGCGAGCTACTTTTCAATTGACCAAATCGAGGAGATCTATCTCATTCATATATATCATTTATATCTATTTATTTATGAAAGTGAGGTTTTTGTTAACAAGTTAAATGCGTTTAATGATAATACAAGCATGTGTAACACATACATGTCTTTCTTTCATGAAGACAAAAATAGAAGTTGGTGTATTACCTGATTCTGATGACTTGCATTGATTGGAATCAGACAGTAGTGATGATTACGTACACATTTTTGAATGGAGGAGAAAAAAAGTCGTCCTTTCTGTACAATACCACATGAAAGTTGTTGGTTTTTGGCATCTTATTTATCCAGCTTCCATACACTTTACAAGAAAAACATTGGCGGCGAATTCCATAGCTTGCTCACTTGTGCACGCCAGCTTTCCGAGACTCTTATTTTGTTAGCGCAGGCAGCATGAAGCAGCGCTTTTATTGTGAAGATAGGAACTGGGCTTTAGAGTTTTGACGGAAGGTATGGCGCCACAGTCTGTTGAAATAAAAAGTGTTTTTCGCCGTCCTGTCGGTCATTTTTCCTTAATAATGATCTCGCAGCAGCCAGCGTCATCTCAGAAGACCCTTGGGTGCCGTGAATGTCAATCAAGTGAGTCTTGGTGAAAATTGATGATCGCTAATTTTTAGGTTTATTTTTTTAAAAGCCTGGGTGAAGATTGATGATCGCTAGTTTTTAGGTCTATATTTTGAAAAGCCTGGCTGGCCATCGACTGACACACCCTCAGCGATCGACCGGTAGCTCGCTACAGACGTAATGGGCATCTCTGCTCTAACCACTAGGCCACTGTGTAGGTAGATAAACGGAAGAAAATGGATGGATGGATGGATGGATTGCAGTCCACCTTGTCTGTATGCATGTTATGTGAGCAAGTTTTAATGTTGTACATTTGATGTTTTATGCACCCCTTGGAAAAGAGCTCTTTGAGCTTAATGGGATTATACCAGGTTAAATAAAGGCTAAATTAAGTGACAGACGCGGTCATGTCCCACCCCGCAGGAGTCCCTCCAGCGTCTTGTCCTCACGGGTCTAACCATGTCCTCCCTGGAGGAGCCCAGCAGACATTGCTTCAGCTCCCTGCAGGGCCTGCGCGCCCTCTCCCTGGCCAACGTGGACTTCTACAACTCGGGCCTGGCGGGCGTGTGCGCTCTGCCCCGGCTGGAGAGCCTGGACCTGTCCAACACCTCGGTCACTAACCTGAACCCGCTGCTGGGCCTGAAGGACCGGCTGCGCTCGCTCACGCTGCACCAGCTCAAGCGGCTGGAGATGAGCACCGCGCAGCTGCTGGCCGTCATCGGGCAGCTGGACGTATTGCAGGTTGGTGGGCGGGAGGCGGGGGCTTCGTGTGAAGCGCTTTGAGATAAAGCAAGGCTTTTTATGCGTGCAGCACCTGGACATCAGCGATGATAAACAGTTTACCTCCGACGTTGCTCGTCAGCTGCTTGGACAAACCGGCATACTTCCTGCTCTCGTTTCCCTGGATGTGTCTGGAAGGAAACAGGTGTGTTTATTTGCTCCAGTAAAATTGTGAATAAAAACTCACATGCATGCAGCATGCTAAACGTGATAACACGCCTATCAATAATATTTTATAGTGCATCCAGTGCCAAACATAATAACACTCCCATCAATAACATTTTATAGTGCATGCAGAGCCAAACATAATAACACTCCCATCAATAACATTTTATAGTGCATGCAGAGCCAAACATAATAACACTCCTATCAATAACAACAGTTTAAAGTGCATACAGAGGCAAACGTAATAACAAGCCTATAGATAACATTTTAAAGTGGATGCAAAGAAAAATGTAATAACACGCTTATCAATAACATTTTAAAGTACATACAGAGGCGAACGTAATAATACGCCTATTAATGACATTTTAAAATGTGTGCAAAGGCAAACAATAACACGCCTATTTAAATTTTAAAGTTTGTGCAGAGGCAAACATAATAAAATGTCTATCAATAACATTTTAAAGTGCATACAGAGGTAAACATAATAACACGCCTATCAATAACATTTTAAAGTGCATGCAGAGGCAAACGTAATAACACGCCTATCAATTACATTTTAAAGTCCATGGAGAGGCAAACGTAATAACACGCCTATCAACAACATTTTAAAGTGCATGCAGAGGCAAACGTAATAACGCGCCTATCAATAACAACATTTCAAAGTGCATGCAGAGGCAAACGTAATAACGTGCCTATCAATAACATTTTAAAGTGCATGCAGAGGCAAACGTAATAACAAGTGCATCAATAATAACATTTTAAAATGCATGCAGAGGCAAACGTGATAACAAGCCTGTAGATAACATTTTAAAGTGGATGCAAAGGAAAATGTAATAACACGCTTATCAATAACATTTTAAAGTACATACAGAGGCGAATGTAATAACACGCCTATTAATGACATTTTAAAATGTGTGCAAAGGCAAACATAACACGCCTATTAACATTTTAACGTGCGTGCAGAGGCAAACATAATAAAATGTCTATCGATAACATTTTAAAGTGCATACAGAGATAAACATAATAACACGCCCATCAATAACAACATTTTAAAGTGCATGCAGAGGCAAACGTAAGAACACGCCTATCAATAACATTTTAAAGTCCATGGAGAGGCAAACGTAATAACACGCCTATCAACAACAACATTTTAAAGTGCATGCAGAGGCAAACGTAATAACAAGTCCATCAATAATAACATTTTAAAATCCATGCAGAGGCAAACGTAATAACGCGCGTATCAATAACAACATTTTAAAGTGCATACAGAGGCAGACCTAATAACACACCTATCAATAACGTTTAAAAGTCCATGCAGAGGCAAACGGAATAACGCGCCTATCAATAACATTTCAAAGTGCATGCAGAGGCAAACGTAATAACGCGCCTATCAATAACATTTTAAAGTGCATGCAGAGGCAAATAAGTCCATCAATAATAACATTATAAAATCCATGCAGAGGCAAACATAATAACACGCGTATCAATAACATTTTAAAGTGCATACAGAGGCAGACGTAATAATATACCTATCAATAACATTTAAAAGTCCATGCAGAGGCAAACGTAATAACACTTCTGTCAATAACATTTTAAAGTGCACGCAGAGGCACATAACGCAGCTTAAATATTTTTATTTTTACAGCAGGTGTTTTTGATTAAAAAAATACCTCGGAGCCCAACATTTCCACCACAGAGGGCTCACTCAAATATAATTACTGAATAATTAATCTTACCCTTGATTTTAGTCATAGTTAATAATTATAACTAACCTCTTTACAGTTTAACAGGATACAAAATCATGCGTTAACCATAAAGATTACTATCTAGGCTTATGTCAGGCTCATTACAAATATAAATACTAATTAAATATACTGCGAAAGAAGGGACTCATACAAACTGATGAAAAATACATTTACATATAATTACGCAGTGCCAAAGTAAAATATTTTAATCATTTTAAATGAATGTTTTTTAAATAAACTGTTAATAAAATTTAATTGCAAATGAAAATGCAGCTTCACCACCTCAGTTATAATTTTTGCGCTTTAGAAACTTCTGTGATTTTATCTCCAGACTTCTTGTGTTTGATATTCTCATTACTGCCACAAGTGGTGGAAAAGTGTGTTACAACTGAGTGCGGCTGCGCCCGTACGGACCACAGCTGAGAAACATTGTTTAGCAGTCCTTTAGGGGGCGCTAGAGGCCCAACCATAGTTAAGAAACAATAAAAAAAATGTTTGACATCTAAATCTTGCAGGTGACAGATGCCGCTGTTAAGGCGTTTGTTGAGGAGAGACCCGGAATGACCTTTATGGGACTCCTGGCCACGGACGCCGGTTTTTCCGACTTCCTTTCCGGGGATGGAAACCTTAAAGTATGATTTTTTTTTTTTTCTCCCGGGAGAAATGTGCATAAATTAGCCAACTGCATGTGAATTTCGGTATTTGAAATGTTTTTCTGTGTTTATGATTGATCAGGTCACGGGGGAAGCCAACGAAACGCAGATCTGCGAGGCGCTGCGCCGCTACGCAGAGAGGGAGGGCTTTGTGAGAGAAGCCCTGTTTCATCTCTTCAGCCTCACCCACGTCATGGAC
The DNA here is from genome assembly GCF_033978795.1 of Nerophis ophidion. NCBI lineage: Eukaryota > Metazoa > Chordata > Actinopteri > Syngnathiformes > Syngnathidae > Nerophis > Nerophis ophidion. The sequence goes on along the minus strand of NC_084636.1, from coordinate 8,193,592 downwards.
AAACCTCGACCTGACATTCTAAAGGTTGTTGTCCTGAAATCCTGTTTCCACCAAGTGATGCAGTTCGGTACAGTATTACGTAAAAGGGACTTTTTAATGAGGTTCTAACAGTACTGTAAATTCCTACTTTTTATTCTACACTTTGAACCCTGTGTAAAAAGTTATGGATATTTCTTCGCCGTCGGCCATAATGTAAATAGTTAATAAAAAACAACAACAAGCAATTACACTGAAAAGGTGTTATCGTTTGTGATGTAGCGCCATATTTTAGACGAGTTCGCTCACTGCAGAAGCTGCAGTGTCCTTTCATTTAATGCTTTCACTTAGAGATGTCCGATAATTTTAGACTGCCGATATTATCGGCCAATAAATGCTTTAAAATGTAATATCGGAAATTATTGGTTTCAAAAAGTAAAAATTATGTATTTTTATAACGCCGCTGCGTACACAGACGTAGGGAGGAGTACAGAGCCGCAATAAACCTTAAAGGCACTGCCTTTGCGTGCCGGCCCAATCACATAATATCTACGGCTTTTCACACACACAAGTGAATGCAAGGCACACTTGGTCAGCAGCCATACAGGTCACACTGAGGGTGGCCATATGGAGAACTTTAACTCTGTTACAAATAAGAGCCACACTGTGAACCCACACCAAACAAGAATGAAAAACACATTTCGGGAGAAAATCCTCACTTTAACACAACAGAACAAATACCCAGAAACCCTTGCAGCACCCCCGCTCTGCCCCCCACTCCTCCACAACCTCCTCATGCTCTTTCAGAGAGAGCATGTCTCAAATTCCAAGCTGCTGTTTTGAGGCATGTTAAAAAAATAAATGCACTTTGTGACTTCAATAATAAATATAGCAGTGCCATGCTGGTATTTTTTATTCCATAACTTGAGCTGATTTCTTTTGGAAAACCTTGTTACATTGTTTAATGCATTACAACAAAATCAGGCATAATAATGTGTGTTAATTCCACGACTGTATATATCAGTATCGGTTGATATCGGAATCGGTAATTAAGAGCTGGACAATATCGGATATCGGCAAAAAAGCCACTATCGGCCAGCTCTAATTGGAATATATTACCAATAATGAATTTTATTTCAATTCACAATCATTATTATTTTTGTATGTATAACATAGCGGTACACAAAACACATACACAAACACGCTAACGTAGCATGACGTTGCTGCTAAAACGTTTGAGCGGTCATGCCAGCACTGAAGCATCAAAGCTACAGACACACAAAATAGTCCATTCACAGTAGTGCTTGATTCCAAATTCCAGCATAAATGCAAGTTTACAACAGAACCTCTCACCCTCATTTCAAACTGGTATGAATTAAAACTATGATGGGATCACACCAGAGCTCCATCTGTTGGTTCACCGAACCCTGATGCCAGTGGACTAAAACGTTGTGTGTCTTTTATAACAAGCGCACCAAACTGTAGTGCTTGGTGGAAGAGCTTAAGCACCCCGGTGACATGTGGTCCTACTATCTACCTCTTTTCTGCTCTCCAGTTGGTAGTTTTAGGCATGAAGAACCACCCCGCCACTCTGAACGTCCAGCTGGCGGCCAGCGCCTGCGTCTTCAACCTGACCAAGCAGGACTTGGCAGCCGGGATGCCGGTCCGGCTGCTCAGCACCGTCACTCAGCTCCTTCTGGAGGCCATGAGGACGTTCCCCAACCACCAACAGGTAGCTGCAACACCATGTTTGAATTTATAACAACATAGCACCAATGATTGAAATTACACCTCAGAACTGTCTGCATAGTTTGTCTTTTTCTTTCTCATCCTCAGCTGCAGAAGAACTGCCTGCTGTCTCTTTGCAGTGACAGGATTTTACAGGAAGTGCCATTTAACAGGTAGCTATATTGGACACACGCACAAGATACACAACCAAAAAAACGTTTTCTCCTAATTGTCCGACTTTAATCAAGTTACTCTAAAGCAGGGTAGTCAAACGTACGGAAAAGGTACGTACGGGATGAGTTTGCTAAGTATGAAAACGATCCAAAATATTTGAGTGAAAGAAACTGTTGTTCTAAATGTGTCCATTAGATGTCACAATAGCAATTATTTGTATCTTTGTAGATGATGCTACGTATGTAAAAAATAAAATAAAGATAAACCACATGTTGGGGCACCAGTCGAGGAAATTGAGCAAACTACATAAATACCCAACTGCAATTTTAAATTTGATATAATTGTTTTATCCTGATGGATTAAGAATTAACACCAATGAGTTGACTGATGAACATTATCACTGAATTTATTAAGAAAGTATAAATAACGACAAATAAAGAAAGAATACTATTAACCGCAACATGTAAGTGTAAAAAAAACCCGGACAACAATATGATTTGTACACTTTCAGAATGTACTTGTTCTATTTTTAAACAAAGAAAACAACCTGAAGTTGTCTTCATTCCGAAGTTATTGTGCCATGATTTTACGAGACTGGCCCACTTGGGAGTAGATTTTTGTCCATGTGGCCCCCGATCTAAATTGAGTTTGACACCTCTGCTCTAAAGGCTTAGTGGCCACATGCGTGGACAGCACCTTTTAGCTCCTATTTCCAAAATTGTGTACACTACTGAACTGGGGTCTTATGGCCGCTTATGTGGACACTTGTACTGCCATCTGGTGGTGTCAGAAGAGAATAAGTACAGCATATCAAGAGATGATTCTTAGTTTTTTTTCTAATTAGGGTCCAATAAGCATAAATAGCAAAGATAAATAGAAAAAGCATGTAAACAAACAGCTTGGGCCTTAAGAGGTTAACCTCTTAGGACGGGGGTCGGCAACCCGCGGCTCTGGAGCCGCACGCGCTCTTAAGCGCCGCCCAAGTGGCTCTCTGGAGCTTTTTCAAAAATGTATGTAAAATGGAAAAAGATGAAGGGGAAAAAATGTGTTTTTTGTTTTAATATGGTTTCTGTACGAGGACAAACATAAAACGAATTTCCCTGATTGTTATAAAGCACACTATTTACTAGGGGTGTAACGGTACGTACCTCGATTTAGAGGTCACAGGTCAGTTCATTTTTGGTACGGAAAGAAAACAACAAAATATAATCTTTTGGGTTATTTACCAAATTTGTAAACAATGGCTTTATCCTTTTAACATTGGGAACACTATAATAATTCTGGTCACGTTAATCTACATTAAACTGCTTCAAATTGTTGCTTGGATTAAATAAAATGACCAAACTTTTCTTCTACATAAAAAAGTGCAACATTAAACAGTTTCAAGTAAACTCATCATGCTTAATTTATCACAGCCTTTGGGAAGCCTGTAGTTGAATTTTATTATGTGATAGCAGGGACCCTGCCATTCAAAACTAGGCTGCTACATTACTAATGATTAATGTAACTATGGCTGAAAAAATAGTACAATAGCAATAGGAGAGACTATTCATCCCTGATGAACACCATGGAGTTCATGTAGGCTTTATGATGCAGTTACATTATATCAACTATCAGAGACAAAAACTCTTCATTCAATATCATGTCCTTTTTTTGCTGCTTCAACACAGCTCAATCAACACTGTCTGTAACACACACACACAGACACCGCAAAATGAGCTAACGTTATGCTAAAAGCTAATTAGCCTTCACTTCAAGCCAGGACTGCGAGTGAGGTGAACTGCAGTTTGTGTCTAGAACGTCAACGGGCTCATAGTGATGATACTAGTAGTTGACTGGGAGGTGTTTATTATCATTTTGGGAGAGTACGCTGCATTATGCTCACCTGCTAAACACCTTTCTGCTCGACGATGAAGCGCTGACTACATGCGCTCTGAATACGATTGGTTGTTACCGCTCTGAATACGCACTGCTGATTGGTTTGACACCCCTGGCTTACAACATCTGCTATGCCTTGTGGTTAGAGTGTCCGCCCTGAGATTGGTAGGTTGTGAGTTCATACCAAAGGCTATAAAAATGGGACTCATTACCTCCCTGCTTGGCACTCCGCATCAAGGGTTGGAATTGGGGGTTAAATCACCAAAAATGATTCTCGGGCGCGGCACCGCTGCTGCTCACTGCTCCCCTCACCTCCCAGGGGGTGAACATGGGGATGGTCAAATGCAGAGGAAAATTTCCCCAAACCTAGTGTGTGTGTGTGTGTGTGTGTGTGACTATCATTAGTACTTTAACTTGAACTTATATTAATGGTTATTTTGCATGTTTTCACAGGTTTGAAGCTGCTAAACTGGTGATGCAGTGGCTCTGCAATCACGAGGACCAGAACATGCAGAGAATGGCTGTAGCTATTATTTCCATCCTGGCTGCTAAGGTATACATAAAAAGGTATGAATATGCATTCATAAGTGTTCAATCTGATCTTTTTCTTTAGTTATCCACGGAACAAACGGCTCAGCTGGGAGCAGAATTGTTCATCGTCAAAGTAAGAAGAGACCCCCACCATGTATTGTCATGACGTTGGGATACGTTTTGCAAGTAAATACCATGTCCGCTCCCTGTAGCAACTCCTGCACATTGTTCGCCAGAAGGCCACTCAAGGCATGGTGGACGCCACCCTCAAGTTTACTCTCAGCGCCCTGTGGAATCTTACCGACGAGTCCCCAACAACCTGTCGCCATTTCATCGAGAACCAAGGACTGGATCTGTTTATCAAGGTTCTGGAGGTACATGGAAACCTTGCACACGTTAAACTCACATTTTAGATGGAATACAATAAGAATAAAGCAGTCATTTTAAGACAGGGGTCACCAACCTTTTTGAAACCAAGAGCTACTTCTTGGGTATTGATTAATGCGAAGGGCTACCAGTTTGATACACACTTTAATAAATTGCCAGAAATAGCCAATTTGCTCAATTTACCTTTAATAAATAAATCTATATATATATAAAAAAAATGGGTATTTCTGTCAGTCATTCGTGGTACATTTTTTTTCATTTTACGGCAGATTTTTTGTAGAGAATAAATGATGAAAAAAACACTTAATTGAACGGTTTAAAAGAGTAGAAAACGGGAAAAAAAATGAAAATTAAAATTTGAAACATAGTTTATATTCAATTTCGACTCTTTCAAATTCAAAATTCAACCGAAAAAAAAAGAAGAGAAAAACTAGCTAATTTGAATCTTTTTGAAAAAATATTTTATGGAACATCATTAATAATTTTTCCTGATTAATATTAATTTTAGAATTTTGATGACATGTTTTAAATAGGTTAAAATCCAATCTGCACTTTGTTAGAATATATAACAAATTGGACCAAGCTATATTTCTAACAAAGACAAATCATTATTCCTTCTGGATTTTCCAGAACAAAAATTTTAAAAGAAATTCAAAAGACTTTGAAATAAGATTGAAATTTTATTATAAAGATTTTCTAGATTTGCCAGAATATTTTTTTTTAATTTTACTCATAAATTTGAAGAAATATTTCACAAATATTCTTCGTCGAAAAAAACAGAAGCTAAAAATAAGAATTAAATTAAAATGTATTTATTATTCTTTACAATAGAAAAAAAAATACTTGCACATTGATTTAAATTGTCAGGAAAGAAGAGGAATAAATTTAAAAGTTATTATTTTATTATTTTAATAGCTGTACTATTTAATCATACATTTTTCTCGTAGTTTTGTAATTTGTCAAACTTGAATTTTCTTTCTTAAATCCGCCTTACTTTCTAAATCTTTCCGACTTTTGTCTCGTAAACTGACTACTTTATTTTCATAGCTGTACAACTCTCATGACTGTATGATGTGAAAAATACTACGACAACGCTCATAATCTAAAAAATCAATTTCTCTTATACCTGTGACTTTTTCCAAATGAAAATACTTTTTTTCCACCTATTTTATTTTATATCTACACCTTCTTGTCAATGCACTACAATATTTGTAATGACTTGTCATTTTGAAATTTTACTAAATTATATCTGCACTCATCCCTTTCTCTTCAGTCCTTCCCTAACGAGTCGTCCATTCAGCAGAAAGTTCTGGGTCTCTTGGTGAGCGACTCGTGTTGTCGAAGCGCATGAAACAGATTATTGTAACGCCCTGCTTTCTGGTCTTCCTAAAAAAGTTATTTATTGCACATTTGCAATTACTCCAAAATTCAGCGGCATGTGTCCTGACAATGACCAGAAGGCGGGCTCACATTACACCAGTTTTAAAATCTGCATTGGCTCCTTGTGCGTTTCAGGATACATTTTAAGCTTCTTCTTATGGTTTATAGATGTTTTTATGGTATTAGGCCTTCCTATCTTTCAGATTTGCTTTTACCCGATGAACCTTCCCGGGCCATGAGACCCTCCGGCACTCATCTCCTAATTATTCCAAAAGTCACGACACAAAGTCACGGGATGGTATCTTTCCACCATTATGGCCCAAATTTATGGACCAGCTTGCCGGAGGACCTGAGGGCTGCGGAGACCGTTCATGCTTTTTAAGAGCAGGCTTAAGACTAGGGATGTCCCGATCCAGGTTTTTGCACTTCCGATCCAATACTGGCCTATCCGAGCATGTATTAAAGTTCAAAGTTATTTAGCCTACTTAACTTGTCAGATTCATGTTGAAAAGGGTTTTAGTTCTCTTGATAACAACTAGCCAGCTGATTTAGGTGAGTTTGAATAATACACAATGGTTGTTATTCAAGGATAAACACAAAATAGACAAAATTATACATGACAAACAGAAATGGCATCATTAAACAATAAAAAGTGAACAGTATAAAGTGCAAATAGTGCTGTAAACATTATTTAAAAAAGCAAAACACAAACAACCTGAGTGGGATAAAATGTCTATAACTCAGCATCAATACTTGCTCTTAAACTAATGTAAACCTGTGTTCATCAATGATGAGTGAGGCTGTGCTAAAAAGCCTCTCACTCACAAGAGTCATTAAAATGTCTTACCACTTTACCACCCCGCTTAACTTTATTGTGGCATGTTTTGCACTCCATTTTTTCGTTTTGTAGGGTAAAATAATCCCACACAGCTGACATTTTTACTGGTAACTCTTAATTCACATGGCCGTCTTTAACGGTTAGAACACAGACCTGTGGATGTGTTGAAGGTGTGCTGGAAAATGCGGAATGGAACTTAGGGAGCAGCAGATAAGTTGAACGTATTATCTAAATTGGTGCGTTGGAAAACACGGACCAGGTTTTCTTTAAAACTGGATCTGGATCGGCATTTTCTCATGCCTTGCCGATACGCATTTTTGGCAAATATCGGCGGCCAATTCATCCAAATATAGGATCAGGACAACCCTACTTAAGACCCGCCTTTTTGATTTTAATTATTTTATTGAATTTGTACTTTACTTTTTATCCTATTAGTTATGCAATATATTTTTAAGTTCTATTTATTTTTATTTATTTACTGTACATTTTTATTTTTTACATTTTTATTTTTTTGTATCAATCGTCATATGTCTTGTATTGCATTCTTTATCTCTACTCAACGGTTCTTACTATTTTACAAGTTTTTTTACTTTTTATTTTCCAACGTTCCTCAGATGAGCCATCTGCCTCAGGGGTTATCGGCCGTGCTTGTGGGGGCGCTTTTGTGTCAGCGTCCTGGTGGCCAAGGTCTGATGACCTCCTGGTGCAGATGGCTCCTGTGATAGTGTTTACTCACATGTCTCCTCTGTACTCATTTGTCCATATTGTTGCATACAGTGGGGCAAAAAAGTATTTAGTCAGCCACCGATTGTGCAAGTTCTCCCACTTAAAATCATAACAGAAGTCTGTAATTTTCATCATAGGTACACTTCAACTGTGAGAGACAGAATGTGAAAAAAAAAAAATCAAGGAATTCACATTGTAGGAATTTTATAGAATTTATTTGTAAATTATGGTGGAACATAAGTATTTGGTCACTTCAAACAAGGAAGATCTCTGGCTCTCACAGACCTGTAACTTCTTTAAGAAGCTCTTCTGTCCTCCACTCGTTACCTGTATTAATGGCACTTGTTTGAACTCGTTATCTGTATAAAAGACACCTGTTCACAGCCTCAAACAGTCATACTCCAAACTCCACTATGGCCAAGACCAAAGAGCTGTCAAAGGACACCAGGAAAATAATTGTAGACCTGCACCAGACTGGGAAGAGTGAATCTACAATAGGCAAGCAGCTTGGTGTGAAAAAATCAACTGTGGGAGCAATTATCAGAAAATGGAAGACAAACAAGACCACTGATAATCTCCCTCGATCTGGGGCTCTACGCAAGATCTCATCCCGTGGGGTCAAAATGATCATGAGAACAGTGAGCAAAAATCCCAGAACCACACGGGGGGACCTGGTGAATGACCTGCAGAAAGCTGGGACCAAAGCAACAAAGGTTACCATCAGTAACACACTACGCCGAATCCTGCAGTGCCAGACGTGTCCCCCTGCTTAAGCCAGTGCATGTCCAGGCCCGTCGGAAGTTTGCCAGAGAGCACATGGGAGAATGTCATGTGGTCAGATGAAACCAAAATAGAACTTTTTGGTATAAACTCAACTCGTCGTGTTTGGAGGAAGAAGAATACTGAGTTGCATCCCAAGAACACCACACCTACTGTGAAGCATGGGGGTGGAAACATCATGCTTTGGGGCTGTTTTTCTGGACGATTGATCCGTGTTAAGGAAAGAATGAATGGGGCCATGTATCGTGAGATTTTGAGCCAAAACCTCCTTACATCAGTGAGAGCTTTGAATGGTTGAACGCGCTTTTAATTTACAAATAAATTATTTAAAAGTCCTACATTGTGAATTCCTGGATTTTTTTTTCACATTCTGTCTCTCACAGTTGAAGTGTACCTATGATGGAAATTACAGACCTCTGTCATCATTTTAAGTGGGAGAACGTGCACAATCGGTGGCTGACTAAATATTTTTTTGCCCCACTGTATGTTTGGTATCTGTGTCCGTGCATACGTATGTGATAATGGGGTGTATGTGTCACCAGGGTATTGTTTTTAACTTTGTAAAGCACTCTGCATTGCATTTCTTTTATGTATAAAAAAAAGTTTGATTGATTGATTGATAAAAAAGACCAAACAATGTAACATGCTAACCTCTGCGTGACGCATGTAGAACAACATCGCGGAGGTGGGCGAGCTGCACGGCGAGCTGATGGTGCAGACCTTCCTGGACCACATCAGGACCCTCTTGCACAGTCCCGAGGTGGAGGTGAGCTACTTCGCCGCCGGCATCCTGGCGCACCTGACGTCACGGGGCAAGGACGCGTGGACGCTCAGCCCTGACCTCAGGTCCTCACTGCTGGAGCAGCTGGTAAGAAAAGGAGACGAGAAATGTGTAAAGTTTGCGGCGAGCCCTCATGCGTGTCTTCTGCTAGCACGCTGTCATCATGGAGTGGCACGCGCCAGACTGTGAGATGGTGGCGTACAGGTAGACACACCACACCAGTATGGAAACATAGGAAATATATAAATATACATACCATCCTGCAGGTCCTTCAACCCCTTCTTTCCTCTCCTGGAGTGCTTCCACACGCCCGGCGTCCAGCTTTGGGCAGCGTGGGCCATGCAACATGTCTGCAGCAAGAACGGTGAGACCAGCCGTGCTCCCGTCCAGCTTCTGATATGTTTAGTAATATTAATATTATGGCCGTCAAGCAGCCGCGCGCTACTGCAGCATGCTGTTGGAGGAGGGCGGCCTGCAGCAGCTGGAGCGTGTTCACGCCAACCAGCAAACCCACCCGGATGTCCGACTGTTGACGGAGAGCATTTTGGAGAGCCTGGAACGTCACCAGGCTCGTACGGGCCTGCCAAACGGACGCCGCCAGACACCGCTATGAGGGGGTAAAGACACACGCCTCTGACGTTTCCAGTCTGTGCCCGTAAAAGCCGTCTTGTTGCTGCCGTTTGTACAGAGAAAAGAGGAGGAATAGTGATATATTGTAGTGTCCCGGAAGAGTTAGTGCTGCAAGGGGTTCTGGCTATTTGTTCTGTTGTGTTATGGTGCGGATTTTCTCCCAAAATGGAGTTTATCCTTCTTGTTCGGTGTGGGTTCACAGTGTGGCGCACATTTGTAACCGTGTTAAAGTTGTTTATACGGCCACCCTCAATGTGACCTGTATGGCTGTTGACCAAGTATGCATTGTATTCACTTGTGTGTGTTTACTAGCTCAATCAATCAATGTTTATTTATATAGCCCTAAATCACAAATGTCTCAAAAGGACTGTACAAACCATTACGACTACGACATCCTCGGAAGAACCCACATAAGGGCAAGGAAAACTCACACCCAGTGGGCAGGGAGAATTCACACCCAATGGGACGCCAGTGACAATGCTGACTATGAGAAACCTTGGAGAGGACCTCAAATGTGGGCAACCCCCCCCCCCCCCCCCCCTTGAGTATAATATATGTAAAGCTACATATATTATGGGACTGGGCCGGCACGCTGTTTGTATGGAGGAAAAGCAGACGTGACGACAGGTTGTAGAGGACGCAAAAGGCAGTGCCTTCAAGGCACGCCCCCAATATTGTTGTCCGGGTGGAAATTGGGAGAAATTTGGGAGAATGTTTGTCTTGGGAGATCTTAGGGAGGGGCACTGAAATTCGGAAGTCTCACGGGAAAATCGGGAGGGTTGGCAAGTATGCCGTAAAAGCCTGCTTGTTGTTGCCGTTTGTACAGAAAAAAGGGGAGGAATAGTGATATTGTATATTGTAGTGTCCCGGAAGAGTTAGTGATGCAAGGGGTTCTGGGTATTTGTTCTGTTGTGTTACGGTGCGGATGTTCTCCCGAAATGTGTTCTTGTCCGGTGTGGGTTCACACAGTGTGGCGCATATTTGTAACAGTGTTCAAGTTGTTTATACGGACACCCTCAGTGTGACCTGCATGGCTGCTGACCAAGTATGCCTTGCATTCACTTGTGTGTGTTTACAAGCTACATATATCATGGGACTGGGCCGGCACGCTGTTTTTATGGAGGAAAAGCGGACGTGACGACAGGTTGTAGAGGACGAAAAAGGCAGTGCCTTATAGGCACGCCGCCAACATTGTTGTCCGGGTGGAAATCGGGAGAAATTCGCGGAAATAGTTGCCACGGGAGATTTTCGGGAGGGGCACTGAAATTCGGGAGTCTCCCGGGAAAATCGGGAGGGTTGGCAAGTATGCCGTAAAAGCATGCTTGTTGCTGCCGTTTGTACAGAGAAAAGGGGAGGAATAATGATGCAGGATGTTGATATGGCAATTTTCCTGCTTCATATGTACTGTCAGAGCTGCAACAGGTGCCTGTGTGTAAAGCAGTCTTTCTCAAACAGTGGGGTGGGGCCCTCCTGTGGGGGCACGGTGCAATGTCTTGCCGACCTTTGGCAAGTATGCCGAGGAAAGTTTAGAAACCAATATTCACTTATCAATAGTAGGGGTGTAACAGTAGACAAAACTTTCGGTTCAGTACGTACCTCGGTTCAGAGGTCACGGTTCGGTTAATTTTCGGTACAGTTTTAGGTTATTTACCAAGTTTGCAAAATCTTCCACCAAAAATATTTTTCTTAGTGTAATATTTGATGTGAAGTAATGGGAACTTTGGATCGGTCAGTAATTCATAATAACATTGATTTTGATTCAATATTATGTTATGAGCAATGACAGTTTGAAATAAAATAACAAAAAACAGCTTTGTTTTATTAGTCAACGTTGCAACTTTTTCTAAATTACATTTAGCCTTTAAGCTTTTTTATTTCACTTTTGTTTGTGTTTTTGTTTATTTTAATAGTTGTGACAGTCTCCAGCTGTCGTCTTGCTGGTTCCAGGGACTACCAAGGAAGGACATGCCTTTTTAGCAGGTGTAGACTTCTTTATTTTTTCAAATAAGACTAGTCTCCTCCGTATAGCTCTTCAGCTCCACTTCTTCGCTCGCTCCTCTCTCGCTACGTGTCACCTTCACGTTGGCTCCTTCCAGGCTCTACGCCTCTCTCCCCCACGTTCATTAGTGCCGCCCCTTTTAACAGTGCGAGAGGATTCATTAATTGTATCCAGGTGCGCGATCTACGCACCTGATTTCGCTTGTGGCGTCGCTCCCGGCACATCTCGCCTCGCTGCTCTCTCACCATCTCCGCCTCCTCGCCGCCATCTTGGGTCGGGCTCCAGCGTGCCCTGGCGCTCTGTCAGACAGTCGGCTCTGTTAATATGTTTCTCTATGTACTGGGTTAACGCATCCGCAGTGTTTATGGGCGGGATACGGAGTTAACGCATGCGCAGTGTTGATGAGCGGAAAGGAAAAAGTGTTTCCGGTTTTTCCTCTGTGCAGCAGTTGATTAAAAGTTGTGAACCAGAATAGACGCTGTGTTTATTCACCCATATTTAACCGGCTCCGCCTCTTCACAATAGTATTTTTAGAATGTGCCGTGGGCCTTTAAAACATTAGCTGTGGGCCGCAAATGGCTTCCGGGGCACACTTTTGACACCCATGCTATAGATAATAAAAAATAAAATCTGATAAATCTATGGGTAAAAAGCAGAACCTGGCGACGCATGCGCGTTTATCATAACTCTCTCGGTCTCTCTGTCTCTGCCCCTCCCTCACGAATGCTGCTGCGTGCACAATTTGTTTTGTTTTTAACTCCTTCTTAACCCTGAACATACATTGAAAATACGCGCAACCCTAACTCAAAATGCCGGACATTTGAGGCATTTAAAAAACTCCACCCGGACAGCCCTGTGAAAGAGGACATATCCGGTGAAAAGAGGAGGTATGGTCAGTCTATCGTAGCCCGGTCGCTGCTAGCATGCCGTGTTTAGTGCCTCCGTGTGTAATGTTTACACAACGTGCGGTACGCTACTTAATATGTCCTCGTGGAAACTCGTTCGGTACACCACCGAACCGAAACCCCCGTACCTAAACGGTTCAATACAAATACACGTACCGTTACATCCCTAATCAATAGGTATATATTGTTACATGTACAAAACGGCACCAACACAGGACATGGGGATCAGGTTGTGCCAGCGTGGTCCCCACATGGTCGGTAGTATCAGAGATGTGCATACCTGCCAACCCTCCCGGATTTTCTAGGAGACTCCCAAAATTCCGCGCCTCTCCCGAAAACCTGGGACAAATTTTCTCCCGAAAACCTCCCGAAATTCAGGCAGAGCTGGAGGCCACGCCCCCTCCAGCTACATGCGGACCTGAGTGACGTGTCGACAGCCTGTTTTCAAGTCCGCTTTCCCACAATATAAACAACGTGTCTGCCCAATGACGTTATAACTGTAAAATGATCGAAGGCGAGTTCTTGGTTTCTTATGTGGGTTTATTGTTAGGCAGTTTCATTAACGTCCTCCGAGTGCGGTAACTGACAACACACAACAACAGCAGTCACGTTTTCGTCATCTGCCATAAACAGCATTGTTGTGACACTCTTAAACAGGACAATACTGCCATCTACTGTACATGCATATGGTTAGAAAACAAGGATGGACGATTCAACCCTTAACCCAACAATGAGTAGATGAGTGTTATGTGTGTGTAAATGTGTATATAAATGAACACTGAAATCAAAGTATTTATTTTATGTATGTATATATATATATATATATATATATATATACACACAGAGCTAGAATTCACTGGAGGCCAAGCACCCTCCAGCTCCATGCGGACCTGAGTGACGTGTCGACAGCCTGTTTTCACGTCCGCTTTCCCTCAATATAAAGAGCGTGTCTGCCCAATGACGTTATAACTGTAGAATGATCCAAGGCGAATTCTTGGTTTCTTATGTGGTTTTATTGTTGGGCAGTTTCATTAACGTCCTCCGAGTGCGGTAACTAACAACACAACAACAACAGCAGTCACGTTTTCGTCTACCGTAAAGCAGTTTGTCTGCCGTAAACAGCAATGTTGTGACACTCTTAAACAGGACAATACTGCCATCTACTGTACATGCATATGGTTAGAAAAACAAGGTTGGACAATTCAACCTTTAACTCAACAATGAGTAGATGAGTGTTATGTGTGTGTAAATGTGTATATAAATGAACACTGAAATCCAAGTATTTCTTTTATGTATGTGTATATATATATATATATATATATATATATATATATATATATATATATATATAAAATACTTGACTTGGTGAGTCTACCTTTAAATATACTCCTCCCCTCTTAACCATGCCCGCCCTCCGCCCCGGCCCCGACCACACCCCCCACCTCCCGAAATCAAAGGTCTCAAGGTTGGCAAGTATGCAGATGTGTCTAACCCAATATTAAAAAGCATCGGTGAATAAATACTGGAACGTCTGTTAATTAAAAGAACCGGTGGACAAATGCTGGCTCCTCTGTTGATTATGATACGGTTTTAAGAAAAAAAATGTTTTTTCCTCTTTCAGGTAACTTCCTAACCATGAGGAGATGATCTTCCCAAGAACGCCCCACATGTACAAATAAAAGGTCAGAGGGTACGCACTTCTTTGCACACAAACTAAGCTTATTTATATTCTTCCGTTTAAAACTAAATACTGTTACATAATATTTCAGCGAATGTGTTAATAAGTATGCTTGAAAATCGATGTGGAAATGTCAGCATTTTATGGACTATTAGTTTGACCTGAGGCCGCACGCGTGACCTGGAGCATGCTGGGACTTTTGCTAGCCGATGCCTCTCCCACAGGACGTTTAAAAAAAAAAAAAAAAATTGTCAAGATGATTCTTTGCTGTACATTTCAAAAACACAAAGTGATATGAGCGGGATAGCAGTGTCGTGTAACGTCTTGTAGGCCGCACATAACGTACTGTGTGAAACGTGTTAGCATGCAGTATGGAATGTGGACTGTACATACTAAAAGGTATTAGCGTGTCCACCAATGGCTTGAATTCATTGTACTTTGTACTCGTGACTTTTGGATGATGATCATTTGAGGGATTGTAATATTACAAGAATGCTGGTTGTTCCCTGTTCTATGGTTATCATCACACGTTTCCTTCTTTGCTGTCACTTGACAAAAAAGCCAAAGAAAAAGCAAAATACAATGCTCGTTCCTCTAAAGTTTGGTCTGACTTTTAAAGCATGTTTTTCTATTTTTGCTTGAACGCTGGGTTTTATATGACATGTGAGGCATTCCACTTTGGAAGTTCCAATTGACTTTTCTTTCATAAAAGTGTAAAAATAAGGAAACTATACACTCTGTGATCCCACTTGACTTTGAGTTATTTTGATTTCTAAACAAATGAAAGCCCAATCCCGATACAAACCCTCACTCACTGCCCTCAAAATGAAGTAAAAAGGGGTAATCTTACCTAAGAATTGGGACACCATTTGCTACGTCACTGCATAGTTTATGTTAAGTGACTACATAATTACGTTTGCACATACAGTGGGGTAAAAAAGTATTTAGTCAGCCACCGATTGTGCAAGTTCTCCCACTTAAAATGACGTCAGAGGTCTGTAATTTTCATCATAGGTACACTTCAACTGTGAGAGACAGAATGTGAAAAAAAAAATCTAGGAATTCACACGTCGTGTTTGGAGGAAGAAGAATACTGAGTTGCATCCCAAGAACACCATACCTAGTGTGAAGCATGGGGGTGGAAACATCATGCTTTGGGGCTGTTTTTCTGGACGATTGATCCGTGTTAAGGAAAGAATGAATGGGGCCATGTATCATGAGATTTTGAGCCAAAACCTCCTTCCATCAGTGAGAGCTTTGAATGGTTGACCAAATACTTATTTTCCACCATAATTTACAAATTAATTATTTAAAATTCCTACAATGTAAATTCCTGGATTCTGTCTCTCACAGTTGAAGTGTACCTATGATGAAAATGACAGACCTCTGTCATCATTTTAAGTGGGAGAACTTGCACAATCGGTGGCTGACTAAATACTTTTTTGCCCCACTGTACGTCCCACCTAGATTTGTACCTCACGCCAAAATGTATATCCTTATGTATAAATACCGTATTTTTCGGAGTATACGTCGCACCTGCCAAAAATGCATAATAAAGAAGAGAAAAAACATATACCCTAATTCCTTGAATTGCCGCTGGGGCGCTAATTAATTTAAAACCTCTTCTCACTCCGGCATTTACCAAAGGAATGCGGTAAATTTATGCCTGCGCTTATACATTTGAGTGTGATGTAAGGATACCATCACGAAAAGCACATTTAATAAAAAAAAACATTATGGTCTTACCAGTGTTTCCCACAGGTCAAGCATCTATATGTGGTGGTGTGGTCGGGAGGGGGTGGGGATTTAGGGGGTACGAGGCAGTGGCGGTGGCGATGACCAAGAAGAACGCAGAGTTGGAATATAATTACAACACTTTATGTACATATTTATATACATAATTATATAATATTTACATATTTATATAATATGTAACTACAAGCTCCATTCACAGACAGAGTCCCATTGCTTTTATGAGCGGTCGAGCGAGTCAAAAGCGGGGAAAAAATGAAATAATATATATTTTTTTATTTTATTTTATTTGTGGCAGCCGTAATTCTTTCCTGGCGGGCCGCCACAAATAAATGAATGTGTGGGAAACCCTGGTCTTACCTTTCCTTATAAATGAAGTCCATGCCAGCTCCTTCTGATCAAAAGCATCGATAACTTGTTTATAGAAGTCTTCCTTATCTTTCTTCAGTTTTAAAAGTCTCTCTGTCTCTGAGATCTTCCTTTATTACCTCCTGCTTCGATTGAAAGTCCAGTTTAGAAAACTGTTTTATTTTAGATATGTAATCCTCCATGTTAAAAGTGCAAGTGAGAGGAAAATATAAACGATCGCTGCTCACTCTTGCTGCTTTTTGCAGCCGAGTAGTCGCAAGAAGGATCACTAGCGCCCTCAACCACCAGGAGGTGGGAGTCATTTAATGACTCATATTTGACACACGCAGCTACGGTATATTAATAAAACATAGCTGCTTACTGTTCTTTTTAGCATATTCAATAGCTTGGACCTTAAATCCTACTGAATAGCTCTTAATCTTCTTCCCTTTATGCGATTTCAAATTATTGAAATCAGCCTCCTCCATTTTGAAAATGATGACAGGTGAAGTGTCACTCGTGACGTGACGAGTTTGACCCGGTGGAAATTCTAGACATACGCTAATAAAAATAATATTTTGCGAAACGAGTTTGACCCGACAGTAATTCTAGGCAGGTGCATACTATATACCCGGCGGCAATTCAAGGAAATATGGTAACCTCCATATTATTGCAGCCTAAATCATCTGCATTTGCAAAAAATAGTTGCACATTTGTTTTCAAAAGTGTTATCAATGCTGATAAAACGTGCATGGATTCTGGGAGGGACTAATAGAAGTGGAGCAGGAAGTTCTACGAATGCAAGTAGCCACAACCCATTTGTTGTACTTTGGAGGGAAAAACGATATAGAAAGTGAACTTCTCCTTGAAATCGGTTTGACTTTTGAGACATGTTTGTCCAGAAAGTGTTTGGTTGAGTTCCAAAAGGTTTGAGGGTGTTCTATTTCAATCCCTCCTCCTTCCACTTGAATGACAAATATTCATGTCTATCTTTCATAAGCTTTTATGGCGTTGCTACTAAATGTGGACATTTTTCCTCTTAGGAAATAAAGAATGTAAACGTTGACGTTGTTTTATTGAATGTTGTCATAAGAGATTGGTAAATAACCCTTCATGGGGACATTTTATATTCACAGGTGGTAGCTCGGTTTTTGTTAGAAATGCACAGTTTCATTTTGATGTAATTATCTTTAAGCACGTAACACCCTTGCAGATACACTTGATGTAATGTAAGCCTGCTACTTTTGACATAGTTGTAAGTCTAAAGCCGGCTTGGGCAATTATTTTGACTCAGGGGGGACAAATTTAGAGGAAAAAAATGTGTCTGGGAGTCGGTGTATCTATCCATCTATTTATATATATATATATATGTATATATGTGTATATATATATGTATATATATATGTATATATATATATATATGTGTATATATATACATATATGTGTATATATATATTTATATATATATATATATATGTGTATACATATATATATATATATATATATATATATATATATATATACATATATATATATATATATACATATATATACATATATATATATATATATATTTATATATATATATATATAAGCTTTGAAAATCTGCTGTACAGTATGTGTGCTTGGCTCTGTCACGCCAAATTTCTTTCCCCCTACAAAAACCTTCCCCCCGGAAGATATTTGGCATGACAGCCCCTCCAATGCCTGAAGGACCCCAATGAGGGCGTGACAATACCAAGTTATATGACTTAAGGTTTACAGCTGCAAAATTAGCGAAACAAAAATAGCTTGAAAGGTTAGCATGCTGGAATGCTAATATTTTTTCCTCACCGTTAAGGGTTACAGCTGCAAAATTAGCAAAACAAAAATAGCTTGAAAGGTTAGCATGCTGAAATGCTAATATTTTTTCCTCACCGTTAAGGGTTACAGCTGCAAAATTAGCGAAACAAAAATAGCTTGAAAGGTTAGCATGCTGAAATGCTAATATTTTTTCCTCACCGTTAAGGGTTACAGCTGCAAAATTAGCGAAACAAAAATAGCTTGAAAGGTTAGCATGCTGGAATGCTAATATTTTTTCCTCACCGTTAAGGGTTACAGCTGCAAAATTAGCGAAACAAAAATAGCTTGAAAGGTTAGCATGCTGAAATGCTAATATTTTTTCCTCACCGTTAAGGGTTACAGCGGCAAAATTAGCGAAACAAAAATAGCTTGAAAGGTTAGCATGCTGAAATGCTAATATATTTTCCTCACCGTTAAGGGTTACAGCTGCAAAATTAGCGAAACAAAAATAGCTTGAAAGGTTAGCATGCTGAAATGCTAATATTTTTTCCTCACCGTTAAGGGTTACAGCTGCAAAATTAGCGAAACAAAAATAGCTTGAAAGGTTAGCATGCTGGAATGCTAATATTTTTTCCTCACCGTTAAGGGTTACAGCTGCAAAATTAGCGAAACAAAAATAGCTTGAAAGGTTAGCATGCTGGAATGCTAATATTTTTTCCTCACCGTTATTTTTCACCTATGACAATCAGCCAATTATAATGCTTTTAAAACAGGCAGCTGTGTGGGCTGCTTTAAGGTCCTTCCAACTTCATTGGGGTCCTTCAAGTAGTTTCTTCCGGGGGGAAGGTTTTTGTAGGGGGGGGGAGAAATTTGGCGTGACAGCTCCTATTTTTAGGAACACTAATACAAAAATCTCACAATAATGAAAGCTAAAAACGTTACGACTAGAGATGTCCGATAACATCGGACTGCCGATATTATCGGCCGCTAAATGCTGTAAAATGTGATATCGGAAATGAACGGTATCGGTTTCAAAAAGTAAAATGTATGACTTTTTAAAAAATGCCGCTCTAGCGAGTGTTACACAGACGTAGGGAGAAGTACAGAGCACCAATAAACCTTAAAGCCATGCCGGACCAATCACATGATATCTACGGCTTTTCACACACACAAGTGAATGCAACGCATACTTGGTCAACAGTCGTACAGGTCACACTGAGGGTGGCCTTAACACTGTTACAAATATACGCCACACTGTGAACCCACACCAAACAATGACAATCACATTTCGGGAGAACATCCGCACCGTAACACAATATAAACACAACAGAACAAATACTCAGAATCCCTTGCAGCACTAACTCTTCCGGGATGCTACAATAGACACCCCCCACTACACCCTAGTTATGACAGACCGCCTTAAAAAACGGAATGGAATTGCACATTTTCTTACTGAATGAGACACCCAGAATGTAAATGAAAATAAAAAAATGTGGGATTTACCATAATAACTATGATCGATAAAACACTGAATATTGACAACATATAAACGTCACACCCACTCTTGATTAAAATATTTCACAATCAAGCGAAACGCAACAAAAATGCAACAAACACAGCGAAATATGAATGTGAATATTACTTACGGTGTATTACTATGCTTGTGTAGATAGAAAAACAACAATATTTTGTTTTGGCTTAATTTCCCCACCTAACCACCTGATGGCGCCAAAAACCCATGAAGATAATGTCAAGTGCGGGTCACATCTCTGTGCGAGGTCGTTCCTCCAGATGCAAAACGGACCATTCCGGATGAAAAGGTGAAGGAAGGTAGGAGGTGATTTAATAATCATAAATCATACACCATACCAAAGACAGAAACAAACAAAAGAAAAGTGTGCCGATCGCATGGGAAGCTACGGCAACAACTTAGCACAGGAATAACAAATATAGCATTTGCATAGCGCGAAGGAGTGATCAACAAAGGTGGGCCTAAATAGTGTCTCTTGATTACGAACAGGTGAGTGTCCCAAACACCCGAGGCAGGTGAAAATCATAAGTAACCATGGTGACTGAACTCAGGAGGTGCACAACAACAGGAACTAAGGGAGTCCAATTAAACAGAAAACACAAAATATGATCCGGACCTCGGCTCATGACAGATAATTCTCAGAGCTTTGATAAGCGTAAATGTGTTAAACTGCTATTAAATTGCTGAAATGCAATGAAAATGAACTCGGGCAGTTCTATATATAACATGGCAGATGTATAGAAAAGATGTGCGTGAACTCAAACAACATTTTAGGCACTGGAAAAATCATATTTGGTGTCTATATTACCAAAATCAGTAGTGGCCTATTCAAGGCTGTGACTACCCAACCTCAAATATTCTACTCTGCAAATCATTTTTTCGACATCGTGTATTTTCCGAGTATAGAAAAAAACTTCTTTTTGACAAAGAGGCCGTGAAACAAACAAACAAAAAACTTATATACAGTAGATCAGAAGTAAAAAAAAAAAACATTTTATTGCTGACTTATGACTTTTATGGGCGGGTGCCTTAAGGATACAAAAAGTAAGTGTGTATAGTCAATCTTAAGGTTGCACAAAGGGTCATCTATTCCAGAACCTTAGACAAAAACCATGAGAAAAATCCAAAAGGTATTCATATAAAATAAAATAACACATTTTATAGATAATAATTCTAGTTTTACATGTAAAAACCAATGTTAAAAACGAAAAAAAGAAATGAACATTTAACATCAATTTGACCTTTTAAGAACAATTCTTATGGGTAATGAGCAGAGAAGAACTGTATTTCTGAATTTTTTTCTAACTTTTTGAATCAAAGTGCTTGCACTCACAACTTTCTTTGTGGCTCATTTTGCTCTCATACTCATTTTAAAAACAACATTTTTTTTTAATTCTGTTTGAATCAAAGTGCACAACTTTCTTCGGCCCCATATTGGCTCATTTTGCAGTCATACTCAATTGAAAAACTAAACATTTTTCATACTTTTTTAAACAAAGTGCTTGCACTCACAATTAAATTTGGCCCATAGTGGCTTATTTTGCTGTTATACGCAATTTAAAAACAAACATTGTTTCTTTCTTTTTGAATCAGTGCTTGCACTCACAACTTTTTTTGGCCCCAGAGTGGCTTATTTTGCTGTCAAACTCAATTTACAAACAAAAATATTTTCTTACATTTTTTTAATTAAAATGCTTGCGCTCACGTTTAGTGGCTTATTTTGCTGTCAGACTCAATTTAAAAACAAATATTATCTTACTTTTGACTTTTTAAGAAAAATTCTTATTGGTAATGAGCAGAGAAGAACTATTTCTGAATTTTTTTCTAACTTTTTGAATCCAAGTGCTGGCACTCAAGTTTCTTTGTGGCTCATTTTGCTCTTATACTCATTTAAAAAAAAACATTTTTTGCATTCTCTTCTAATCAAAGTGCAAAACTTTATTTGGCCCCATAGTGGCTTATTTTGCTGTCAAACTCAATTTAAAAACAAAAATACTTTCTTACATTTTTAAAAAAAAAAAAGGCTTGCGCTCACAACGTTTAGTGGCTTACTTTGCTGTCAGACTCAATTTTAAAAAACAAACATTTTTTCTTTCTTTTTGAATCAAAGTGCTTGCACTCACAACTTTTATTGGCCCCATCCATCCATCCATCCATCATCTTCCGCTTATCCGAGGTCGGGTCGCGGGGGCAGCAGCCTAAGCAGGGAAGCCCAGACTTCCCTATCTCCAGCCACTTCGTCTAGCTCTTCCCGGGGGATCCCGAGGCGTTCCCAGGCCAGCCGGGAGACATAGTCTTCCCAACGTGTCCTGGGTCTTCCCCGTGGCCTCCTACCAGCTGGACGTGCCCTAAACACCTCCCTAGGGAGGCGTTCGGGTGGCATCCTGACCAGATGCCCGAACCACTTCATCTGGCTCCTCTCGATGTGGAGGAGGAGCGGCTTTACGTTGAGCTCCTCCCGGATGGCAGAGCTTCTCACCCTATCTCTAAGGGAGAGCCCCGCCACCCGGCGGAGGAAACTCATTTCGGCCGCTTGTACCCGTGATCTTATCCTTTCGGTCATGACCCAAAGCTCATGACCATAGGTGAGGATGGGAACGTAGATCGACCGGTAAATTTATTGGCCCCATAATAGCTTATTTTGTTGTCACACTCAATTTAAAAACAAACATTTTTTGTTACTTATTTTATCAAGGTGCTTGCACTCACAACTTTCTTTGCCCCCACTGTGGCTTATTTTGTTGTCATAATTTAAAAACAAAAATTGTTTCTTTCTTTTTGAATCTAGGTGCTTGCAATCAGATTTTTTTCTTGGCACCCATAGTGGCTTATTTTGCTGTCATACTCAATCTAAAAACAAACATTTTTCCATACTTTTTTAATCAAAGTGCTTGCATTCACAACTTTCTTTGGCCCCATAGAGGCTTATTTTGCTGTCAGACTCAATTAAAAAAAAATATTATCTTACTTTTGACTTTTTAGGAAAAATTCTTATTGGTAATGAGCAGAGAATAACTATTTTTGAATATTTTTTCAAACTTTTTGAATCAAAGTGCTTGCACTCAACTTTCTTTGTGGCTCATTTTGCTCTCACTCATTTTAAAAGCAACATTGTTTTCATTCTGTTTTAATCAAAGTACACAACTTTCTTTGGCCCCATAGTGGCTCATTTTGCAGTCATACTCAATTTAAAAACAAAATGTTTCATACTTTTTTAATCAAAGTGCTTGCACTCACAATTTCCTTTGGCCCATAGTGGCTTATTTTGCTGTCATACTCAATGCAAAAACTTTTTTTTTTTAATCAAAGGGCTTGCACTCACAACTTTCTTTGGCCCCATAGTGGCTTATTTTGCCGTCATATTCCATTTAAACACATATTTTTTCCTTTCTTTTTTTAATAAAAGGCACTCACAACTTTCTTTGGCCCCATAGTGGATTATTTTGCCGTCATATTCAATTTAAAAACAAGAAAGCACACCGACTGAGCGCGATTCTTAGGACACTAAATTTCGCGGAATCATACGCGTGACATAGATTTATAGATGTGATAGTAGATGACATTATAAAAATGTGAGATTGCATCAAGACGGTGTTAGAAAACCGAGGTACCATTGTATTAAAAAGAAAAAAAAAAGTGGTTTGTCACCCAAAATTATTGTCCAATATATTGCGGAGGTCTCTTCTC